>NC_041381.1:539657238-539695523 GCF_002162155.2 Triticum dicoccoides | reverse complement strand
ACCCAACATCGACCATTGGAGACACCTGTAGTACTCCTTTATAATCACCCAGTTACGTTGTGACGTTTGGTAGTACCCAAAGTGTTCCTCCGGTAAACGGGAGTTGCATAATCTCATAGTCATAGGAACATGTATAAGTCATGAAGAAAGCAATAGCAACATACTAAACGATCGGGTGCTAAGCTAATGGAATGGGTCATGTCAATCAGATCATTCTACTAATGATGTGACCTCGTTAATCAAATAACAACTCATTGTTCATGGTTAGGAAACATAACCATCTTTGATTAACGAGCTAGCCAAGTAGAGGCATACTAGTGACACTCTGTTTGTCTATGTATTCACACATGTATTATGTTTCCGGTAAATACAATTCTAGCATGAATAATAAACATTTATCATGATTATAAGGAAATAAATAATAACTTTATTATTGCCTCTAGGGCATATTTCCTTCAGCAACTACGAATGGGTGCGAGTTTTATGAAAACATGCGGATGCAATGCACATGATGCCATGAGATGAGATGCATGACATGAACAAAATGCAAAACAAAGGACAAAACCCACCCACGAAGGAAATAACATAACACATAGCCGGAAATGGCAAGAGTTGGAGTTACAAATATGGAAAGTACATTCGGGGTGTTACAACACTCCATCACTACAAGAGGATCTCGTCCTGAGATCTAGGATGGCACCAGAGAGAAACGGAAGAGGAAGAGAAGAGGTAAAACTAAGTTGCTTCTTCGACAAACGAGTGAAACCATGAACCTTGAGAGGTTGAAAAGTTGAATGAAAGAACACAACGGAGTTGAACACAATTGAGAGCACTGCGGTAGAATATGGAAAACAACGAACACCATGTGAATCCTGGAGGTTGCAAAGCTATGAATGACAAGTACAAAGGACAAGAAGGAATTGGAACAACTCTGGTTGAAACGAGATAAACAAGGAACAAGGAAGAACAAATTCAGACAACACTCTGGTTGAAAAGAGATGCAAGACTTGATAAGAAGAAAATAACTTGAAGAGATGACACAACACTCCGATTAAATGGATAAGCACGAAAAGAACACGATCCTCACTGAAGGAAATATGCCCTAGAGGCAATAATAAAGTTATTATTTATTTCCTCATATCATGATAAATGTTTATTATTCATGCTAGAATTGTATTAACCGGAAACATGATACATGTGTGAATACATAGACAAACATATAGTCACTAGTATGCCTCTACTTGACTAGCTCATTAATCAAAGATGGTTATGTTTCCTAACCATAGACATGTGTTGTCATTTGATTAATGGGATCACATCATTAGGAGAATGATGTGATTGACATGACCCATTCCGTTAGCCTAGCACTTGATCGTTTAGTATATTGCTATTGCTTTCTTCATGACTTATACATGTTCCTGTAACTATGAGAATTATGCAACTCCCGTTTACCGGAGGAACACTTTGGGTACTACCAAACGTCACAACGTAACTGGGTGATTATAAAGGAGTACTACAAGTGTCTCCGAAGGTACATGTTGAGTTGGCGTATTTCGAGATTAGGTTTTGTCACTCCGATTGTCGGAGAGGTATCTCTGGGCCCTATCGGTAATGCACATCACTATAAGCCTTGCAAGTAATGTGACCAATGAGTTGGTTACGGGATGATGCATTACGTAACGAGTAAAGAGACTTGCCGGTAACGAGATTGAACTAGGTATTGGATATCGACGATCAAATCTCGGGCAAGTAACATACCGATGACAAAGGGAATAACGTATGTTGTTATGCGGTTTGACCGATAAAGATCTTCATAGAATATATAGGAACCAATATGGGCATCCAGGTTCCGCTATTGGTTATTGACCGAGAATAGTTCTAGGTCATGTCTACATAGTTCTTGAACCCGTAGGGTCCGCACGCTTAACATTACGATGACAGTTTTATTATGAGTTTATAAGTTTTGATGTACCGAAGTTTGTTCGTAGTCCCGGATGTGATCACGGACATGACGAGGAGTCTCAAAATGCTCAAGACATAAAGATTGATATATTGGACGACTATATTCGGACACCGGAAGTGTTCCGGGTGATTTCGGAGAAAACCGGAGTGCCGGAGGGGTTACCGGAACCCCCCGGGAGAGTTAATGGGCCACATGGGCCTTGGTGGGAAGAGAGAGGGGCGGTCAGGGTGGGCCGCGCGCCCCCTCTCCCTCTGGTCCGAATTGGACTAGGAGGGGGGGGGGGCGACGCCCCCCTCTTTCCTTCCCCCCTCTCCCCCTTCCATCCCCTCCTAGTAAGAGTAGGAAAGGAGGAGTCCTACTCCTACTAGGAGGACTCCTCCTCCTGGCGCGCCCCCCTTGGGACGGCCGGCCTCCCCCCTTGCTCCTTTATATACGGGGGCAGGGGGCACCCCATAGACACACAAGTTGATCTATGGATCATTCCTTAGCCGTGTGCAGTGCCCCCCTCCACCATATTCCACCTCGGTCATATCGCCGCGGAGTTTAGGCGAAGCCCTGCGCCGGTAGAACATCATCATCGTCACCACGCCGTCGTGCTGACGGAACTCATCCCCGACGCTTTGCTGGATCGGAGCCCGGGGATCGTCATCGAGCTGAACGTGTGCTGAACTCGGAGGTGCCGTATGTTCGGTGCTTGGATCGGTCGGATCGTGAAGACGTACGACTACATCAACCGCATTGTCATAACGCTTCCGCTTATGGTCTACGAGGGTACGTGGACAATACTCTCCCCTCTCGTTGTTATGCCATCACCATGATCTTGCGTGTGCGTAGGAATTTTTTTGAAATTACTACGTTCCCCAACAGTGGCATCTGAGCCTAGGTTTTATGCGTTGATGTTATATGCACGAGTAGAACACAAGTGAGTTGTGGGCGATACAAGTCATACTGCTTACCAGCATGTCATACTTTGGTTCGGCGGTATTGTGAGATGAAGCAGCCCGGACCGACATTACGCGTACGCTTACGCGAGACTGGTTTCACCGTTACGAGCACTCGTGCTTAAAGGTGGCTGGCGGGTGTCTGTCTCTCTCACTTTAGCTGAATCGAGTGTGGCTACGCCCGGTCCTTG
Source organism: Triticum dicoccoides (assembly GCF_002162155.2). Classification (NCBI taxonomy): domain Eukaryota; kingdom Viridiplantae; phylum Streptophyta; class Magnoliopsida; order Poales; family Poaceae; genus Triticum; species Triticum dicoccoides. Next base: position 539,692,428 of record NC_041381.1, on the reverse strand, counting down.
CGAAGGTTAAAACATCACTAACTTGACGAACTATCCTAGTGGTTTTGATGCGTAGGTAAGAACGGTTCTTGCTAAAGCCCGTAGCAGCCACGTAAAATTTGCAACAACAAAGTAGAGGACGTCTAACTTGTTTTTGCAGGGCATGTTGTGATGTGATATGGTCAAGACGTGATGCTATATTTTATTGTATGAGATGATCATGTTTTGTAACTGAAGTTATCGGCAACTGGCAGGAGCCATATGGTTGTCGCTTTATTCTATGAAATGCAAACGCCCTGTAATTGCTTTACTTTATCACTAAGCGGTAGCGATAGTCGTAGAAGCAATAGATGGCATAACGACAACAATGCTACGATGGAGATCAAGGTGTCGTGCCGGTGACGATGGTGATCACGATGGTACTTCGAAGATGGAGATCACCAGCACAAGATGATGATGGCCATATCATATCACTTATATTGATTGCATGTGATGTTTATCCTTTATGCATCTTATGTTGCTTTGATTGACGGTAGCATTTTAAGATGATCTCTCACTAATAATCAAGAAGTGTTCTCCCTGAGTATGCACCGTTGCGAAAGTTCTTCGTGCTGAGACACCACGTGATGATCGGGTGTGATAGGCTCTACGTTCAAATACAACGGGTGCAAAACAGTTGCACACGCGGAATACTCAGGTCATACTTGACGAGCCTAGCATATACAGATATGGCCTCGGAACAGGGAGACCGAAAGGTCGAGCGTGAATCATATAGTAGATATGATCAACATAGTGATGTTCACCATTGAAACTACTCCATCTCACGTGATGATCGGACATGGTTTAGTTGATTTGGATCACGTGATCACTTAGATGACTAGAGAGATGTCTGTCTAAGTGGGAGTTCTTAAGTAATATGATTAATTGAACTTAAATTTATCATCAACTTAGTACCTGATAGTATTTTGCTTGTCTATGTTTGTTTGTAGACAGATGGCTCGTGTTGTTGTTCCGTTGAATTTTAATGCGTTCCTTGAGAAAGCAAAGTTGAAACATGATGGTAGCAATTACACGGACTGGGTCCATAACCTGAGGATTATCCTCATTGCTGCACAGAAAAGTTACGTCTTGGAAGCACCGCTGGGTGCCAGGCCTGCTGCTGATGCAACTGACGACGTTAAGAACGTCTGGCAGAGCAAAGCTGATGACTACTCGATAGTTAAGTGTGCCATGCTTTACGGCTTAGAACCGGGTCTTCAACGACGTTTTGGACGTCATGGAGCATATGAGATGTTCCAGGAGTAGAAGTTAATATTTCAAGCAAATGCCCGGATTGAGAGATATGAAGTCTCCAATAAGTTCTATAGCTGCAAGATGGAGGAGAATAGTTCTGTCAGTGAACACATACTCAAAATGTCTGGGTATAATAATCACTTGATTCAACTAGGAGTTAATCTTCCTGATGATAGTGTCATTGACAGAATTCTTCAATCACTGCCAGCAAGCTACAAGAGCTTCATGATGAACTATAATATGCAAGGGATGAACAAGACTATTCCCGAGCTCTTCGCAATGCTAAAAGCTGCGGAGGTAGAAATCAAGAAGGAGCATCAAGTGTTGATGGTTAACAAGACCACCAGTTTCAAGAAAAAGGGCAAAGGGAAGAAGAAGGGGAACTTCAAAAAGAACGGCAAGCAAGTTGCTGCTCAATAGAAGAAACCCAAGTCTGAACCTAAGCCTGAAACTGAGTGCTTCTACTGCAAGCAGATTGGACACTGGAAGCGGAACTGCCCCAAGTATTTGGCGGATAAGAAGGATGGCAAAGTGAACAAAGGTATATGTCATATACATGTTATTGATGTGTACTTTACCAATGCTCGCAATAGCACCTGGGTATTTGATACTGGTTCTGTTGCTAATATTTGCAACTCGAAACAGGGACTACGGATTAAGCGAAGATTGGCTAAGGACAAGGTGACGATGCGCGTGGAAAATGGTTCCAAAGTCGATGTGATCGCGGTCGGCATGCTACCTCTACATCTACCATCGGGATTAGTTTTAGACCTAAATAATTGTTAATTGGTGCCAGCGTTGAGCATGAACATTATATCTGGATCTTGTTTGATGCGAGACGGTTATTCATTTAAATCAGAGAATAATGGTTGTTCTATTTATATGAGTAATATCTTTTATGGTCATGCACCCTTGAAGAGTGGTCTATTTTTATTGAATCTCGATAGTAGTGATACACATATTCATAGTATTGAAACCAAAAGATGCAGAGTTGATAACGATAGTGCAACTTATTTGTGGCACTGCCGTTTAGGTCATATCGGTGTAAAGCGCATGAAGAAACTCCATACTGATGGGCTTTTGGAAGCACTTGATTATGAATCACTTGGTACTTGCGAACCGTGCCTCATGGGCAAGATGACTAAAACGCCGTTCTCCGGAACTATGGAGCGAGCAACTGATTTATTGGAAATCATACATACTGATGTTTGTGGTCCAACGAATGTTGAGGCTCGCGGTGGTTATCGTTATTTTCTCACCTTAACATATGATTTGAGCAGATATGGGTATATCTACTTGATGAAACACAAGTCTGAAACATTTGAAAAGTTCAAAGAATTTCAGAGTGAAGTGGAAAATCATCGTAACAAGAAAATAAAGTTTCTATGATCTGATTGTGGAGGAGAATATTTGAGTTACGATTTTGGTCTACACTTGAAACAATGCGGAATAGTTTCGCAACTCATGCCACCCAGAACACCACAACGAAATGGTGTGTCTAAACGTCGTAATCGTACTTTACTAGATATGGTGCGATCTATGATGTCTCTTACTGATTTACCGCTATCATTTTGGGGTTATGCTTTAGAGACGGCCGCATTCACGTTAAATAGGACACCATCATAATCCGTTAAGACGACGCCTTATGAACTGTGGTTTGGCAAGAAACCAAAGTTGTCATTTCTTAAAGTTTGGGGCTGCGATGCTTATGTGAAGAAACTTCAACCAGATAAGCTCGAACCCAAATCGGAGAAATGTGTCTTCATAGGATACCCAAAACAAACTATTGGGTACACCTTCTATCACAGATCTGAGGGCAAGATTTTCGTTGCTAAAATCGGATCCTTTCTAGAGAAGGAGTTTCTCTCGAAAGAAGTGAGTGGGAGGAAAGTAGAACTTGATGAGATAACTGTATCTACTCCCTTATTGGAAAGTAGTTCCTCACAAGAACCGGTTCCTGTGACAACTACACCAATTAGTGAGGAAGCTGATGATATTGATCATGAAACTTCAGATCAAGTTTCTACTGAACCTCGTAGGTCTACCAGAGTAAGATCCGCACCAAAGTGGTATGGTAATCCTATTCTGGAAGTCATGTTACTTGACCATGATGAACCTACGAACTATGAGGAAGCGATGATGAGCCCAGATTCCGCAAAATGTCTAGAGGCCATGAAATCTGAGATGGGATCCATGTATGAAAACAAAGTATGGACTTTGGTTGACTTGCCGATGATCGGCAAGCCATTGAGAATAAATGGATCTTTAAAAAGAAGACTGACGCTGATGGTAATGTAACTGTCTACAAAGCTCGACTTGTTGCGAAAGGTTTTCGACAAGTTCAAGGAGTTGACTACGATGAGACTTTCTCACCCGTAGCGATGCTTAAGTCTGTCCGAATCATGTTAGCTATTGCTGCATTTCATGATTATGAAATTTGGCAAATGGATGTCAAAACTGCATTCTTGAATGGATTTCTGGAAGAAGAGTTGTATATGATGCAGCCAGAAGGTTTTGTTGATCCAAAAGTTGCTGACAAAGTGTGCAAGCTCTAGCGATCCATTTATGGACTGGTGCAAGCATCTCGGAGTTGGAATAAACGTTTTGATAGTGTGATCAAAGCATATGGTTTTATACAGACTTTTGGAGAAGCCTGTATTTACAATAAAGTGAGTTGGAGCTCTGTAGCATTTCTGATATTATATGTAGATGACATATTATTAATTGGAAATGATATAGAATTTCTGGATAGCATAAAGGGATACTTGAATAAAAGTTTTTCAATGAAAGACCTCGGTGAAGCCGCTTACATATTGGGCATCAAGATCTATAGAGATAGATCAAGACGCTTAATAGGACTTTCACAAAGCACATACCTTGATAAAATTTTGAAAAAGTTCAAAATGGATCAGGAAAAGAAAGGGTTCTTGCCCGTGCTTCAAGGTGTGAAGTTGAGTCAAACTCAATGCCCGACCACAGCAGAAGATAGAGAGAAAATAAAGATGTTTCCTATGCTTCAGCCATAGGCTCTATCATGTATGCAATGCTATGTACCAGACCTGACGTATTCTTAGCAATAAGCTTGGCAGGAAGGTACCAAAGTAATCCAGGAATGGATCACTGGACAGCGGTGAAGAACATCCTGAAATACCTGAAAAGGACTAAGGATATGTTTCTCGTATATGGAGGTGACAAAGAGCTAGTCGTAAATGGTTACGTCGATGCAAGCTTTGACACTGATCCGGACGATTCTAAATCGCAAACCGGATACATGTTTTTAGTAAACGGTGGAGCTGTAAGTTGGTGCAGTTCTAAACAAAGCATCGTGGTGGATCTACATGTGAAGCGGAGTACATAGCTGCTTCTGAAGCAGCAAATGAAGGAGTCTGGATGAAGGAGTTCATTTCCGATCTAGGTGTCATACCTAGTGCATTGGGACCAATGAAGATCTTCTGTGACAATACTGGTGCAATTGCCTTGACAAAGGAATCCAGATTTCACAACAGGACCAAGCACATCAAGAGACGCTTCAATTCCATTCAGGACCAAGTCCAAGTGGGAGACATAGAGATTTGCAAGATATATACGGATCTGAATGTTGCGGACCCGTTGACTAAGCCTCTCTCACGAGCAAAACATGATTAGCACCAAGACTCCATGGGTGTTAAGATCATTACTATGTAATCTAGATTATTGACTCTAGTGCAAGTGGGAGACTGAAGGAAAATATGCCCTAGAGGCAATAATAAAGTTATTATTTATTTCCTCATATCATGATAAATGTTTATTATTCATGCCAGAATTGTATTAACCGGAAACATGATACATGTGTGAATACATAGACAAACATATAGTCACTAGTATGCCTCTACTTGACTAGCTCATTAATCAAAGATGGTTATGTTTCCTAACCATAGACATGTGTTGTCATTTGATTAATGGGATCACATCATTAGGAGAATGATGTGATTGACATGACCCATTCCGTTAGCCTAGCACTTGATCATTTAGTATATTGCTATTGCTTTCTTCATGACTTATACATGTTCCTGTAACTATGAGAATTATGAAACTCCTGTTTACCGGAGGAACACTTTGGGTACTACCAAACGTCACAACGTAACTGGATGATTATAAAGGAGTACTACAGGTGTCTCCGAAGGTACATGTTGAGTTGGCGTATTTCGAGATTAGGTTTTGTCACTCCGATTGTCGGAGAGGTATCTCTGGGCCCTCTCGGTAGTGCACATCACTATAAGCCTTGCAAGAAATGTGACCAATGAGTTGGTTACGGGATGATGCATTACGTAACGAGTAAAGAGACTTGCCGGTAATGAGATTGAACTAGGTATTGGATACCGACGATCGAATCTCGGGCAAGTAACATACCGATGACAAAGGGAACAACGTATGTTGTTATGCGGTTTGACCGATAAAGATCTTCGTAGAATATGTAGGAACCAATATGGGCATCCAGGTTCCGCTATTGGTTATTGACCGAGAATAGTTCTAGGTCATGTCTACATAGTTCTCGAACCCATAGGGTCCGCACACTTAATGTTACGATGACAGTTTTATTATGAGTTTATAAGTTTTGATGTACCGAAATTTGTTTGGAGTCCCGGATGTGATCATGGACATGACGAGGAGTCTCGAAATGGTCGAGACATAAAGATTGATATATTGCACGACTATATTCGGACACCGGAAGTGTTCCGGGTGATTTCGGAGAAAACCGGAGTGCCGGAGGGGTTACCGGAACCCCCCAGGAGAGTTAATGGGCCACATGGGCCTTGGTGGGAAGAGAGAGGGGCGGCCAGGGTGGGCCGCGCGCCCCCTCTCCCTCTGGTCCGAATTGGACTAGGAGGGGGGGCGGCGCCCCCCTCTTTCCTTCCCCCCTCTCCCCCTTCCTTCCCCTCCTAGTAAGAGTAGGAAAGGAGGAGTCCTACTCCTACTAGGAGGAGGACTCCTCCTCCTGGCGCGCCCCCCTTGGGCCGGCCGGCCTCCCCCTTGCTCCTTTATATACGGGGGCAGTGGGGCACCCCATAGACACACAAGTTGATCTACAGATCGTTCCTTAGCCGTGTGCGGTGCCCCCCTCCACCATATTCCACCTCGGTCATATCGTCGCGGAGTTTAGGCGAAGCCCTGCGCCGGTAGAACATCATCATCGTCACCACACCGTCGTGCTGACGGAACTCATCCCCGACGCTTTGTTGGATCGGAGCCCGGGGATCGTCATCGAGCTGAACGTGTGCTGAACTCGGAGGTGCCGTACGTTCGGTGCTTGGATCGGTCGGATCGTGAAGACGTACGACTACATCAACCGCGTTGTCATAACGCTTCCGCTTACGGTCTACGAGGGTACGTGGACAATACTCTCCCCTCTCGTTGCTATGCCATCACCATGATCTTGCGTGTGCGTAGGAATTTTTTTGAAATTACTACGTTCCCCAACACCCACAATCCGAGATGATGAGTGAAAAGAGCAACATCACAATGCCTCCGGAAGAAAGAATAGAAGATAGATCATTGGAATTACAGAATGGAGAAGAAAATGCCAACTTCTGCCACAAATGAGCTTGGAAAGCACCCTTCCAAGAAGGTTACAACGGGGTTGTTGGAAAACCCACAATGAAACGAATAAGCTTGTAGTGGGCTTATGGAAAACATCTCGAGACTATGAGGTGACAACCGGCCACTAATGGAAACCATTGATTTGATTGAGAGCACCAAAGAGATGAAAAACTTCTTCACCAAGATGAGAAGGAGAAAATTGGATCATTGATAGGCACCACAAATAGCTACATTCCTTAGGGAAGGCTTTAGGTGAAATATGACACAAGATAACTCCAACAAAGGGATTGATGGATTTAAATACCTCATTCTTGACAACAATATGAATCATGAAGCATGAAGGAAATTGTCAAGAATGATATAACACCACCTCAAAAGCTAAGGTAGAAAGAATTGCACTTCGAAATGCAAGAAGAAGAATACTTGAACGCCTCAAAACAAAACATGTGTTGAGCACCATGTTTAATTTTGAGTATGGCTTGGCAGATCATCACCTCGAGAGAAGTCTTGAAGAACAAATGAAGAATGAAAGGAATCCTTGACGAACCACCATGTAGAGCCTCCATGAAGAACTCCGGTAATAAAAGGGTGATAAAAAGAAAGAGAAGTTGAAAACACAAGGTGAAGCCTTGCGATGATTTAGAAGGAGCTTCGCGACGAGATAATGCGGAAAACATGGAACTCCGAAAAAGAAAAGATGAAACATCTCAAACCAAGAAATGTGACATGATGAACAACTCCGGAAAGAAGAAACTAGATCACTTGGATGAAACAATGATAAGAATTATGGTATGTGTATCCTTCACCAATTTAAATTGATGACAAACAACGGATTTGGCATACTACATATTCTCGTAGAAAGGATTAAGAGGGATATAGCGTAAACTTGAGAAGGTATTGATGGAACCACAGGTGGGATTTGGAAACAACGAATGAATTGATATGATAAAGAAGGAAGTGAAATCTTGAACGAACCACCGTAAGAATTGAAAATGAACGTAGCAAAGGCACAATTCACCAGGAAGAATTGGAAAATGAATGAAGATACTTTAGGGGATTTAGATACATGACAACAAAGAGATCATGAACTGATTAGAGGATATTTGAATGATGCACTGGTAAGATTTGGAGAACGATAGCTAGACGCTGAGAGTGAAGAATTATGACATGATGGCCTTCGGAGGAAAGAAATGGAAACAACTCATGAAATGCTATGGATGGGTGAAAAGAGTTCCCGCAATCGAAAACAATTATGAGAGGATGGCATCAAACTTGAACTATGCATCTTTGGAAGAACGGGTAAGGATTTAAGAGGAACTCTTCTTCAGTCTTCAAAATCCGAGAATGACGAGGAGAAACACCACCCAATTGTTGAGAGACTCCGGAACAAAGAAGAATAGAAATGATGAACCAACGATGAAAATATTCTGAAAGCGATCTTGGAGAAGGAATATGACTGATGAAAATTCATTCTTACGTCAAACTTTGAAAGACTTTGGGAATCGCTCCGGATAAATTAGAAGAGTCAGGTAATATCCTGGGAAAAGACCTGTGGGTTAGGGCCCACTAAAAAGAAAACACTGTTGAACAATTTTAAAGAGAGGTTGCACCTGTTGAATTAAATGGCTTGAATGAGATAACAACCTCGAAATATCTTAAACGGATTGAGAATGGAAACACAAGTCTTGTGAGATATCTTCAGCACTCCAGAACAAATGAATAGGAAGAAGTGAATGATTAAGAGGTGCATCGGCATGAGAAAGCATTATAAACGAGGAAAGGAATATGATTAATATCGAAAGCTTGAATTGGATCTACCGGAGAAGAAACAACAATGAAGGATGATGAACTTCAAATTGTTGAGCATCTTCATGGGAAATCACCGGATAAGAACACTGAAAGAAAAGAATGAAGAGACTTCTCACAAATAAAAGGATACAAGATTAAGAAAACTGAGTCCTTGAAGAAAAAGGGTGGGAGGGAGGGAAAACAAAGACAACTTGGGACGGATGAAACAAACACCGTTGATAAAAACTTAGAACTGATCTTACGGATGTTGAAAATGATCGGATCCACTTGAAGAGAAGCACACCAGTTGGAAAAGAATTGACATGATGACCTCGATGATCAATAAGGATTAGTATTCACATAACAATATGAGAACACTGTTTAGGAAACGTATGGATTCAACATTTGACTTCGAAGCAACTCGAATACCACAAATAAAACCAAAACAAAGAATTTGGCTCGCAGAATAGGCCGGAACAAACACATATGCTAGAGATTTACCCAATCCCATATCAGGTATCTGTCGGAAAGATATTCTAGGAGCTACTTGAATTCCCACCTATAAACTCCCGAAACTTTCTGGTTATGCAATCTGGTGTTGGGGATACAGGGGAAGCAATATAACTCACCCAAACTAACAATCCCTACATCCAGTTGTATCCATCGATCAACACATAACCAAGAAAACTCCGGAAATCGTGTACCTCAACCTTCGAAAAGCATCAGTTACACGAGCTATGGCAATACTCCTGAACTCCCCAGTACTGGGTGGCGTCGAGGTTATCTCACCAACAACTGCATAAAAGCGATTTTCGATGTCGGCAAAACTCAGGTATTCCAGAACTGCAACGATAAAATTGTGACGACAACACCTCGGAGCTCAACTCCCTGGGACACTGCCACAACCCCTAAATGTCAGGAGGCACCAAGAACAATGTTCTCGTCACAAGAATATCGGAACGATCCCAAGATACCCGCGTGATCCTAAAATTTTTTTTGTGAAAAATTGAGGAGAGGAAAGACAAACCATCTACGTCGAGAGTCCTCACCGGAGCGACGAAGGGGGCTGAGGAGCAAAAAGAATCCTACTCTCCGATATATATAATCCTAAGACTCAAAATAGTTTTCTTCTAGACTCAACAACGGCCAACAATCAAGGGGGCTCCTATGGTCGGTCGAGGCTCTGATACCAACTTGTCACGCCCAATATGCGACCCTATCCTAAAGGAACTCAAAGGTCTCACCAAGGATAGAAGCGCATATTGGAGACTCTTTTGCAAGGTGGATATCATTACATCGTACCATTACATAATAGTTGGGGATACATACAAGAGGCATAGAATGCCACACGAATACAACATCATCATACACAAGAGCATCACCCGACTACGGATGAAACACAAACAGAAGCTCAAACAACATCCACCCTTCTAGCCCAAGCTGCCGACCTGGAACCTATCCCCTGATCGAAGAAGAAGCAGAAGAAGAACTCCAAAACAAGTAAACATCGCTCTCGTGTCATGATCATCGTAAAACCTGTACCTACAACTGTTGTTAATCTGTGAGCCACAAGGACTCAGCAATCCCATTACCATGGGTATCAAGACTAGCAAAGCTTAATGGGTAAGGAAGGGGTAAAGTGGTGAGGTTGCAACAGCGACTAAGCATGATATGGTGGCTAACATATGCAAATAAGAGCGAGAAGAGAGCAAACGGAACGGTCGTGAAGCTAGCAATGATCAAGAAGTGATCATGAAACTACTTACGCACAATCATAACACAAAGACCGTGTTCACTTCCCGGACTCCGCCGAAAAGAGTCCTTCATGGCTACACACGTGGTTGATGCGTTTTAATTCGGATCTGGTGTCAAGTTATCTACAACCGGACATTAACAAATTCCCATCTGCCACATAACCATGGGCACGACTCTCAAAAGTTTATACCCTGCAGGGGTGTCCCAACTTAGCCCATCACAAGCTCTCACGGTCAATGAAGGATATTCCTTCTCCCAGGAAGACCCGATCAGTCTCGGATTCCCGGTTTACAAGACATTTCGACAATGGTAAAACAAGACCAGCAAAGCCGCCGATGTGCCGACAAATCCCGGTAGGAGCTGCACATATCTCGTTCTCAGGGCACACCGGATAAGCGAAGCGTACAGGTACCAACGTAACCCACGTTGCCAAGGGACGGTCCCGCACGGTGCTCTAGTTTGGACCAACACTCGAAGGAGCACTAGCCCGGGGGGTAAATAAAGATGACCCTCGGGCTCCGGAAACCCGAGGGAAAAAGGCTTAGGTGAGGCAAATGGTAAAACCAAGGTTGGGCCTTGCTAGAGGAGTTTTATTCAACGGGAACTGTCAAGGGGGTCCCATAAATCACCCAACCGCGTAAGGAACGCAAAATCAAGGAACATAACACCGGTATGGCGAAAACTAGGGCGGCAAGAGTGGAACAAAACGCCAGGCATAAGGCTGAGCCTTCCACCCTTTACCAAGTATATAGATGCATTAATTAAATAAGAGATATTGTGATATCCCAACATAATCCTGTCCACCATGGAGCAATCTTCAACTTCACCTGCAACTAACACCGCTATAAGAGGGGCTGAGCAAAACGGTAACATAGCCAAGCAACGGCTTGCTAGGAATGGTGAAAAAGGTTAGAGGCTGACATGGCAATTTGGGAGGCTTGAAGAGCAAGTGATAGCTAGCACAGCATAGCGATAGAACGAAGCAACTAGCATAGCAATGATAGTAGTGAGATCCAAGGTGACGGTCATCTTGCCTGAAATCCCACTAGGAAGAAGAACAAGTCCATGAAGAAGATGAAGCCACAAAGACGAACCAAGCGTAGACGAACAAATCCTCACAATCGCAACGAAACTGGAACTATCGAGAAGGAGCACAACCAGAAAGAAGCAAACACACGGTAAACACACAACACATAAACATGGCATGATGCTCAACCAAGTATGATGCATGGCAAGGCTATATGATGCTACTCATGGCAAGAGATGAAGCATAATTAATTACCTATCTAGGCAATTTTAAATGAGGCCGGAACAACAAACAACAATACCAGAAAATCCCCATATGCATATTTCGAATTTGGTACTTGTCGGTGTCAAAACCGGCGGATCTCGGGTACGGGGTCCCGAACTGTGCATCTAGGCGGATGGCAACAGGAGACAAGGGACACGATGTTTTTACCCAGGTTCGGGCCCTCCCGATGGAGGTAAAACCCTACTCCTGCTTGATTAATATTGATGATATGGGTAGTACAAGAGTGGATCTACCACGAGATCAAGGAGGCTAAACCCTAGAAGCTAGCCTATGGTATGATTGTTGTAATGGTTGTTCGTCCTACGGACTAAAACCCTCCGGTTTATATAGACACCAGAGAGGGCTAGGGTTACACAGAGTCGGTTACAATGGTAGGAGATCTACATATCCGTCTTGCCAAGCTTGCCTTCCACGCCAAGGAAAGTCCCATACGGACACAGGACGAAGTCTTCAATCTTGTATCTTCATAGTCTTGGAGTCCGGCCGATAATGATAGTCCGGCTATCCGGACACCCCCTAGTCCAGGACTCCCTCAGTAGCCCGTGAACCAGGCTTCAATGACGACGAGTTCGGCGCGCATGTTGTCTTCGGCATTGCAAGGCGGGTTCCTCCTCCGAATAATTCATAGAAGATTGTGAACACCAGGATAGTGTCCGGCTCTGTAAAATAAATTCCACATACCACCATAGAGAGAATAATATTCACACAAGTTCAATCTACTGACGTATTTTGTGGCGTGACATCACACCACTACCAAGCCTTTACTTGAATCGTTTTTATTATACCACCTCAGCGCGTTTAGCGAAGCGGTTTCCTTGGCACGTTTTGTCGAAGCAGAGATCATGTTCCCCTTATTCCGGGATTCCCATCAATACGGACGTGGGTAACCCAACCGCGCCATTGATTGTGGCGCTTGGAAGATAAGCGAGTTTTACCAGGCCGGTGGGGACGCATAGTTTTCGTCTGCCCATATATAAGGGGATAAGGATCCACCTTTTTTACCTACGCCTTCTTCCTCCTTTGCTTATCCATCTCCGCGCACTCGAGCTCTAGCGCCCAAGTCCGCACATCTCACCTCCACCTTCTCCAGCTATGTCCGGAGCGGGAGGCAAGTGGATGGCCTCCTCCGTTACGGAGGGACACATCGAGAAGATGCGCGGCGCCGGATACCTGTCCAGCGACATCGCGCACCGGCTGCCCGACGAGGGGCAGCTCATCCCCACCCCCAGGCCCCATGAGAGGGTCATATTTCTTCCCCACTTCCTCCGCGGACTGGGCTTCCCACTTCACCCCTTCGTCCGGGGGCTCATGTACTACTATGGCCTGGACTTCCATGATCTGGCGCCAAACTTCATCCTCAACATCTCGGTGTTTATCGTCGTGTGCGAGGCCTTCCTCTGCATGAAGCCCCACTTCGGCTTGTGGCTAAAGACCTTCAATGTCAAGCCGAAGGTGGTGAAGGGCGTCCAAGCGGAGTGCGGAGGCGCCATGGTGGGCAAAATGCCCAACATTACTTGGCTTGAGGGCACCTTCGTGGAATCCATCAAAGGGTGGCAATCGGGGTGGTTCTACATCATCGAGCCGCGTGACCCTAAATGGGCAGCGGCCCCCGAGTTCAGATCTGGTACCCCCATGCGGCTCACCTCCTGGAAAGAGAAGGGCTTGCTATGGGGTAGTTCGGAGGAGCCGACCGGACTTCAGTCCTGTCTCCAGACCCTGGTGAACAAGAAGCTTAAGCTTGTCAACGTGATCCAGGTCATGCTCGTCCGCCGGATTCCCCCCCTGCCAGCAACGGGCCTTCAATTTGTGGGAGTTTGATCCGGCACAGCACCGGACCTTGAGCGGGCTCTTCGACATGACATACGAAGCTGCCTGGAGGGTGCTGTTCAAGGGCGGAGAAGCTCCCGCATCCGCAACTGAAGATCGCGGATTCAGCACGCAGCGCCCGGCCGGCGTGGTAAGCTATGTTATCCTTTATGGGACACTCATTTCTTTCATAGTTTGACTCTATGTGGGATCTAAACTCCCAATGCCTTTAACAGGACTGGCAGAAGACGTCCGGACAGGTTAACTGTCCGGCTCCCCTTCCTGAAGACCCAGCGGACACCCGTTTGACGGGGCTGCTGGTCCCGGCACTTTACATGGTGCCGGAGAAGAAGGCCAAGAAAAAGGCCACGGGAACCCGAAGGAGTTCCCGGCGCCAGGTGGTATCGAACTCATCGTCCGATGACTCCGAGGCGGACTCCTCCCCTGAGGAGGAGGAGAAATAGGCCTCTCCCCCAGCGGGGGGAGAGAAGAAGAGGAAGGCCTCCCCAACGAGGGCGGTCGAAGGGTCCAAGAAAGGACGGACCCTTCCTCCGGACTGCTCCGCCAACGCCGACGACGGCGATGAGGAGTGGCCCTCAAGGGCCAAGCCCCTGGAAAGATCGTAAGTGTCCAAATTCCTGGGTGATTTATAATTTCTCTTTTTGTCACGTGGTGTCCTTCTAATACCGCATACAACCTGTAGTCCAGCCAAGGACGATCTTCCCGCTTCGTCGAGCGGGTCCTTGGCTACGTCGGATATGGATTCCCTTCCGACCGCCTCCACCCCTCGTGACGCTGATGACGCCGAGGTGGGATCCCAGGAGGGGACCCGCCAGGAGGGGGAGGCTCCGGAGGTGCCACAAGGCAACCTCACGGACTTCGCACCGGACTCCGCACCGAAACCTGCAGTAGTTCCAGAGTCCGGCAGGCGGCCCCTTCGTAAGAAGGGCAAGACTGTGACACCGGCGGCCTCCGTCCAACCGGAGGCGCCGGATAACTTGTTGGAGGCGCTCAACGGAGCTTCCATCGAGGAAGAACACCGCACTATCATGAGTGCGGTGATTCAGAAGGTTCAGTTCGCCAAGAGCGGGCTGACCGAAGCCTGCACCAGCCTTCTAACAGGCTTTGAGGTAAGAAATTTAAAATATGTAATATGATACCACATAGATAGTAGCCTCTGATGCTCGGTTTGGTGTTCGGAAAGAAAAACCGGACTGAGGATCTAAAAAGATATACGCAGGAGGTCTAAAAAAATATGTCAATATGGGATTGCAGGCTGCGCTGCTGACCTCTGCCGCACTGACTGCGGAGGTCGATGCTTTAAAGCAGAACCTCGAGCGGTCCGAGAGCAAGCTCGGCCGTGCCAAGAAGCAACTCGAGGACAAGGAAGGTGAGTAACACCGTATTAAATTTGTACCTTATAGAAAAGGATTTTGGTTGCAAGAGAAATAACAAGGATAACATGGGTACTCCAGGGGCCACGAACGAGGTGGCGACCCTGAAGGAGGCCGTGTCCGCGGCCGAACGCAATGCGGCCGCGGAACGAGCCGAGTGAGAGAAGCAGGAGGCACGGGTGGCGGAGGTGCAGCAAGAGCTCCAGGCTCTCGTGGAAAAGCATGAGAGTTTGGAGCGTGACTCGAAGACTCGAGAGTCCGAGCTTGCATCGGCTCTTGAGAGTGCCAAAGCCGCTAAGGCCGAAGCCCACAAGGCCCTCCAGGAAATCGAGGCGGTGAAGAAAATAGTGGCGGGTAAGGCATTTTTCATGCAAAGCAAGCATGTGAATGTGAATTACCTGTTACTTACCCGAATCCGGAGCTCTCCAGGAGCGTTTGCAGATCTGCCTCGCAGTGTGTCCAACGCTGCCGCTTTCTACCGAGCCGAGGAGGGGAGCTCGACGGAGAAGGTCTTCCGGTCTCAGTATGCTAAGGCCGGACATCCGGTGCCCCTTAGCAACCAGCTGAAGCAGCTGGTCGAGCTCCACAAGGTAGCCGAACAGGCCATGAAGGGCCTCATAGTTTGGCTGTGGCCCGGGGAGGCCATGCCTGGGAGCTACTTCGGCCTGGTGCGGCGGCTGGTGGATGCGTGTCCCTAGGTGGAAGTCGTCAAGCACTCCGCCTGCATTGAAGGTGCCCGTCGGGCCCTTGCCCGTGCAAAAGTGCACTGGGGCAGGATGGACGCTGAGAAGCTTCTAACGGACGCGCCGCCGGCACGCAAGGAGTATCGCACACCCGAAATGTATTATAAGAGTGTCCTGAAGGGTGCCCGCATGATTGCGGGCGAGTGCTCCAAAGATGTAATATTTGAATAGACTCGCAATGTGTTATCCTGTGCGCTAAAAATTTTGTTCATATGCGCTAAGCAACGCTTATTAATTTAAAATATTACCTTCTGTGCGGCCGTTTATCAAATCTGAGAGATGGCAAGTCGTCGTCTTCAGCCCCCATGCCACGAGTGCTGGGGTGTTCGGGATAAACTTGAGCGCTCTTGTTCCCACTGTTGGGTCCATCTAGGGAGGCGCTCAAAACAACGAACGAGGCAACCGGACTTATAATGCTTGAACACTCTCACTTAGCCATAGAATTCTATAATTTTAAATTTCGGCGAAACCCCTAGTGTTCGGAAGACCGAGTTCGGGGCGCTATCCACGCCTCGGCCGGACAAAGCCGGTTCCTCGCTCTAAGCGGCATAAGTCTTTAGGGACTCGAAAAGACCTCTCGAACAGCGACCAGCTCTCGCCTTATCATGACGGTCAGTTTTAGCTTTCTCCACTGAGGCGCTCGCCCAGCTCAACCGGGGCGCAATCGCAGTGGTTCTCCCAGTGCTACCTTAGCCGATAATACAGAACGTAAGGTACCAAGACATGGGAGCCGGGCAAACCCAACTATTGACCCAAGACATGATTCGGAGCCGATGCATATAATGCTATAAGTTCGGGGTGCCGCACTTGTGAAAGTGTTCGGACTTATCACACCATAATGCGGGGAACTTAAGCCCCTGGTGTATTCGGCCGTACCAAAGTGTGCGGATGCAAGATGTCGTAAATGAACATATATATAAGAAAGAAATGCAATTATAAGCGAAAAGCGATGCATTGTTTATTCAAGGAATTCTGCGATGAATGCAGAACGATACAAATAGTGCGGTAAGCAAGGGGTAAGACTATTAAACATGTCCCTCCAGGGGTAGGCTGCGGAATGGTGTATGAAAACGGATTTAATGCTCGTAATGGAGACCACCTGGATACTTGCCGTAGCCCTTCTTCTCCCCTGGCTGTTGCGTCATGTGTTCGGCAGGTCTACTGCCGGACAGGGCCTCTGGTGAACGGAGTCCTGTGCGTAAGAAAAAAGAAAAATAAAAAGAGCCACACACTTGGGAGCCCCTGGTGCGGTTAAGCCGCATTCTGGGCCTGTGGTGGCCGTGCCCCTCCCCCTATGCCCATGGTATCTCCAGAGCGTAATGATGTACGCGAAGGACCAGTTTTGCAATTTGGCAGGGGCTGGGGTTGGGGCCGCATTGCTACGCGTGCTCGGAACATGCCAGGTGGTCTTGTTGTAGGTTACTCCAGGCGCGTTTGGTCGTGTCTGGTCGCTTAACGGCCGGACTCGAAAATGGCCTTAAGAGGCTGCTCTGTACTTCTGCCGCGAGAGCCGCTGTGTGTTCCTCCGTTCGGAGGGAGCGTTCAGTGTTTCCGTTGACCGTGATGACTCCTCGAGGGCCTGGCATCTTGAGCTTGAGGTATGTGTAATGTGGCACCGTGTTGAACTTTGCAAACGCGGTCCATCCGAGCAGAGCGTGATAGCCGCTGCGGAACGGGACTATGTCGAAGATTAACTCCTTGCTTCAGAAGTTATCAAGGGATCCGAAGACCACTTCCAGTGTGACTGAGCCTGTACAATTGGCCTCTACACCTGGTATGACGCCTTTCAAGGTCGTCTTTGTAGGTTTAATCCTTGAGGGGTTTATGCCCATCTTGCGCACTATATCCTGATAAAGCAGGTTCAGGCTACTACCGCCGTCCATCAGGACTCTGGTGAGGTGAAATCCATCGACGATTGGGTCTAATACCAATGCGGCGAATCCGCCATGGCGGATACTGGTGGGGTGGTCCCTTCGATCGAAAGTGATCGGGCCAGAGGACCATGGATTGAACTTCGGGGCGACTGGCTCCATCGCATATACGTCCCTAAGTGCACGCTTCCGCTCCCTCTTGGGTATGTGGGTTGCGTATATCATGTTTATTGTCCGCACTTGTGGGGGGAAACCCTTCTGTCCTCTATTGTTCAGTGGCCGGGTCTCTTCCTTGTCGTCGCTATGCAGCCCCTTGTCATTGTTTTCGGCGATTAACTTGCCTGCCTGCTTGAATACCCAACAATCCCTGTTGGTGTGATTGGCTGGCTTTTCGGGGGTGCCGTGTATCTGGCACGAGCGGTCGAGTATTCGGTCCAAATTGGACGGACTCAGAGTAGTTCTTTTGAATGGCTTTTTCCGCTGACCGGGTTTGGAGCCTCTGAATCCGGCGTTGACTACCGTATCCTCAGTGTTGTCGCCGTTAACGCAGCGTTTGTTTTTGTTGCGACGCGACCTGCCATTGCAGTCCTTGTTATCCGGACTGCCAAATTTTTTGCTGAGGTTGTTACTGCGGGCTAGCTAGCTGTCCTCTCCCACGCAGAAGCGGGTCATTAGTGATGTGAGGGCTGCCATGGATTTCGGCTTATCCTGTCCTAGGTGCCGGGCCAGCCACTCGTCGCGGATGTTATGTTTGAAGGCTGCGAGGGCCTCCACATCCGGACAGTCGACGATTTGATTTTTCTTTGTTAAGAACCGTGTCCAGAACTGTCTGGCCGATTCGTCTGGCTACTGAATTATGTGGCTTAGGTCATCAGCGTCTGGTGGTCGCACATATGTGCCTTGGAAGTTGTCAAGGAATGCGGCTTCCAGGTCCTCCCAACACCCAATTGACTCTGCTGGCAAGCTGTTCAGCCAATGCCGAGCTGGTCCTTTAAGCTTGAGTGGGAGATATTTGATGGCGTGAATATCGTCACCGCAGGCCATGTGGATATGAAGGAGATAGTCTTCGATCCAGACCGCGGGGTCTATTGTGCCATCGTAGGATTCAATGTTTACGGGTTTAAACCCTTCAGGGATTTGAAGATCCATTACTTCATCTGTGAAGCATAGTGGGTGTGCGGCGCCTCTATATTGGGCAATATCACGACGTAGCTCGAGCGAGCTTTGTCTACTGTGTTCGGCCCGGCCAGAGTTGATGTGTCCGGCGCGATGGTAGTCGTCGCGCATCGTGGGGCGCCCACGTGATCCGTAGATCGATCTTGATTGTCTTGCCTTGTCCTCCAATATGTCTCGCAAGTCCGGCACATTCCCTCGTGGCTTCATGCTTTTCGAGCGGTGCCGAGGTACGGTTCTGGCGGAGGGTCTAGAGGCCTCTCTGTCGCGGCCACGAGGTGGTCGGTCTGCCGTATTGTGCACTGGTGATGAAGATTTATATGCCTCCTCCTCTAATCGGGGGAGCAACTTGCATTTTGGGTAGCTTTTGGAGGGGCGTTCGAGTTCATGCTCTTCGGCCGCAAGGACTTCGGTCCATCTGTCGGCCAGCAGGTCTTGATCAGCTCGAAGCTGTTGCTGCTTTTTTTAGGCTGTTCGCCGTGGCCATTAGCCTGCGTTTAAAATGCTCTTGTTCGACGGGATCCTCGGGCACGACGAATTCGTCATCGTTGAGGCTTGCCTCATCTCCGGAGGGAGGCATGTAATTATCATCCTCTACCTCTTCGTCTGCCGCTCTCTCGTGAGGGCTGGCTTCTCCGAGCTCCTGTGTTGAATCTTGCTGGAGGGGGTTGTCTTCGGCACTCTCTGGGGTGTTATTATCTCCGGTGCCGGAATCTCCATTCTTGCTCTGGCGGGATTTAGAGCGGCGCCGCTGACGCCGGCGCTTGGGCTGTTTCTTGGAGGAGCCTTCCTCTGCTGCACCCTCGCCGTTCCCATCATTTGGGATGTCCACCATGTATATGTCGTATGACGAGGTGGTTTTCCAGTGCCCCGTAGGGCTGGTTCTTGGTCGTCTCCGGCATCGTCGTCCATACCGTCGATGTCTTCGGAGTCGTAATCTAGCATGTCGGTTAGATCGTCGACAGTGGCTACAAAGTGGGTGGTGGGTGGGCTTTGAATTTCTTCGTCGTCCGCATCCCAACCGTCCTGACCGCAGTCCGGCCAGGGCTCTCCTGATAACGAGAGATACTTTAGCGAATTCAGGATGTCGCCAAAGGGTGAGTGCTGAAAGATGTCCGCGGCGGTGAACTCCATGATCGGCGCCCAATCGGATTCGATTGGTAGGTGCGCAAGAGGTTCTGAGTCCGGCGAGGAGTCCGACACCTCGGAGTCACGAGCTTTACAAGGGACAAAGTCAGTATTCGACTCCATCGCCGTAGAGGTTGCAGCCCCCGAGGCGGTGTCTAGCCACCCGTCCTCGATATGCACGGTCGGCTCCGAACTAAGGGTCAGAGCGGACTCATGTGCGGCCTCCAGGGCACTGTCCGGTAGCAGAGCTAAATCATGCCCATCGTGACAGTGCGGCGCGTTTGGCTGTGGCTCGAATCCATCGAAGATCAAGTCTCCGCGGATGTCAGCTGTGAAGTTTAGACTTCCAAATCTGACCTGACGTCCAGGGGCGTAGCTTTCGAAATTCTCCAGATGGCCAAGCGAATTGGCCCGGAGTGCAAAGCCGCCGAATACGAAGATCTGTCCGGGGAGAAAAGTCTCACCCTGGACCGCGTCATTGTTGATGATCGAAGGAGCCATCAAGACTATCAGTGATGACACAGAGGAACTCTCAATGAAAGCACCAATGTCGGTGTCAAACCCGGCGGATCTCGGGTAGGGGGTCCCAAACTGTGCGTCTAGGCGGATGGTAACATGAGACAAGGGACACGATGTTTTTACCCAGGTTCGGGCCCTCTCGATGGAGGTAAAACCCTACTCCTGCTTGATTAATATTGATGATATGGGTAGTACAAGAGTGGATCTACCACGAGATCAAGGAGTCTAAACCCTAGAAGCTAGCCTATGGTATGATTGTTGTAATGGTTGTTCGTCCTACGGACTAAAACCCTCAAGTTTATATAGACACCGGAGAGGGCTAGGGTTACACAGAGTCGGTTACAATGGTAGGAGATCTACATATCCGTATTGCCAAGCTTGCCTTCCACGCCTAGGAAAGTCCCATCCGGACACGGGACGAAGTCTTCAATCTTGTATCTTCATAGTCTTGGAGTCCGGCCGATAATGATAGTCCGGCTATCCGGACACCCCCTAGTCCAGGACTCCCTCAGTACTGTTCTGCCTAAACAATATTTTAATGTTGTTAAACACGGAAATAAAGTGCACCAAGTTAAACTAGGCATTTCCACCCCATTTACATATAAAGTTTATTAAAATCGGAGCTACGGTTAGTTAGTTATGAAATAAACCATTTTAACATGGCATTTAGGCAAATTTAAACAAACAGCATTTTGAACATTTTAAACATGGATGAAAGTGGCATAATGTGAAACTATATGAAATTCTAAGCTTTTTACATATATAAAGTTTTTACATATGATGCATAGATCATGAGTTATTATATGCATGAAGTGCAAGGGGGTTTCTGCAAATCTATAAAACAGTAATTCACTGGATAAATGTGAAAATCGTAGAACCGAAAAAAAACATGGTTGGGCTGAATCTGGCTGGGCCAACAGGAGCAGGGGCGCTGGAGGCTCACCATGGGCCTTGGCCCGATTGGAGGGGACGCTGCAGGAGGGGCGCGCTCGGCCTTGGAGGTCACCGGAGGCGCGGTCAACGCACGGGACTGAACCGGGCGAGCCGCTGCTGCTCTTGTTTCTGAAGAAACAGAAGCAGCAGCAGGAGCATGGCAATGGAGAAGAAGACGGCAGGGGGCCCTGGCGACAGGGTCGGCGGGAACCGGACCGAACGGGCAGATCGAGTCGTCCGGCCTCGGTTCCGGGCAACAGCGGCGGCCGACGGAGCTCGGGCGCGGGGCACATCCATCCATGGCGGTGGGGGTGGTCCTACTCGAATAGTGAGACACGAGCGACAGAGAGGTGAGAGAAGGAGAAAGAGCGCGAGGCGAAGGGAGAGGGAAGCGGCGGTAGGGCTCACCGGAGCGCATGGGGCGGCGAGGAGGGAACCGACGGGGAGGCGCAGGCAAGGTGAGGTTCGAGCGGGCGAAGCAGAGGACGGGGTCGAGCTCGTTCCCGAGCAGAGGACGACGGTGGCGGACTTGGCGCGATCCCGGCGATGACGACCGGAGCAGAGGACTTGAGGCCGCGGCGGGGTCGAGCGAGCAGCTTGACCTGAAGCAGGGGACGCAGGGAAGCAGGGGCGCTGGACTTGGCGCGAAACAGGAAGATGGACGTCGTCGTTGGCACTTGGCTGGAGGCAGCCGGATCAGGACGGATCCGGAACGAAGGGACCCGTTCCCGGCGATGGCGAGACTGCTCCTGCTTGAATAGAGAGAGAGGCCGAGAGGTGAGAGGCATCCAGAGGAAGCAGAGAAAGCGAGAGGAGGGAGATGGCAGGGAGCGGGACGACCTGGTGGTGGTGACCGATGGTGGTACTGCTGCTTGCGGTGGCGCGCGGGAAGCACGGGAGGAGGACGATGGGGGTTGGCATGGAGTGGATCGAGGAGCTGCTCTGGTTGGCCGGGCGAGGGAATCAGGGATGAGCAGTGGGGAGCGCTAGTTGGTGGCTGGAGGAAAACGAGGAGAAGGGATCCCGAGGGGATTCGGTGGAGTGGCGGCGGCGATGAGATGGATGGGACAGCCTGCCTAAAATTTAGGGTTTGCCAAAAATGACTAGAGGTGGACTATATATATGAAAAGGAGGGAAGTTTAGATCTTTCGATCGAAATCCGATGGACTAGAATAAATATGCTAGGGAGTCCCAAATAAGAAAACGGAGATGTTTTAGGGATGTTTGGGGATGATATGAATCCAACGGTAACAATAGAACGGGTCAGGTTCGGGGCAGGTTTCGGACATGCGCAAGAGGGAGGGTGGTTGTGCAGAGAGGTTAGGCGGTTAGACAAGAGGGACTCGAGAAACCCGGTTGGTCTCGGAACGGTCAAAGGAGGCAAGGGGAACGCGGCAACTAGGAACGAGTGCGAGTTTTGTGAAAACATGCGGATGCAATACACATGATGCCATGAGATGAGATGCATGACATGAACAAAATGCAAAACAAAAGACAAAACCCAACCATGAAGGAAATAACATAACACATAGCCGGAAATGGCAAGAGTTGGAGTTACAAATATGGAAAGTACATCTGGGGTGTTACATATATGACAAAGAACAATATGGCTATCACAAAGTAAAGTGCATAAGTAAAGGGCTCGGGTAAGAGATAACCGAGGCACGCGGAGACGACGATGTATCCCGAAGTTCACACCCTTGCGGATGCTAATCTCCGTTTGGAGCGGTGTGGAGGCACAATGCTCCCCAAGAAGCCACTAGGGCCACCGTAATCTCCTCACGCCCTCGCACAATGCAAGATGCCATGATTCCACTAAGAAACTCTTGAGGGCGGTCACCGAACCCGTACAAATGGCGACCCTTGGGGGCGGTCACCGAACCCGTACACTTTGGCAACCCTTGGGGGCGGTCACCGGTACCCGTCAAATTGCTCGGGGCGATCTCCACAACCTAATTGGAAACCCTGACGCTTGCCCGGAGCTTTACACCACAATGATTGAGCTCCGAACAACACCAACCGTATAGGCGCCAAGGCACCCAAGAGGAACAAGCTCTAGGGTGTCCAAAACACCCAAGAGTAACAAGCTCAAGGGCACCAAGCACCCAAGAGTAATAAGCTTCTTAACTTGTAACTTCCACGTATCACGTGGAGAACTCAAACCGATGCACCAAATGCAATGGCAAGGGCATACGAAGTGCCCAAGTCCTTCTCTATCAAATCCCACCGAAGCAACTAATGCTAGGGAGGAAGATGAGAGGAAGAACAAGAAGGAGAACACCAAGAACTCCAAGATCTAGATCCAAGGGGTTCCCCTCACATAGAGGAGAAAGTGATTGGTGGAAATGTGGATCTAGATCTCCTCTCTCTTTCCCCACAAAACTAGCAAGAATCCATGGAGGGATTGAGAGTTAGCAAGCTCGAAGAAGGTCAACAATGGGGAAAGAACACGAGCTCAAAGGATAAGGTTCATTGGGGAAGAAGACCCCCTTTTATAGGTGGGAAAAATCCAACCGTTATGCTCACAGCCTGCACAGAGCGGTACTACCGCTCCAAGGAGCGGTACTACCGCTAGGGCGGTAGTACCCCTTTGAAACACAACAGCGAGGAGGCAAAAAGGCCAGAAGAACCATCGGAGCGGTAGTACCGCTTGACCTCACGGTACTACCGCTAGGGGTAGCGGTACTACTGCTAAGGGTAGCTGTACTAAAAAATTACATCCGGGCCTACCACCGCATGACTTGGGACGAGTTTTTGGTCCGGAGCAGTACTACCGCTGTAGGAGCCGCGGTAGTATCGCTCTGGAGCAGTAGTAAAAAATTACATCCGCTCCAATTCGCGGTAGTATCGCTGCAGCCTTTTCAGAACACCAAAACTGCCACAACTTTTGCAAACGGACTCCGAATTCGATGAATCCAAGTTTGTTGGAAAGCTAGCGACAAGGGCTAACACAATATTTAAAGAAATATAAATAAGAAGAAAATTAGAAAAGGCCCATAAGAAAATGGTGAGAACCCTTCCTCAGATAAGACCGGTAAAACCTCCACCACCGAGAACATCACAGAAGACGCAAGCGAACTCCATTTTCGATGAACTCAAGCTTGTCATCAAGATGACCATAAGCTCTAAGACTCACAAAGAGAACCAAACAAGAACCAAGAAACATGATGCAATGATGCAATGGTTTGAGATCTCTACTAACGGTACAATCAAGCTACCAACTTGAGAGCCCCCATTGATAGTACGACAAACGATCCTATAACCCGGTCTCCCAACTACCACCATGAGACCGGTAAAATAGAAAACCTATCAAGGGAAAACCTTTGCCTTGCACATGGTCCACTTGAGCTAGATGATGACGATCTTGACTCCCTCAAGTTGGACCACTTTTCTTGATTGCGTTAGCTCGATAAAGACTAGATGATTGCTCCCCCATAGTCCACTATGGGTGAGCCACTCTTCGGCTCATCTTCACAAGTCCATTGTCACCACAATGGGCGGCAAGCTTCAAGCACTTAATCTCTTCATGATGCATCACTTGAACTTGCACACCGCATCCTAACCCCACAAAGAACTCTCATGAAGACCATGGGTTAGTACACAGAGCGTAATTGACAATGCTTATCATACCATGGGATCACTTGATCCCTCTCGGTACATCTTCTACGCTTTGTGGGTTGATCAACTTGATTCACTCTTGACTTAGTCTTGATCAACCTTGAATCTTTCCAACTCTCTTCATTTGGATGATGTCTTGAACGTAAACATGAATGATCACACAATCTTCTTCTTCTTCAAGACATGCTTGCAATAAGCTCAACACTCACATGACCAATCTTTGGATAATTCCTTAATAGCACCTTGGTCAACTCATAAACTCCTTGAAACCAACACATGGAATTCAAGAAAAGCCTATGGACAAAACCTTCAAATATAACTCAAGGCAACCATTAGTCCATAGAGATTGTCATCAATTACCAAAACCAAACATGGGGGCACCGCATGTTATTTCAATCTCCCCCATTTTGGTAATTGATGACAATCACTTTCAAGAGAGTTTATACAAGGAGTTATGCATCAGCATGCAATGCAACAACCAATGATGCATGAGAATGGGATGCAAATGCTTAGGAACCAAAACCAAAGCAAGGAGAAAACTCTGAAGACTTCTCCACAAAACTCTCTGAAACTCCTCCCCCATTGGCATCGATTGCCAAAATGGGTGAAAAGCTTAGAAGGCCAATATAAAGAGTGTTCCTCCATAAATTGTGTATCTCCCAAAAAGAGAGTGGAATGCAATATACATATCCAATGGTAAATATTTGGAGGAAGACAAACTATATTGAGGCCCAAAGATTGAAAAAGAATGATATGCCACAAAGACATAACAAAGAGAGAAACAAGAAATCGAGCAATCAAAAGATACGAATTGAAGCAAGCAATCAAAGGATATCAATTGAACCAACTAGACCAAAGATCCTATGAGCCACATGAATGAAGGATATTATGATATGAGCAAAGGAGTGTTCTAAATAAGCTAGAGAAGCTCCCCATGATTTGTGCACACATAATAATTTTTGTATTTGGATACAAAGTGCACAAAATAGGATCATAGCTCCCCCAAAATCAATAGAAACGAACAACAAGTACAAGTGAGAATAAAGGAAACTAAGCCTAGCTCTTGCAACAAACACATGGTTGAGCAACATGTAAAAGAGGCAACTTAAGAATAGGCTCAACAAAAATGATGTGTGTGAGTCATGGCAAAGCACATGAGAAGACTAATATACGGATGAGCATAAGCATCAACATAGTCTCAAATGAATTAGATACACGGTGCAAAGCCTTTCATTCTCACACACAACTAAGCAAATGGGTTCACAAGAACACTAAATATGCAAAATGAATAACCAACACTTGTGACAACCCAAGGTGAAGATAGAAAACATAAGCATCATCAAGACAGGCGATACCAATTAAGATGGCAAAAGCCTCTTCAAGATAAGCATGAGGAAAATAATCTTCACCACACAAGAGTGCATCAAGATGCAACGAGATAAGACACACACTCAAGGCAAAAGCTTTCACAGAGCCACCAAAGAAATAACATAAGAAAGACAAGGTGAACGTGAAAGAAAGGAAATCATCTAGAGATGTAATTTCTCTCAAGTGTATAAGGGTCTAGGTAGACGAAATCATGACGATATATATCTACAAAGAAGGATGTACACCCGAAATAGTTACAACACGAAGGAACATGATATCCAAAAGGAAGTCATACATATACCAATAAGATATGTGCTTGGAAGCATAGCCCAAGGCTAGATATGGTCTTATTGTATATAAATGAATTCCTACCACACAACCATCAAAGACATCACAACTAGTAACAAGAGATCATTGTTGGGATGCTTTGAGAAAGGAAACAAGTATCACAAGAAAGAAAGAATAACATTCCATGATACAATCTACACACGATTGATGCAATAATGTGTGCATGTAGTAGATGATGATACTTGTTACCGAGATAGCATTGGAAGGATGTAGTAGATACCAATTGAAGGTAGAAAGTAGTTCATTGATCATCCTAGCTTGACTCCAATAAGCACATGGTGACAACACCTTCCTTTTGAATGAGCCGAGTATCCAATGCATCTCCAATTGTTCCAAGAACAACAACACAAACAAAATGGTACCCAAACTCATTGGGACCAAAGAGTTAGAGAACCAACAATACATAGGACAAACTCCACATAGATGTGTGCATATAGATATGAAAATGAATCTCATGCACATCTCATCCAATTTGAGACTTGGTGGAGTTTCCCCTATATATTGGGTCAAAGAAAGAAAACATGCCAAAGGAACTACATGAAGTTAAAATGCATGCTCAAGACTTTCAAGAACCGATACCAAAATATAAGGAAAAACCAAGTGAAAAGGATACCAAATGGAGAAATCATCACTTGGAAGATATCATTAAAAGATACATCAAGGAATGAGATATCCATTGGAACACACAAAAAAAGATGTCAAACTCCCAAAGGAGAGGATGGTTCCAAACAAACCAAGCTCTCTACAAAGTTTCATGTTGGCACAAAGTACCAAAAGAAACGACTTGCCATCCACCAACACACACTTAATATGGATCACAATATGAGCGTTTTATAGAAAATAGGATAGCTCCCCCAAGACTAGTGCATTATAGAGAATTTGCATTTGAATACAAAATGCACAAGGTGGGATCACCACTTTCATATCTAGAAAACACTAAACAAGATCAAGAAAATAACAAGATCCACAAGTGGTATGGAAAACAATGGGAGTTGACACAATCCTAGGCACGAGATAAGGCAAATAAAAGCAAAGGCCAATGTAAAGATGATCAATAATTTCTACCACACATAAGTGAGTACCAATTGTCATAAGACAAGAAGTATTTGGAAATAATTCCCGTTGGTAGATAGCAAGGATATCCAACATCATCTTCACACCAAACACAAGCAAATTGCAACTTGTAGAGCTAACGTGCCACCTAGAAACAAGATAATCTAAAATATCAACACTAGGTGACAAAATCTCAAATGTACACATTTTCTAGGCTAGTAATATACACATAGCATATTACCCTCCCACAATGTGATACCAATTAAAGATAAACAAGAGGCAAAAAGAGGATCCAACAAGAGATAATTAATGGACAATTTAGAATTTGAATTTCTCATGAGAAGACATACCACATAGCAACTAGATAATCTTGAAATATCAATACTAGATGGTATTACTCATGTACACACATTTATAGGATTGTGAGGTGCACAAAGCACATCACTCCCCCATAATGGGATATTCCATTAATCTCTCACAAGAGCCAACTAAGAAATAAACAAGATGCAAAAGGCTCAATGCATGACACACACATACATGATGTGCAACCAACACACACATACTTGATTGCTCAAGATAATCAAGTTGGAAGCACAACATATACAAACACATGCAAGGAACAAAACCAAAACATGCAAGTGGGCAAGTAACTTTCAATGTAAACAATTTAAGTACAAGTTACGGCAAGGAGGCACATTGGATATAAGATATAAGCTTGATGATTCAATTGACTTGGCTTGAGGCAATAAGAGTGATGAAGTCCCCTTAATTCTTCATAATGTAGCCAAGTGTCCAATGCCCTCCAACAACACCTATTGATCAAGTTTGAGCTAGTTAGTCCCCAACCAAGTGGGGTCCTAAGAGGTTAGTCACAATAGGCTTGGCTACCCAAATGGTTCTTTGCTTCAAACCACTTTGAGTACCAACAAACTTGGCAAACACATTGCCAACCTTATCCTTCCCAAGATAATAGACATCATCAATGATAATTGGGTTGATGAGGTACCATTTGTGCATGAAGAAGCGACGTGACCTTTTTCACGACATAGGTAGCAATGTATACTTTTTACTTTCTTCTCACTTGATTTCTCCACTTGAGATTGAGAATGAGAGTGAACTTGTGGCTGCTTCCCTTGTTGCTTGTCACTAATGGCCTTCTTCTTCAAAGGGCACGATCTAACATGATGCCCTTCAATTTTGCACTTGAAGCAAATGATCTTGGCCGAATTCTTGACTTGTTTTTGGCCCTTGTTCTTGTTGCTCTTGGACTTCTTCTTATTGGAGTTGAATCCAAGTCCACCTTTGTCACTGGGGGATTTTTGCACACTCAAGATATTGTTGAGTGTGGCCTTCCCTTCATGACACTTTTCTAAGTCTTTCTTCAAAGAAGTGACTTGGGCCTTGAGCACTTTGATTTCCTCTACATGGTTAGTCTCAACACAAGTACTAGAGAAAGTATAAGCTTCATCGTTAGAGAAACAAGGCAAGGAAAGCAACTCATCACAAGATGTACCAACATTGTGAGTAGATAAATTACAAGGACTAGCACATGACAATATAGCACTTTGACTAAATGTAGTGCTAGTGTCCACATGAGGCTCACTAGATGTTACCTTAGCAAGCATGGCCTCCTGAGCTATCTTTAGCACATTATGGGATACTAGAAGATCATCATGAGAGTTTGAGAGCTTTTCATGACTTTCTTCAAATTTCCCATATTTGCTAGATATCAACTCAAGTTGAGCCCGTAGCTCAACATTCTCCTTCAATATGGATGCTTCACAAGAGATAGAGTTAGTAGCACAAGCATCATCATTAGCAACAAGAGGAGAAGACAACTTGGCAAGCTCTTTTGAATATGAAGCTTTAAGTTGAGCATGAGACTCAGTGAGTTTGATGAGCTCACTCTTAATGACCCTTGAGCCATTTTCGAGGTGCTCAAGGTCCTCAAGGAGTTTAGCATGCGCAACTTCAAGATCCCCATTTTTAGTTTTAAAATCATTGGCCACCTCAAGAGCTCTATCACGAGATTCCCTTACTCTAGATAATTCTAGAGCAAAATTCTCCTCAAGAGATTCCTTGGTGGTTTGTTCAAGTTCAAGAGCTTGAGAGAGGTCCGCAATCTCATTAGCGTATTCACGCTCATGACCTTCCATTTTCTCAATGGTGACATCATGCTCCTCGAGATGAGATTCCAACTACTCAATATATTTCTTGCCCTCAATGGCAATGGACATAATTTCCATGAAGTTGGAACGAGCAATTTTATTTTTATGAAGAGCTTTAAGAACCATTTCCCCCTTAATTTTTAAGGAGGCAACATTATCATTCTCTTCATCATAATCAACATCATCATCATTCTTTCCATCATCAATATCATCACAAGATATATTGGGATTCAAAGTGGGAGATACCTTTGAGGCCTTGGCCACAAGGAAAAATGCAATAGATGATGATGTAGGATCCCTTGAAGCACCATTCAAGACCACATCTTGTTCCATGGAGTGTTGAGTTTCCTCTACATTGTTAGCACAACAACTCGAGGATATAGATACATTTTTATCATGGCAACAAGACATAACAAGCATGTCATCATGGGATTTGAGCAAGCAATTTCTACATGATATGAAAGGACTACCAACACGAGCAAGTGAAACATGTAAGGTGCTCGAAGTGTTAAAGTCCAAAGAAGGACCATTGCAATAAGATAGTGATGAAGAATCACCAAGAACAAGCACACTATCATCATTACAATGACCACCACTACTCACCCTAGCATTACCTTGTGGCAATCCACATGTAGGTGAAGTAGAAGAAGTTGAGAAGGCAACACGGCCGGAGGAGGAGGGAGAACAATCATCCCCACAAATCTTGGACACACCATATTTATCTTGAAGCTTTGTCCATAACTCATGAGCATCCCGGAACGGCATGAGTTGAAATATAACTACATTGCTCAAAGCATCGAAAAGCACATTAGAAGCTTGAGCATTGAGATAAGAGTTTTTCTCATCCTCTAAAGATAATCTTTGGGGATCCTTTGGAGGAGAAAACCCATATCTACAATTTGCTCTAAATTTGGGTCCATGACCCTAAAGAGGTT
The DNA here is from genome assembly GCF_002162155.2 of Triticum dicoccoides. Taxonomy (NCBI): domain Eukaryota; kingdom Viridiplantae; phylum Streptophyta; class Magnoliopsida; order Poales; family Poaceae; genus Triticum; species Triticum dicoccoides. The sequence goes on along the minus strand of NC_041381.1, from coordinate 539,661,667 downwards.
AAGCATGCGAATTACCCAAACATCGAAATTTGTGCCATCGAAACTAAGAGTGTCAGAGAATCCTAATCCCCTAGTCGACATATTTACTCTCTAGGCAGTTAATCCTAACAAAGAGAGACGAGGCTCTGAAATCAATTGAAAGATCAAGGATGTCGCCTAGAGGAGGGGGGTGAATAGGCGCTTTAAAATAATTATGGTTTATCCTTGAACAAATGCGGAAAAAACCTAGCGGTTAATTTGTCAAGCACAAAATCTAAAACAACTAGGCTCACCTATGTGCACCAACAACTTATGCTAAGCAAGATAAGCAACTATGTGATAGCAAGATATATGACAAAGAACAATATGGCTATCACAAAGTAAAGTGCATAAGTAAAGGGCTTAGGTAAGAGATAACCGAGGCATGCGGAGACGAGGATGTATCCCGAAGTTCACACCCTTGCGGATGCTAATCTCCGTTTGAAGCAGTGTGGAGTTACAATGCTCCCCAAGAGGCCACTAGGGCCACCGTAATCTCCTTACGCCTCGCACAACGCAAGATGCCGTGATTCCACTAAGGGACCCTTGAGCGCGGTCACCGAACCCGTACAAATGGTGACCCTTGGGGGTGGTCACCGAACCCGTACACTTTGGCAACCCTTGGGGACGGTCACCGGTTCCCGTCAAATTGCTCGGGGAGATCTCCACAACCTGATTGGAGACCCCGACGCTTGCCTGGAGCTTTACACCACAATGATTGAGCTCCGAACAACACCAACCGTCTAGGGCGCCAAGGCACCCAAGAGGAACAAGCTCTAGGGTGTCCAAAACACCCAAGAGTAACAAGCTCAAGGGTACCAAGCACCCAAGAGTAATACGTTTCTCAACTTATAACTTCCACGTATCACGTGGAGAACTCAAACCGATGCACCAAATGCAATGGCAAGGGCACACGGAGTGCCCAAGTCCTTCTCTCTCAAATCCCACCGAAGCAACTAATGCTAGGGAGGAAGATGAGAGGAAGAACAAGAAGGAGAACACCAAGAACTCCAAGATCTAGATCCAAGGGGTTCCCCTCACATAGAGGAGAAAGTGATTGGTGGAAATGTGGATCTAGATTTCCTCTCTCTTTCCCCTCAAAAACTAGCAAGAATCCATGGAGGGATAGAGAGTTAGCAAGCTCAAAGAAGGTCAACAATGGGGAAAGAACATGAGCTCAAAGGATAAGGTTTATTGGGGAAGAAGACCCCCTTTTATAGGTGGGAAAAAAATCCAACCGTTATGCTCACAGCCCGCACAGAGCGGTACTACCGCTCCAAGGAGCGGTAGTACCGCTTGACCTCACGGTACTACCGCTAGGGGTAGCGGTACTACTGCTAAGGGTAGCGGTACTAAAAAATTACATCTGGGCCTACCACCGCAGGACTTGGGACGAGTTTTTGGTCCGGAGCGGTACTACCGCTGTAGGAGCCGCGGTAGTACCGCTCTAGAGCGGTAGTAAAAAGATTACATCCGCTCCAATTCGCGGTAGTACCGCTGCAGCCTTTTCAGAACACCAAAACTGCCACAACTTTTGCAAACGGACTCCGAATTTGATGAAACAAAGTTTGTTGGAAAGGTAGCGAGAAGGGCTAACACATTCTTTAAAGAAATATCAATAAGAATCAAATTAGAAAAGGCCCATAAGAAAATGGTGAGAACCCTTCCTCGGATAAGACCGGTAAAACCTCCGATACTAAAAACATCATAGAAGACGCAAGCTAACTCCATTTTGGATGAACTCAAGCTTGTCATCAAGATGACCATAAGCTCTAAGACTCACAAAGGGAACCAAACAAGAACCAAGAAACATGATGCAAGGATGCAATGGTTTGATCTCTCTACTAACGATACGATCAAGCTACCAACTTGAGAGCCCCCCTTGATAGTACGGCAAACGATCCAACCCGGTCTCCCAACTACCACCATGAGACCGGTAAAATAGAAAACCTATCAAGGGAAAACATTTGCCTTGCACATGATCCACTTGAGATAGATGATGACGATCTTGACTCCCTCAAGTTGGACCACTTTTTCTTGATTGCGTTAGCTCGATGAAGACTAGATGACTGCTCCCCCATAATCCACTATGGGTGAGCCACTCTTCGGCTCATCTTCACAAGTCCATTGTCACCACAATGGGTGGCAAGCTTCAAGCACTTGATCTCTTCATGATGCATCACTTGAACTTGCACACCGCATCCTAACCCCACAAAGAACTCTCATGAAGACCATGGGTTAGTACACAGAGCGTAATTGACAAAGCTTACCATACCATGGGATCACTAGATCCCTCTCGGTACATCTTCTATGCTTTGTGGGTTGATCAACTTGATTCACTCTTGACTTAGTCTTGATCAACCTTGAATCTTTCCAACTCTCTTCATTTGGATAATGTCTTAAACGTAAACATGAATGATCATACAATCTTCTTCTTCAAGACATGCTTGCAATAAGCTCAACACTCACATGACCAATCTTTGGATAATTCCTTAATAGCACCTTAGTCACCTCATAAACTCCTTGAAAACAACACATGGACTTCAAGAAAAGCCTATGGACAAAACCTTCAAATATAACTCAAGGCAACCATTAGTCCATAGAGATTGTCATCAATTACCAAAACCAAACATGGGGCACCGCATGTTATTTGATACGCAATTCCCTTTGTCCATCCGTATGTTACTTTCCCGAGATTCGATCTTCGGTATCTTCATACCTAGTTCAATATCGTTACAGGCAAGTCTCTTTACTTGTTCTGTAATACATCACCTTATGATGTGTATTACCGAGAGGGCACAGAGATACCTCTCTGATACTCAGAGTGACAAATCCTAATCTCGATCTATGCCAACTCAACAAACACCTTCGAAGATACCTGTAGAGCATATTTCTAATCACTCAATTACGTTGTGACGTTTGATAGCCACTAGTGCAGAACCGGGCTATAGCCCCGATTCGTAACAGGCTTTAGTGTCGGTTTGGCTCGAACCGCAGCTAAAGGGCCACCATGTGGCACGAGCTAGGGCCGGGTGTGGGGAGAGCTTTAGTACCGGTTGGTGTTACCAACCGGTACTAAAAAGTTTGGGGGGTTTGGTTTTATTACTTATTTTTCCTTTAATTTTGTGTTTTCCATTTAATTCTTTTTTGTTTGCTTGTATTTTACGATACTACATATTGTACACGTTATGCATATATGTAAATATAGGACAACACTATTCTAATCCTAGGATTAGAATAGTTATTTGGATCACAGCTGGAAGGCTTCACAGTCCAGGATGTTGCCCCATCCATATATGCGGTCGTTGATGCTAATGTGCGGGCCTCTCGGACGGTTCACCAGGCTATTTCAACGGGAGACTGGGCCTTGGACATTGGTCCCGACCTCTCCAGCGAGCAGCTAAGTGAGTACATGAATCTGTGGGATTGGATTACCAGCACGGCGCTCAGGCCGGACGAGCCAGACCGCACCACTTGGAGTTTGGAGGCCAATGGAGATTACTCCACTAAATCGGCCTACGAGGCCCAATTTGTGGGGCGAGAGGTGGAGCCGGCGGCAGAATTCACGTGGAGATCTAAGGCCCCGCTTCGCTGCCGCTTCTTCCTCTGGCTAGGGATGCGCAACAAGTGTTGGACTTCGGACAGGCTTGCGCGGCGAGGATTAGACCACCAGGACGCATGCCCCTTCTGCGACCAACACGAGGAGATGCTTGATCATCTTCTTTTGGGCTGTGTCTTCGCGAGAGAAGTTTGGCGTGTCATCCGTGGAGCTCTAGGTAAGCCACAGTGGGCGCCGAACCCGGACTCGAGGCTGCGGGATTGGGCCGCCCTCATGGATACTATGGGACGGGAGGCGAAGGATACACGCACTTTCCTTCTGCTCGTGCTATGGGAAATTTGGAAGCACCGAAACACAATTGTCTTCGATGGCGCCTCCGCCTCTTCGAAGGCGCTAGCGGGCCGAATTGACACCGAAGGACGCGCATGGAAGAGCGCCGGCATCTTCAAAGGCAACGTAGAAATTACTATGGAGGGTTTAGTTAGGTGGGCCGAGGGGACAAATTAGGTTTGGTCATGCATGGCTACGCCGGTGGAGTTGGTCCGCATGTAACTTTGTAACATGTAAACGCCAACGTGGACAGGCTCTTGTCCCCATCCCCTTTCTTTAATATATAGTCCGCACACTCGTGCGTATTCGAGAAAAAAAAAGTTATTTGGATCACAATGCCCCTCTATATAGGAGCCGCGGTGGTGTTCCCGAACTCCACCAAAAAAAAACCATCGTGTGTCCCGCACCTCCCGCGCCTCGATCCCCACCTCCCTCGCCTCGATCCCCAATCTCCACCCACCCATCGGCAACCCCCTCCCCCACTCACCGCCAGTGCTCCGCCCCGCCCCGGACCCTATCCCC
>NC_041381.1:539648774-539656959 GCF_002162155.2 Triticum dicoccoides | reverse complement strand
CCCGCTGCCGCCCCCGTCAACACCAGCCGTCGGAACGTCCCCAATGGTGACGGGGTCGACCGCCTCCCCGGTCGCGCGCCCACGCGTTTTCTTCCGGCGACCGCCCCGCCGCTCGCGTTCCCCTCCGGCAGGCCGCAGCGCACCCCGCCCTCCCTCCATCCACCCGCCCCCAGCGACGATGGGGTCGACCGCCTCCTGGGTCGCACGCCCCCGCGTTTCCTTGCGGCGACCGCCCCGCCGCCCGCGTTCCCCTCTGTCAGGCCGCAGTGCGCCCCGCCCTCCCTCCGGCCACCAGCCCCCAGCCTCCGGCCAACTCCATTACCGCCGCTGGGCACCGCTCCCCCTATCCCCGACCTCTCTCACCGCACCGAAGCAGGATCCTGGTAGCACGACGCGACCAGCGACGCACGGCGGTGCCTGTGTCTTCTCTACTCATGCTCTTTTTTTCTTTCTGATGCAAAAGGCTATGGTAAGTTCATGGTGAGAACCGTTGTGTTCTTCCTCATGGCCAGAGCTCGTCCGGTGATGTAGGAGATAGATGGAGCCCCAACCGTGTGGTCTAATTCGTCATGGGGCTTCTGGAGCCACTTTTTTGCAGTTCAACATTGGTATACTTTAGAAGTTCATCTACTAACTGATCGAGGTGTTTCCATCTTCCTCTTGCCGCATCTTAGTACGTGACCTGCTCTGGCACCTCTGATCGAACTTCCCCGTCATCTCTTGCTTGAACATGTGAACCTCTGCTGCTCCATGTAAATCTTCCTGCTGCACTACTCGGTTGCTCTATGTTTTGCCCTTTTGCTGGTTGAAGTTGTTGTTATTTGCTAGCTTTGCCATAGGCTGCTCCACTTGGAGCTTGAAATCAATTTCATCGGTTATGTGCGTGCTTGGACTGACAACATTAGGCCATAGAAAAAATGGATGCTCCTCGACTACTAATTCCATGGCTGCCTCAGCTCTACTCGCTCAAGTGACAATAACTCTGATGTTTGTTTCTACAATATTGTTTGCAAGTCAGTATTGTTGGTATGGATGCTTCTCTGTTGTTCATCTTATAGTATATTAAAGAAGAATCATGAACGATTGGGTCTACATCTGCATAAAAGAGAGTCCCTTTCCGAGTTTTGAGTCATTAATTAATTTCATATGTATGTTCTTAAAAAGAATTAACCGTGTAGAATGTGAAAAACTGAGATTAGAGTTGTATTTTTTCACCATGTTTCTTGGTTATCAAGTAAGTGTTCTTTTGTTGTTTTCATCAATTTCCTAATTGATGGAAAAGCTTGCTGCTACTCGCGTCCAGTGTTGTGTATTGTGCTCCTGCTCTCTAATGTACTATCTGAAGCTTGTACAACGTGCCAGAGCAAAAAATGGGAAGGCACTAATCTGAAGTTCAGATATGATAAAGAAAGAAGTCGTGCGATCTGGGGATCTAGTGATTTTCCACGAGGTAAGTTGCAGCAAAAACTCTGCTTATGTTTAAAATTTGTGAAGTATCAAACTAGAAATAGTTCCATCGATTTTAGTGAATGAGCAGCATGTTTATGAACATTGCTTTCTCACCCGCAGCTATGGCCCCTTTCCCTGATGCATAAACGCGGACGGCCACCCTGCAACATACCTCTTTCTCCTGCTGCTCCAGCAAGCAAGCTCCCAGTGTCGCACCTCCAGCCTGCGACCTTCCCTTCTACGACGTCTCCACCGGCCGTTGCTACCTCCCGACCATATGAATGGCGTTGCCGAAGTCCACATTGTACTACACCAGCAGGACGACTCCTACAGGTCGTGCCAATCATCTTTCTTCCACCGTCCATGGTCGCCATCGCCGTTAATAAAGTTGTACTCGTTCCATGTGTAATATGTTTGCGGTACGTGCTGGATGCATTCGATCGCCTCAGGCAGTGCTCCAGGGAAGTAGCTGGAGGCAGGAGCTAGCTGCGCACTCGCTGATTTTGGCATGGCCTAGTTGTTGTTAACCAAGCTAAGCAGGTCATGTTTGTGTCAGCTAGAAGTACCAGTGTGAGGCGTTACATAGAGCTTGTGGGTTTGACTGAGTTAGACGTACTAGGATGGGAGATGCGAGTGTTCTTTACTTGCGAGTTTATTATAATTGTTGTCACCGTGTCTTCAGGGACTACTACTAACACTCTACTGATATTGTAAAATAAAATAAACATGTTAATGTTCAATTATGACATACTTAAAAATATATTCGGTTGATCAGACTTAAAATAGAGCAGTTTGATGTACATATACATATTTTTGGATATTCTCTGTTTCTAAAAAACAAACCAAGAAGACTAAATTAAAAAAAGCAGAGCAGTCTGACATTTATTTTAAAAAGATTAGTTTTTCATGTTCATAAAAAATAGAATAACATCAAATTAAAAAATAATAAAGAACTTCAATGTGTACAAAAAAGGATTTATCCATTTAAAAAAAGAGAAGATTACTTTCACAACCATCGGCGCCGCCCCTCATCCCGTTCCCTGACCATCAACGCCATCCCTCACTAGCACTCCCTTCCTCGTTTGTAAAAAATATATGAGAAAGGATTGTCCCCATTTCGAAAAAAGAACCTGAGGTTCAAAGTGAAAAGTAGAGAAGTTCACTATTCATTACAAAACTAAAAAGGTTAAACTAAAAAACAGAGCAGTCCAAAAAGATTATAAAAAATAGGTTTTCACAGATACAAGAAAACTTAGAAGTTCGAATTTAAATAACGGAGAAGTTCATTGCTTATTAGAAAATCAAGAAGGTCAAATAAAATAAATAGAGCAGTACATATTTTATATATATAACGGGTTTTCTTTGTTTCTTTAAAAACCCGAAAGTTCAAATTTAGATAACAAAGCGGTTTAGTATTTATTACAAACTAGGATTTTTCTCCTTACTTAATAATTAACCAAGGAGTTCAAACCAAAAAAAAAAGAGTAGTTCAAAATTTATAGAAAAAATGGAATTTTTCTTGTTTTCTACAACATCTAGAGGTTTATATTAAGAAAATCGAGAAGTTCAATGTTTATTACAAAATCAAAGAAGGACGAATTGAAAAACCAAATAAGTCCAAAAATTTATAAAAATAGATTAAAAGAACCAAAATCTTCCTAAGAATAAAACTAAGCAATTCAAATTAAATAATAGAGAAGGTCAAAGTTTGTAAAAAAACTCAATTTTGTGCTCGGGGGAGCAAAAACAAATAAGTTCAAATTAAATTAGCAGAGCAATTCGAACTTTATACAAAAACATATTTATCCCATGGCTAAAGAGTAAAAGTCAAGAAGTTCAATTTTTTTATAGAGATCCGTTCGAACATTTGAACAAAAATTAGTTCTATCAAGTTTCTTAAAAAAACATATTTATTTCTAAGAAGTTCAAAGTAAAAAAAGAGAGACGTACGACGGTTAAAAAAAGTCAGATGTTTTCTCCTTACTAAAGAATAAAATGAAGAACTTCAAACCTAAATAAAAAGGAAAAACTAAAGAAAATTCAATTTAAAAACCAAGAAGTTCAAAATTAAAAAACTCAGATTTTCCCCAATACTAAAGATTAAAACCAAGAAGTTCAATTTAAAATGAAGTAGTTCAATGCATATTAAAATCTCAATTTTTCTTGTTACTAAATAATAAAACCAAGAAGTTCAATTTTTAAAAGTAGAGTAGTTTGATATTTATTTGAAAACTCAATTTTTCCGGTGACTAAAGAATAAGACCAATAAGTTCTATTCGAAATAATGAAGAAGTTCTATTAAAATAAACCTATAAGTTTATATTTAAAAACGGAGCGGCTCGATGTCTATCAAAAAGTAGGATTTTTTTTCGTTACTAAAAGAAATAAAACCGTAAGTCCAAATTAAAAAGATGGAGAAGTTCGATGATTATAGAAAACTCAGATTTCCCTCGTTATTAAACAATGGAAAACAAGAAGTTCAAAAATTAAAAAAACAATAATAAGTTCAACTTTTTAAAATAGAGCGCTTCAAATTTTCATAAATAAGATTAAGAACAATACTAGGAAGTCCAAATTAAAAAGATGGAGAAGTTCGATGATTATAGAAAAGTCAGATTTCCCTCGTTATTATAGAATGGAAAACAAGAAGTTCAAAGATTAAATAACAACAAGTTCAACTTTTAAAAATAGAGCGCTTCAAAATTTCATAAAAAAGATTAAGAAAAAAACCAAGAAGTCCAAATTAAAAAGATGAAGAAGATCGATGATTATAGAAAACTCAGATTTCCCTCGTTATTAAAGAATGGAAAACAACAGGTTCAACTTTTTAAAATAGAGTGCTTCAAAATTTCATAAAAAAATTAAGAAAAAAAAACCAGGAAGTCCAAATTAGAAAGATGGAGAAGTTCGATGATTATAGAAAACTTAGGTTTCCCTCGTTATTAAAGAATGGAAACAAGAAGTTCAAAAATAAAAAAAATAGCTTTTAAAAATAGAGCGCTTCAAATTTTCATAAAAATGGATTAAGAAATAAAACCAGAAAGTCCATATTAAAAAGATGGACAAGTTTGATGATTATAGAAAACTCAGATTTTCCTCGTTATTAAAGAATGGAAATAAGAAGTTCAAAAATAAAATAACAAGAAGTTCAACTTTTTAAAAATAGAGCGTTTCAAAAATTTCATAAAATAGATTAAGAAAAAATAAAACCAGGAAGTCCATATTAAAAAGATGGAGAAGTTCGATGATTATAGAAAAATCAGATTTTCCTCGTTATTAAAGAATGAAAACGAGAATTTCAAAAATAAAATAACAAGAAGTTCAACTTTTTAGAAATAGAACCTTTCAAAAATTTCATAAAAAAGTAAGAAAAAATAAAACCAGGAAGTCCAATTTAAAAAGATGGAGAAGTTCGATGATTATAGAAAATTCAGTTTCTCCTCGTTGTTAAAGAATGCAAATAAGAAGTTCAAAAATTAAATAACAAGAAGTTCAACTTTTAAAAATAGAGCGCTTTAAAATTTGATAAAAAATATTAATAAAAAAACCCAGGAAGTTCATATTAAAAAGATGGAGAAGTTCGATGATTATAGAAAACTCAGATTTCCCTTGTTATTAAAGATTTGGAAACAAGAAGTTCAAAAATAAAATAACATGAAGTTCAACTTTTAAAAATATAACGCTTCAAAATTTCATAAAAAAGGATTAAAAATAAAACCAAGAAGTCCATATTAAAAAGATGGAGAAGTTTGATGATTATAGAAAACTCAGATTTTCCTAGTTATTAAAGAATGCAAACAAGAAGTTCAAAAATAAAATAACAAGAAGTTCAAAAATATAAAAAGAAGTTCAACTATTAAAAATTATAGCGCTTCATAAATTCATAAAAAAAGGATTCAGAAAATTAGATTAAAAATTCAAAAAAAACTTAAAAAAATTCACGTAACCGAGAGAAGTTCAGGTTGATAACTGTCAGAAGTTCATGCACTACATGGTGTGTATTTTGTATTAAAAAGAATAAAAAAGTAAAGGCTAAAAGTCTTGTTATAAGTTCAAGTCCTTTGTCGAAGAAAGTTCAAAAAATTATTGTGAGAGAGATTTGTACAAAAGGAATATCATTTGTGTGACATTGGCGAATGTATGAGAAAATTACAAAACGAAAATACGTCACGGAAGTTCAACGTGAAAACTGCTGGAAATTCAACTACTACACGGAATGAATTTCAAATGAAAAACTTTTAAAATCGTTGCGAGTATGAAAAAGTGATCAACACGGGAAAGTTGCGTGTCTACAGCAGCTTTCCATCGGTATATCACTTGCACAACTCCGGTGAGTGTTTCGGTGCGTGGATGGAGAGCCACAGGCAAACAAAGCACGTGAAAAAACAGAGTGAAGTTCAAGGTTTCATACCGAGAAGTTCAGGTACTTCACGCGATGCATTTTTCACGAATCTGTTTCGCGATAAAGGCAGAATGAATGATCTCGCCATTTTCCAAATTACTTGAAAATGGCAGGGAATCACAGAAAACCATCAACATGAAAAAGTTTCGCATTTTCCTTAGCTTTTCAACGGTATATTATTTGCCCCATTCTGATAAAGTTTGTGGAAATTGCAGCGAAAATACGTTTTTAGCCATTTTGAAAACTAACATAAAACAGTAAGGAATTGGAAGAAATAATATATTCCAAAAAGTTTCGCATTTCCACAAGCTTTCCAACACCATATCATTTGTTGCATTCGGACATAGGGTTAAAAAAATAGATCGAAAATACTAACTCGGTGAAACTTGTACCGTTTTCTAAATCACTTTTAAACCGTTCAAAATTAGAAACACCTTTCTACATGAAAAAGTAGCACATTTTTGTAAGCTTTCCAACGCCATATCATGTGCCTCAATTGGTTGAGCCATTTAGAAATGACATCAAAAATACGAACTCGGCTGTTCGGTTTGTGAAATTTTACCATTTTCTAAATTACTCTTTAACTGTAGGGAATTAGAGAAAACTTTCAACATGTGGAAGGAGCGGTTTTGCAGCAGCTTTCCAAAGCCATATTACTTGCCTCATTCCGATAAACGGTTTAGAAATGCGATTGAAATTACGATTCACGTTTTTGTGTGAAGAAAAAACGGTTTTCAAAACTGCTCTTAAACCGCTTACATTTTGCGAAAAATTTAACTTGGGTTATGATACTGGTGTCCATATCTTTCCAACGGTATATAGCAAGCCCTATTTGGGCAATGTTGCGGGAAGTTCAACCTAGCACAGGGGGAAGTTCAGGTCGAACAACTCAGGCAGTAAAATCGCAAAAAACACGAGTTCTTCACGACCCGAGTGCAAAATACGCCTATGAGTGAGATTCCTTTCTAAAACAAGTATTTAGTTGCTAAAAATCATTTGAAGATTACACTTACATCACATGGAACACGACTAACCAGAAAAACTCGCGGTAGAAGGCACGGTTGCGAAGATAGCCTGAAGGTCGGGTTCGTACACAGAGAAGTTTAGGCGCGCGTACAAACAAAAATACGTCGCAGAAGTTCAACGTGAAAACAGCATGAAGTTCAACTACTACGCTGAATGAATTTTAGATGAAAACCTTTTAAAATCGTTGCGAGTATGAAAAAATGATCAACACGGGAAAATTGCGTGTTTACAGCAGCTTTCCATCCGTATATCACTTGCTCAATTCCGGTGAGTGGATAGAGAGCTAGGAGAAGTGGATAGATATATACGAGCAAAAAAAGCACGTGAATAATAGAGTGAAGTTCAAGTACACGTGCCGAGAAGTTCAGGTTCTTCACGTGATGCATTTTCGAAGAATCAGTTTCGCGATAAAAGCTGAACGAATGATCTCGTCATTTTCGCAATTACTTGAAAACGGCTAGGAATCAGAAAAAAACCATCAACATGAAAAAGTTTTGCATTTTCCGTAGCTTTTCAGCGGTATATTATTTGCCCCATTTCGATAAAGTGTGTAGAAATTATGCCAAAAATACATTTTTAGCCATTTTCCAATTTGACTTAAAACTGTAAGGAATTAGGAGAAACAATATATACGAAAAAGTTTCGCATTTTCTCAAGCTTTCCAACGCCGTATTATTTGTTGCATTCGGCTATACGGTTAAAAAATTATCTCGAAAATACAAACTCGGTGGAACTTGTACCATTTTCTGAATTACTTTTAAACCGTTCCAAATTAGAAAAAAACATTTAACATGAAAAAGTAGCGCATTTTCACAAGATTTCCAATGCCATATAATTTGCCTCAAATGGATTACCCGTTTAGAAATTATATTGAAAATACAAACTCGGCTGTTCGGTTTGTGAAATTTTACGATTTTCAAAATTACTCTTTATCCGTAGGGAATTCGAGAAAACTTTCAACATGTCGAAGGAGCGGTTTTGCAGCAGCTTTCCAATGCTATATTATTTACCTCATTCTGATAAACGGTTTAGAAATGCGATCGAAAATACGATTCACGTTTTTTGTATGAAGAAAAAACGGTTTTCGAAACTGCTCTTAAACCGCTTACATTTTGCCAAAAATTTAATTTGGATCATGATATTGGTGTCCATAACTTTCCCACGGTATATCGCAAGCCCCATTTGGACACTTTTTAGGTGAAGTTCAACCCAGTACAGAGGGAAGTTCAGGCGCGTTACTCAGGCACTTCAGGTTGTGATCAGAATATTATTCTGATCCCGTGATCAGAATAGTGTTCATGTATATAT
>NC_041381.1:539645397-539648343 GCF_002162155.2 Triticum dicoccoides | reverse complement strand
TGCACACCACTTTTCTTATTCTGCTAACACCCCCAAGCACTGATGAAACCGACCCGACATGCATCTGTACCGCACGCAACAAAAAATAAAACCACCCCACCTGCCCCGCTCCACCCCCAATCAACTCCACCTTCTTTATCCCACACCCTACCCCCGATCCACCAACCAACAGCCGGCGCTGCGCCTCCCACACACCACCCCCGATCCACCAACCCGTTGCCGGCGCTGCGCCCCCAGCCGGCCAAGTACGGTCACGCTTCCTCAGCGCTCCGCCAAACCTCCCATCTCTCCGGCGCGCCCCACCCCGCCCACGACCACCTTCTTGGACAACGCGCCCCGCCCCGCGCCGGTCGGAGGCCCCCATTCTGCGCCGCCCCACTATCCTCCTCATGCACCGTGCAAGAGCGTAACCTCACCTGCGCCGCCCCTCCAACTTCCTCCTGCACGACCGTGCCCCGACCCACCCCACTTTCCTCTCTGCTAGCTCGATCCAGATCTGGATCAAGTGCACCAGTAGCCGCCGGAAAAGCTATCTTCTCCTTCTAGGCCCTGTGCGGCGGCAACCAGAGGAGGCCAGGGCGCTCCTAGGCGTCGATCTCAACCTCTACGGGCGAGCAACGAGGATTCGAGGTCGTTCACCACGCCGGAACCCGACGCACCGCCGACGAGTTATCCACCACCAGAACTAGGGCGCGACCATCGTCATCGGGATGCGGCCCTTGCGGGCGCCGCCGCCGGAGTCCTGCGCCTCCCCTTATGCTTGTCCATGTCTGCGTCCAGGCGCGGCCATCAGCATCAGTCCACTGTGAACGATGCTGCACTTCGGCTCACGGGGGCGAGGAGTCCACTGCATCAGCATCACCGTGCCACCCCTCCCGAGGCCCCCACCGCGCAGCTGGGACGGGGTCATCTCCCTGCCATCTCAGCCCGACCTGGTGCTGCTCGGCCACTCTCCGCGGTGGCGAGCCCTGGCAACCGAATCCAGGGACCCTTCCAGCAGGGACGCCGGCCGTGCTGCGCCGCCGCCAGAGCCCTGGCCCTCCCAGATGGCGCGGGTGGTGCTGCACAGGGCGCACGGCCCGTCGCTGACGAGTCCAGTGGTTCACCACTGCAGCTCATGGGATGGTGGACTGATGTGGTGCGGTTGACGCGCTGACGAAGTTCAGGGAATTTTTGGCATTTTTAGATTTCGTTTGGGCACAAAAAAATGCAGTTTCACCTGGGTCTTCGGCGCGGTGCAGGCATGTAGTGCGCGCGGTGCTGGCATGCAGTGCTCATGGGTCTGGCATGCAGTGTAGTGCACCCCAGACCCGTCGTGCTAATCTTGCAGTGGCCGAGCACCCCGACGGCCAACGCCTGTGCGTGCTCATCTTGATGGCTGGCTGGCACTCTCATGTCACACTCGTGCAGATGCAGTTCTTGGTGCATGATGGCTGGCTGGCAACCAGAGGAAGCATCATGTGCATGATGTTCCTTTTGTAAAAAAATGTTTGAAAAAAGAAAACAAAAACTCGTTCGAAAAAATTTACGTCCAACAAAAAGAAATCATGAAGTTCGCTTGACTTTCCGATGCAATGCGGTTTTCCGTTCAAAGCAGTGCGTTCTTTCATAAAAAATGACGACAAAAACTCACAAAAGCTCATCTGAGAAAATTTACGTCCGACAAGAAAATCATGAATTCGCTTGACTCTTTGATGCAGTGCGGTTTTCCGTATAAAAGCAGTGTGGTTTTCTTCTTCGTCTTTAAAAGTTTACGTCCCACAAAAAAAACATGCAGTTCTCTTACCCGTCTGATGCAGTGCAGTTTTTCGTCCGTTGCAGTGCGGTTTTCAGTCGGATGAAGTATCCACGTCGATTTGGGTGTCGCGAAAAACAGAGTGTCCGCATTTCGGTATATTCGAAATTCCTCTTAAACCGTAAAGAATTAGAGAGAGTGTTCTACATGAAAGTGTTGCGTCTCATCAATATCTTTCCAACGGCGTATCATTTGAATCATTCCGACCAGCGGTTTCCAAAAATTTCGCGAAAAACTGCCGCTGCCACTCGTCGTTCGCCGCACGATTTTTAAAATTAACTTAAAACCGTAAGGAATCTCAAAAATATTTCAACATATGAAAGTTGCGCCTCGTTCGTAGCTTTCCAACAGCGTATCACACGCCTCGTTTCGACAAACGTTCTAACTGGAGCAAAACAGTACCGAAAATTTCAAAAAAATTGAAAAACAGAGTTCCGCGATTTAGTAAATTTGAAACTGCTCTTATACCGTAATGAATTAGAGAAAGATTTATATATGAAAAAGATGCACCTCGATGATATCTATCCAACGGCATATCATTTGCTTCGATCCGACAAGCGGTTTAGAAAAAAACGAAAAAAAAACGCTCGCTGCCACTCGTCATCCGCCGCACTATTTTCAAAACTGCTCTTAACCCGTGTGGAATCTCGAAAAGTGTTCAACATGTCGAAGTTGCGCCTAATCCATAGCTTTTCAATGATATATTACACGCCTTATTCCGATAAACGGTTAAAAAGTTAGAGCGAAAACAGTACCGAAAAAATAACGCGTGCAGTTTTTCCGACGAGAAGTTCACTAGTCTCTATTGCAGTGCGCGTCGTCAAAATGATACAGTGCGCTTCTGGTGAGCGTGCAGTGCCGAAGTGGTGTGCAGAATAGTTATTCTACTAATATTAGCATAATAGACCGTCTGTATATATATATGGTGGGTCTATTATGATAACACCCTCTAGAGTCTTATTCTGCACACCAAATCCTTATTCTGCTAACACCAAACAAACTGCGCCATGGATAAAATGAACCGCATACAGAACCTGGAGCATCCCACCCCACCTTCTTCCTCGAACCCCTACCCGTCGATGCATCCCACGGCACGACCTCCCTCCTCCCACCTTCTTCCCCGCACGCGCACCACCTCCCGGCCCCGCTTT
>NC_041381.1:539642370-539645187 GCF_002162155.2 Triticum dicoccoides | reverse complement strand
CGGCACCCTGGATCCACCCGCACGGCGAGATCCGCGGGCCTCCTAGCACCGCCACCCACCAACACCGCCGTGCTGGCCTTGAGAACTCCCCTGGCTCCTTTCCTCTCCGGCCGGTCGAGCACAACCAATTTCCCCAACCGGATCCGGCGGAATCCTTCTCCACCTCCCTCCTCCCGCCGCCGTGCCGCGCCGCCGCCTAGCTTCCTTCTCCGTGCCAGAGTGCCCCTCGGGCTCCTTCCTCCCACCGCCGCAGGGCCGCTGGCTCCTTTCTTCCCCGTGCCGCACTTCCTCCCAGCGCCGGAGCTCCTCCCAGCCGCAACACGACCCCGCACGCCTCCGTGCCGCCCAGACGACGAATCCAGCCCCACCGCGCCGCCAAGCCGACGGATCTGACCGCCGCCGGTGCACAGAGTTCGTCGGCCTCGGTCGTGGCCCCCGTGCAGCTTGGAAAGGGCCCCTGTCTTTGTGCAGGTTCGTCGGCCTCCCCTCATCGTCAGCCATGGTGCAGTAACCACGCTGCCACGATCCATGACACTCTGTTTTTTGTGATCCTTCGGCAAGCTTGAAAACGACGTGACGAGGAGATCCGGCAGTCTGCGGCCAGCGGGTGGCGGCTGCCTCTGTCCTCCTCTTCCCCTACGCCCGAGCAGCAACAGGAAGATGGCGTTCCGGTGAAGTGCGCCTCTGTTTACACTTTTCATTGGTGCCTCTACCACGCGAGATGCAAGTGGCTCCCGTCTCTCTGTAACCTGTCTCCACCTACCTTCCGTTGACGATGATTCAGTGGAGGACGACACCACGACGAGCAGAGGAGGGGCTCCACCCCCAGCTCCCGTGCAGTTCACTCGACGCATCCGTGCCGTGCAAAGTGCATCAGCGTGCATCACTGGCCGTGCGTGCAGTACGACAGCCGCAATGGTGCAGTTCGGCGGGGTAGCGTGTGCAGTGCTCACCTGATGCGATTCAGTTTTTTCTAGTGTGTTCAGTTTTACAGTGTGGTGCAGCTCACTCTTGTTTTGTTTTGCAGCTCACTTTTTTTTCTCCTAGAAATCACCTACAGTGCAACACTCACTAAGAAAGAGAAGAGAACATCGATGTTCATTTGAAGTTTGATTTCTTGTTTATGGGAAACACATAGAGAAAAAGGGTACTAAGAATGGATGGTCATTTTGTATAAGCAAGTCTTTCCCTAGTGGAGTTTTGTTGGGTACTGCAAAGTTGATTCTGCTGTGTACTAGATGGTTGCGTGGCTGTGTAAAAATAATGAGTGGATATGTATGTTTTTAAGCTCACTTTGTTCTACCATGCAGTGCATTATAAAGCTCCTTTGTGCTTCACTTAGCAATCCGAAAACAAAAACACCTAGGAAAGCATCTCACTTCTCATTACATGTGGTTTACTTGTTCTGTCCCTGCGGTCCACTCGCTCGGTCTATGCGCAAAAAAATATTGAGTTGGAAAAAATTCACGCGGTTCACTTTCGGTAGTGTCGTAGCCCGTTTACGGTAGTCTCGAGATTCACTTTTCATAGGACTGTGGTTCACCAATGCTTGACATGAAGTGTACTCCACATCGTTTGGGAAAATTTATGTCCCACAAAAAAACCATGCAGTGCACTTGCCCATCTAATGAAGTGCGATATTTCGTCTGAAGCAGTGCGTTCTTCTTTCCCCTTCCGAGAAAAAATACGTCTAAACAAAAAGAAACCATGCAGTGCACTTGCCCCATATAATGAAGTGCGGTATTTCGTCTGGAGCAGTGCGTTCTTCTTTCCTCTTCCGAGAAAAAATACGTCTAAAAAAAAAGAAACCATGAAGTGCACTTGCCCATCTGATGCAGTGCGGTATTTTTTCTGAAGCAATCCGTTCTTCTGTCCCATGCAGTAAATATGACGATTTTGGTCTTGCGAAGAACAGAGTGTCCGTTTTTCGATAAAATCGAAACTGCTCTTAAACCGTAAGGAATTAGAGAGAGTGTTCTACATGAAAAAGTTGCGTCTCGTCGATATCTTTCCAACGCCGTATGATTGGAATTATTCCGACCAGCCGTTCGTAAAAATTTCGCGAAAAACAGCCGCTGCCTCTCGAAGTCAGCCGCACAATTTTCAAAATTAACTAAAAAACGTAAGAAATCTCAAAACCATTTCAACATATGAAAGTTGCGCCTTGTCCGGAGCTTTCAAACGGTGTATCATACGTCTCGTTTCGACAAATGGTTAGAAAACTGGAGCAAAAACAGTACCGAAAATTTCAAAAAAATTGAAAAACAGAGTTCCGCGATTTAGTAAATTTGAAACTGCTCTTAAACTGTAACGAATTAAAGAAACATTTATATATGAAAAAGATGCGCCTCGACGATATCTATCCAACGGCGTATCATTTGCTTCATTCCGATAAGCCGTTTAGAAAAAAACGCGAAAAAACGCTCACTGCCACTCGTCATCCGCCGCACCATTTTCAAAACTGCTCTTAAACCGTGTGGAATCTCGAAAACTGATCAACATGTCGAAGTTGCGCCTAATCCATAGCTTTTCAACGGTATATTATACGCCTCGTTCCGATAAACAATTAAAAATTTAGAGCGAAAACAGTACCAGGAAAACACTGCGTGCAGTTTTTTCCGACGCGAAGTTCACTAGTCTATATTGCAGTGCTCGTCGTCAAGAAGATGCAGTGCACTTGCGTTCAGCGTGTAGTGCGGAAGTGGTGTGCAGAATAGTTATTCTGCTAATATTAGCAGAATAGACCGTATGTATGTATATATATATATATATATATATATATATATATATATATATATATATATATATATATATATA
>NC_041381.1:539599408-539641897 GCF_002162155.2 Triticum dicoccoides | reverse complement strand
CGGATCCGGCGAGGATCCACCAGGTGGTGCCTCACCTTCACCATTGAGATGCTCTGGATCTAACGGGAGGGGATCCGCGCGCCCATGCTCTCACCCTCCCTCTCTCCCGCTTTGATTCCGGCATGGATCGTGACTTCTCCGCCCCCCGAGGTGGACTCGAGGTCGAGCCCTGTCCTGCGACGCCCCGCTGCCGCGGTGAGACCCATCCGGCCGCCGCAACGCTGCCCCACCTCCTCACCTTCTTCGCCCCGGATCCAGAAAGAGCACATGGTGCAGCCCCCGCCTCCTCTGCCCTGGATCCATGGAGCCCGTGGTGTCACGAGAGGCCCCCTCTCCTCTGTTGCGAGCTCGGGCCAACCATTATTCAGCGGCTCCCTCCTCCAAGGACCCGATGTCGGCGCCAGGTACATCCTTCATTTCTCGATTTTACTTACTTCCCCTTGCCCCCTGACTTCTAATACAAGTTTTGGCCACAGGAGGAACCGGCGCGCAAGGAGCAGCAGTGTGCATGTGCTCAACCTCCACAAAAAGGCAAGATACCAGCGATCCCAGGAGCACGCGATGATGTTCAACGGCGGCGAGGACGCCCATGCAGTTCAGAAAGGGATAACTTGTTTTTTGTTGGATTCTGGCTAGAGATTTGATACCTCGTGCGCTCCAATTGCAGTACGCATCCCCGGTGAGGCTGCAGCTCGCGCAGTGGAGTTTAGTGCGGTGTGCGGTTTCCATGTGCATTTTTGCAGTGCGTATTGCTTTTTGTTGTGCCTGTGGGGATGTATGCATGTTCATGCATGTCCTGACCTGCTGAGCTGCACGTCCGCCACCTAGGTAAGAGCTCATCTCCTCTACAAGATCGAATCGGCAAGCACAAAACAAAATGGAAAAGTTCATAGAAGCCGCGTTCGTGCACTGCAGGTGTTTGACCACCGAGACACTGGAGCAGCTTCCATGCAGTGCTTTTGGCGAGCGGTTCGGCCCGCACGTTCCTGTGCAGTGCGGCATGTGTGTTCGTGCAGTGCGGAAACATCAGTGTTGTATATCGGCGGCAAGAGACAAGTATACTGCCCTAGGGGTGGAAGGCGTCATACTTTTTTTAGTTCGTTATAAGTGAAAAAATGCGGCTCAGTTTGTCCTGGCACAGAGATTTTTATTTTATTTTATTAGAGGTCCGCACCTCTGTCATATGCAGTTCTTTTTGTTTTGAAGAAAATAACATTCAAAGAAATGCAGCTCCAGAACAAAAATAACATTGCAAGAAGTTCAGTCCTTCTATTTCTACCTTGAGGTTCACTTTCTTCAACCAAAACAAATGCAGTTCTCTAGCCTCGATCATGTAGTCCTTATATAATTTTAAAAATTTAGAAAAAAATCAAAAAAAATCATACAGTTCATTTAACTCGTGTTACGATTCACTTTCCCCCTGATGTGGTTCACTTGCCTCGTCACTCTCTGTGGTCCAAAAGATGAAGCTCACTAGCTCTCACCATGCAGCTCGGATGCATTTATAAAAAGGCTAAAAAAAGGACAAAAAAATGATATGGTTCAATGTTTCACTTAGACTCGTGTTGCGTTTCACTTTTTCTCTTGATGTGGTTCACTTGGCCGTATCTTTGCGTCCACTCTCGTTCATAAAAAAGAACTTATTCATAAAAATAAAATAGAAAAAAGAGTACAAGAACCATGCAGCTCGCTTGCCCGTCTGATGCGTTGCGGTTTTCATTCTGAAGCAGTGCGGTCGGCTGTATGATGTTGTTCATCCCGTAAGTGTAAAAAAATTATTACGGAAGCGAAAAAAATTAATGCGGTTCACTTCTTGATAGTGTTGTGGTTCATTTACACCCAATGCGAAGTGCACTCTACTTTCTCGTTCTTGAAAGAAATATGTTTGAATAAAAGAAACCATGCAGTTCTCTTACCTGTATGATGCAGTGCGGTTTTCCGTCTGTTGCAGTGCAGTTTTCAGTTGGATGAAGTACCCACGTCGATTTGGGTGTCGCGAAAAACAAAGTGTCCGCATTTCGGTAAATTCGAAATTCCTCGTAAACCGTAAAGAATTAGAGAGAATGTTCTACATGAAAGTGTTGCGTCTCATCAATATCTTTCCAACGACGTACCGTTTGAATCATTCCAACCAGTGGTTTGCAAAAATTTCGCGAAAAACGGCCGCTGCCACTCGTCATCCGCCGCACGATTTTCAAAATTGACTTAAAACCGTAAGGAATCTCAAAAATATTTCAACATATGAAAGTTGTGTCTCGTTCGTAGCTTTCCAACGGCGTATCACACGGCTCGTTTCGACAAACAGTTCAAAAACTGGAGCAAAAACAGTACCAAAAATTTCAAAAAATTTGAAAAACACAATTCCGCGATTTAGTAAATTTAAAACTACTCTTAAACCGTAATGAATTAGAGTAAAAATTATATATGAAAAAGATGCGGCTCGATGATATCTATCCAACGGCGTATCATTTGCTTCATTCCAACAAGCAGTTTAGAAAAAATGCAAAAAAAATGCTCGCTGCCACTTGTCATCCACCGCACCATTTTTAAAACTGCTCTTAAACCGTGTGGAATCTTGAAAAGTGTTCAACGTATCAAAGTTGCGCCTAATCCATAGCTTCTCAACGGTATATTACATGCCTCGTTCCGATAAACCTTTAAAAACTAGAGCGAAAACAGTACCGAAAAAACAACGCGTGCAGTTTTTTCCGACGGGAAGTTCACTCGTGTAAATACTGCAGCACACTTGGTTCAAAGAATGACGTGCACTTGCACTGATCGTGCAGTGCGGAAGTGTTATTAGAATAGTTATTCTGCTAATATTAGCAGAATAGATTTTAATCAGATAATAATTAATAAAGCATGATAATTAATGGTATTGAAACTAGAATTAAAGAGATGCATGGTAGGTAGCTAGATAGTACTACTTAATGAATTATACCTTGGGTCGAAACCAATGCAGCCTTTCACTCCATTCGCCTGGAACCTCTTTCAAATTCCTGAACTTTGCCCAAGCCCTGCCCACCGGCAAAGAAAATGAATAAATGAGTTATTAAATAGTTGATATCAGGAAATAACGAACTAAAGAGGCCGACATATAGTTAATAATGATTGAAATTACCTGTCGACTATCCCCTTCACGGTTGTGTACTCTCTCTTCTCTTTAAGTAGTGAGTCCAGTACTTCAACTGTTCCTTCGTCAACTTTAATGATTAACAAGATCCAATGATAACTGCATGCACACACATTTGCATGTCTTAATTAAGCGGGCATGTGCATAACACTCATCAATTACCCTAAACCCTATACACTTAATTATTAACATCTAGCTAGCTAGTAAGTAAAAACAAAATTTGTAGTACAAGACAGTGTGACTCACGTGTAGTTGTAAGGAAGTAGTATATGTTCATTGGTATTGAGGCGCTTCAAGAACTCTAGCATGTTTTTCTCTATCTCTATTTGATACCATGGATATGTCATGTTTCTTAATTAATGGTATTTGGGTCAATGAACCCAATGCCATAGCGTCCAGCTTTTTTCATTTCATACATCTTTATCCTGCATAATATACCACAAAGAAGAATATAATGAGGATAATTACAGGTAATGATCGATCAATGAGCACTACAGCTAGCTTGAGACTTGATTACAGAAAGAAATCACTTACAAACAATACAAACTGACAATGAATTTGTTGAGTGTGTCTTGATGGAATAACTGAAATAGTTCTTAATACTCAATGGACAGAGCTAGCTTATAGAAGTAATACTCTTCCTTGACTTTCACCATGTGGCCCTCTCGATTGCTACTCTTGGTAATTTTCATGTACCAATCATGGAACTGCAAAATGATTTGGTTGAGCATATGTGGGCTCATATTGGCAACCAATAGATGTATCTTCTTTTATTCGTTTTGCAAAACTATGTGAGAGCTATGTGAGACCTTTTTATTTTCATTTGGCTTGTAATAAACTATGCAATTTTATTCGGTCCAAAACAATTTTATTTTGATTCAAACTATGCAATCATGCAAAAAATATGGGGGCCAGGCAGCCACGCCGGCACATATGGGTCAGCGCATTGGGCGCACTGCCGACCCAAATCTAAAAGAGGGCGGACGCCGGGCGGGCGGCCGACTCAAACGGACAAAAAGCGGACAAAAGCGCCGTTCATTTGGGTCGGCCCGTTGAAGTTGCTCTGACACGTCCCAACTTCGTCATTGAGACGTGCACGCTCCTATGCCGTACCGTCGGGACGCCGCCCTACACGTGGGATGGCGGCGGAGCCCGCCGGCGTGCTTTGGGATCCGCCGTCTCTGCGCTTTCGCCGCTATGCTTTGCTCGCTCGTGTCTCATATCATTCCGTAGCATTTTGTAACAGTAAAGTGCCGGTGGATGATTAGTTCCTGACCATGTGCTTTGTAAGAGCATCTATAGTCGGACTTTGCAAATCTGACCCCTCAAACGCCCGCGGACGCATCCGGACGTGTCCACAAGCATTGACCGGGCAATGATTGGGCATGCCTCAGATTAGCCACTTTGCATCCGCCACTCTCATATTTTACCCCAAAATTCATATAAAGCATGCAAAATGAATCCTACGTACTATATCTACGTACTACTCTGGCTACTCTTCGTCATCGGAGATGTCCACGACGACTGTGTCGAGCGCCGGCTGGACGGGCGAGTAGAAGCGCTCCAACTCGTCCTCCTCCTGCTCGACCTCATCCATGTAGGCGAACATCTCTGCCTCCTCCGCGGCCTCTTGCGCCTCCATCTTCTGCCGGCGATCGCGTCTTGCCTCCGCAGCCGACTCCGACCGAAGGGAATCGAGGATGGCCTGCTGCTCCGCCTGCAGATCCCCGTCGCCAGCGTCCCCCACATTCTCCTCCTTCGGCTCATCCCCCTCCTCCTCGAAGTCGTCGTCGTCGTCGTCCTCCTCCAACTCCTCCTCCAGATCCACTGCATCCGGAGGTAGCCCTGCGGTGATCCGGGCTTCATGCCTAACCTGGATCTGCTAAAGGAGCCGGAGCCGGTGCTCCTGCGTCAGAAAGGGCTCGCTCCTCACTCAGCGGCGTGGGGGTGAATAGTGGTGGCGTGGATGGATGGTAGGGTATCGGTGCCGCTGGTCGACTTAAATAGCTGGGCAATGCACTACGCGGCTCGCTGAAGCTGCGCCACGCGGCGCCACCGGTCCAACGGAGGAAACGAGCTTCAGACCGCCGGGTTTGAGGGCGTTTCCGGCTGGGACCCCTTCATCAGTCCGACATGGCGAGCGTGTCCGGGCGCCCCCATATCCGCCCCATATTTAGGCTGGATATGGGGGGTGCCGGTCAGCCCGGATGTTTGAGGCCCTTTTGAGGCGTCCGTCTGGATCAAAAAAACATGACCGGTCAGTGACCGAGCGCCCCGCCCAGGCATATGAGGCGGGTTTGTGAGGTCCGGCTGTAGATGCTCTAACCTAAGCATTCTCATTGCTTAACTTGTGGATGAAATGCCTGCAGTGCCGAGGACGAAAAGGACACGATCTTTGATGGTATGTATGGATAATTTATACTTCCTCTGTAAAAAAATATAAGAGCATTTAGACGTATCGCGTTCTTATATTTCTTTTCGGAGGAAGTACTTTTTTTTATCCAAACTTTGTTGAAATCCGCTGTGTACTTGGGTTTGCATGAATTTCGTTCGGTTAGTACAAACAGTGGTCAGAGCAAATTTGCAGGTCTGCATTGGGATCTTATCGCCTTGTGCCCTTATCTAATCGCAGCTACTAATGAGTAATGCAAACGCGCCTTTCTGCTTCCGATGCGCCATTCGGCCGGCCGCCCCATCAACAGCTCAAGCTATCACTTGGTGACAAGAAAGCGAAAGCGCATCTGCACATGAAGCTGCGGACCGATACCGCAGACTTTGATCTGCCACGATCACTCGCAATATCAGCAATTGACGACTTGCCTCCTTCGAGAAACCTTGCACTACCGACTTGCCATCCAAGCCAGCCAAGCCGTCCAGACTTGCCACTAGCAGGCTAGCAGCAGCGCCCAGCATAGAAAGTACAAGGCTGCCCCACAATCGACCGTCCAAAAATTTAGATGTGGACGCTCTCTGCCGAGTCACTGGCACGTCCCCACTTGCCACCTGGCTACCCCACCTGTCACTGAGACGCGCGAGCCCCTGGCCAGTAAGCCCGAGCCCGCCATATACGCTTTTGGGTCCCATGCCCGAGCGCGCTTTGGGACCCGCCATCTCTGCTCTTTTCCGGCCATCGCTCTGCTCTCTGCCCACGCACACCCGCCTATTTAACCGGTCTCGGATCGCAGCGTGGAGGATACCCAGCCTCGACGGCAAAACAATCCACCAACCTCTCCCCTCCCTCTTCTCCCCCCGCCGGAAGAATGGCCACCAAGGGCTACCAGGCTCAAGCTCTGGCGATGCCCGCGGCGGGAGAGCGCGCCGGTTCCGGCGGCGGCAAAAAGGCGCCGACGGGGAGCACGTCGCTGCCGAGGCGTGGCCAGATCAAGGGGAAGATCATCAAGGATGCGGTCGCCGTGGTCGCCAGCCTTGCCGCGGGGCTCGTCCGCGCCGACAATAACGGGGCCGGCGGCGGCGGTCTTCCGGCCGCCGGCGACGCCGACGCCAAGTGAACCGCCCCGGTTCTCCTCCACCCGCTAAGGTCGATGTGCTCTCGTCGGTCCTCTGTTGCTACTCTGTGCTCGTTTTAGTGCACGCAGCAGAGGCCGGAGCAAAATACTACTACCGGTATTGTTAAATTTCCGTCGCGTCAGCGTCAGCGGTGGGCGGATTCAGTTGCCTTATTTGAGGTAGCAACTGATCTCTCCGTCCCTAGTTTCTGCGTCTTGAGCTGGGTCCGTCTCGTTGATCTTCTTGCTGCTGCTGGTTGGTGGGTGAAGCCTCAGCTGCTAGCATCTCGGGAGATTGCGAATGTTTTAAAGTGCAACCTCCTCATATGTTTGCCGCTGCGTCCTCATCTCCTCCTCGAGCAGGTCTGGTCGATCGTAGGTCTTTTCTTCAGGTTGTGTGCTGCTGCTTGCTTGGGTTTGGGTGTGTGCTCGTGTATGGGAGTATGGTACTGTAAAAAGGAGGGACGGATCAGCAAGTATTATGGTCCGATCCGTCCTTCCTTTCTTGTGTGTGTGCTTCTAGTATTATGGCCCGTTCTTATCAAATCAATACTACTGGTTACTATATCTTAAGCATCTGGGATCGTGTTGATTAGAAACCCGTTTGATTTGGCCACCGGAGGATTCTGCTTCAAGTTCTATCACGTTTTTGCTTGACCTCTGCATTTCCATTTTGAGGTTGCTTAACCTCTGCATGGTGAGTGCAAAAGTTAGTCCCTTTCTATGTCCTGTCACCTGCGTGCCGCAAGATAAAAATCGCTCATAAGATTCCAAGGGAGAACAGAATAAATATGAAAATGAAAAGGTGCTGATATTACACGCAGCAAGTGCACCTATAATGGAAAGCGTTCCTACCGGTTGCGCTCAAGTCTTGATCCATCTCCCACAGACCTCGCTTGTCCAAGTCAAGTCTCCGCCCGCAATCAACTTGCTGCCGATGCCAAAATCCCCTCTGGTTTGAACGCCTCGCGCAAAGTAACTCTAAACAAATGAGGGCTCCAACTCGCGACGTGACACGCAACCTAGGCCCGTTTAGCATCTTCGTTTGATGATTATTTTCCAGGGCTTGACTTTCAGGCTTCCCTGAAAGCAACCACCAAGCGGTATCTCGAGTGGCCAGCGACTGAGGAAGCCGGCTGGGTCCGTCCATCCGTCGTTAGGGCATCTCCAACGCCGATCCGTGAATTTTCTTCCGTATTCATTCACCGCAACAAATGCGGGAGGCGGCCATCCAACACTGATCGTATACATCATGTCTCTCTCATTTTTTTTTAAAGTCCGAGCGTTCAAATAGCCGCATACCTAGAGCACAGATGTTCAAACAACTGCATACATAGAGTACAGACATCCAAATAGTCGCATGCATCACTAGTTCAAATTTTAAAAAGTTCAAATATTACATTTCAACATTGTTGTCCCCTTTAACCGCCCACTGATACTCAATTAGATTTTCCTTCAGCTGCTCGTGAGTTGGTTGATGTCGAATTTGTTGATGCATTTGAATAAACTCTTCAAATGTGACCGAATTCTAGTGTGGAAGTTCGATAGGATCATCCATGTTCTCAAATTCTAGAGCTGCGGCAACATCCTCACCCTAATCATCGACGATCATATTGTGCATGATCACACAACATGTCATTATCTCCCACAAGGTCTCCAGATCACATCGTTTAGCAGGTTCACAAACAACTGCAAAAATGGGCTGTTGTAGAACTTCAAATGCCCTCTAGACATCCTTTCTAGCGGTTTCTTGTCTTTGGGCAAAGTGAGACTTTTTCTGGCCAACTGGGTTAGGGATGGTGCTAACAAAGGTAGCCCATGAAGGATAAATATCGTCAACCAGATAGTAGCTCATGTTGTACTCATGTCCATTGGTAGTATATTGGCAAGGAGGAGCTTTTCCTTCAGTTAGCCTCGTAAAAATGGTGATCACTACAGCACATTGATGTCATTATGACACCCGGCCATGCCAAATCCAAAGATCATATGATGCAGCTGCTTCAAGAATGATGGTGGGCTTCTTAACATGACCCAGATATTTCCTTTGTAAAGCCTTCGTGCAGTTCTTCCATTTTCAATCCATGCAGTCAAGAGATCCAAGCAAACCTAACCACCCTCTTGCTTGTGAGATTGCCAAGAGCCTCTCGGTGTTTGCCGTAGTTGGTTCTCTCAGGTACTAAGGTCCAAACACCTCGACCAGGGCAGTTGCAAACCTAACCATGGCATCTCCGCATGTGCTCTCAGACATTCATAGGTACTCGTCCCACAAATCAGCGGTCGTGCCAAATGCAAGCATCCGGAGTGCGTCCGTGCACTTCTGGTAACCATAGAATCCAATCGTTCCCACAACATCCTTCTTCAAGATGAAATAGTCATCATAGGAGGGAACACGTGGGATCTGGTCAGTTTTCTCCGGTCTACTATTTTCATCATCGCCGATGGTTGTTGCACTGGGGCGCTAGTTCTTTGGGCATTAGCATGACGAATTCCCGTCTATCTACTATAGCAGTCTCTACTATGACAAGATTTGCTCAACTCCGGTGAGGGGGGCACAAGGATGGCGGCGCGCTTTCAGATTACTCCAGTGCTTGTGGTCATTGCTAGGAGGTCCAAAGACCTATTTTTAACTTTTATTACTTTTGGGGCTCTTTGTATTGCTATTGATGACTATACATAGATCGTTGGAACTTTAAGCAATAGAAAATTTCACTTACCTTTAGATTTTATACGGGTATATTATCAGTATGGTGGTTTAAATCTATACTCTAGAAGTATCTATTAACATGTTTAGCTAATTATACGCTAGAAAGCACTACTATAATTTTTTTATATCATATGCTTTATATATGTCTACCGATGTAATTAGGATACTGAAATATACAAGACCACATGCACAAAAATATACATATACATAAAAAATAATTGAGTGGGGCGTGTAATTTGTTCACATTAAGGTGTAATATTTTGTAATAGATGAAAGCTAACCTAATTTCAGATAGAATTTTATTTACAAAATGTTGTTTAAATGGCATACATTACAGATGTATATCGAAATTACATAGTTAGTTAAAATGACCAAAATACATTTGTTAGAAATGTATGATAAACATAAGCTAAAGCAAATATAAAAGTTAAGTATAAATTTCATATCATCTGGTGATATTGCTAATGAACATAATTGAACAGTTCTGCCGCTGGGAAGGGGCTTTGGTGGGAGGGAGGCAGAGCTCTGGGGGGGCATGTGCCCTCCCGCCACCATGCCCCCTCTAGTGGCCCCCCACCGATCTATGGTTCAGGGGCGAGCTTATACGGAGCAGGCGACCGAGGGAGGAGAGGGGCTCGAAGGAAGGAATGGGATGACCAAGAGGGAGACGAAGGGGAGGAGAGGGAGGTGGGTCGGGAGAGATTACCTGCGCCGCTGATAGGTTTCGTTCCGATGCCAGGAGAGGAGGAAGCGACGCCGTAGAATGGTCGGGATAGGAGGATGGCAACGGCGAGCCGGGGCGAGGTGGATGGTCAACAACTTCTAGGCGGGGTGTGATGAAGTCATGTACCTAGGGTAGGGTCATAGACCTGATCTAAGTACCCTACCCAAGGACACTCTCAGAAGAAACTACCTTCCAGTCGACCAAGAGGGACTTCACTCGACGAACTCGAAGGACTCGACCATGAAGACTCACTCGACCATAAGGAGATCAAGAGTCACTCTGCATCCAAACGGTCTATAATTAAGTAGTCTTTATGGCATTTAGGACACTTTATGTAAGGCGTTACCAGTAACGTCTAGACTTAATGTACTTTAAATCCTGCATTACTGAGGGCCGGAGGGGTCTGGCGGACACTATATAAGCCACCCCCCTCCTCAGTGTAAAGGGTTCGCACCCCTGTAATCCATACACACATAATCCAGTCGACCGCCTCCGGGCTCCGAGACGTAGGGCTGTTACTTCCTCCGAGAAGGGCCTGAACTCGTACATCCCTCGTGTTTACAACTGCTCCATAGCTAGGATCTTGCCTCTCCATACCTACCCCCCATTCTACTGTCAGACTTAGAACCACGACAGTTGGCGCCCACGTTGGGGCCGGTGTCTTAGCGATTTTTGGAGAAGTTGCAATTCTTCCGATTACTTTCATCATGGTTGCTGGTGGAGTTTTGGTCGAGGGCCGCGAGATCCGTCTCGGCACTCTCACCTTCATCGCCGACGACTCAGCTTGGCTCCAGGAGGCTCCACTTGACGTTGATGCGCTCCCGTCCGCGGTGCGACGCATTTTCGCGCATGTGTCCGCGGCGTCCTGCTGCGACAACCGTCGACTCCATATCGGTCGACTCCCCTATCGTCCATCTTCCCTGTCTCCCACCAGCGCAAGCGCTCTGGTCGGTCGAGGCTTCAGCGGTGGGTGCGGCACGCGGTGGCTCGCCAGACGGCCACCACCCAAGTCGCGGCAATCGAGCCCGACGAATCCCTCTATGGCCTGTTCGATCTGTCGACTGGCTCCGTAGAGACTGCATCCGAGTGCGATAGCAGTGATCCAGCGGCGGAGGTCTTGATGGTCAACGGACCTCGCAGCCCTCCCGGTTTCCCCCGCGAGGACGGGGTAGACGGTGGAGGTGACCCCGCTCAAGTCCATGAAGAGTACCAACCCGAGCCACTTAATTCCCTGCAAAGGGAAGAACTTCGCCGCAGGAACATGGATGCCCTGCATACTCCCATCACAGGAGAGACCCCCGAGGCTCGCGCCTTGGAGGAGGCACGTTTGGCCAACTTGGATGAACGCGCTCGTCTGGAGAACCTTCAGCGAGCACTCGACGAGCGCGCGCGGCAATGAGTACCCGACTCCAGTCGACGTCAACTCTTCCCGCCGACTCAGGTATATCGAACCCCGATTCAGAATTTAGCAGCTGCAACCCGTATAGCAGAGTCAATCCAGTCCTCTCAGTCGGAGGCTGGCAGAGGCTTGATGCAGATCAGAGATTTGCTCCAGGCAGCAGGAGATCAGAATTCAGCCGTGTCGCAGTCACGCAATAGAATTCACAGTCGATCCGTCGCTGCGAATACGGTTCAGTCGGCTCACAGCCCCAGATCGCCTCCGTGGCGCAAAGGACGCGAGAATCGACGGGACCAATATGGTGACCGATACGATCGTGAGGATAGGCGTCGAGTGCCCACTCCTCCTCCGAGAGGCGGGTCTTACGCTCCTCGGCGGCAAGATGACGGGCGTCAGCTCAGTGTGGGGCGAAGAGCTCCGGTCGACCCCCGGGAACCAGGCTTCGACGCGCGATCCATTATCGTGCAAGGCTTGGTCGATCGGAACAGGGCTCATCGGGGTGGCCATGACAGAGACGCGCCCACTAGCAGCCGAGTGCATGTTTCTGGTCCAGAATGTTTCAGCAGGGCTATCAGAGCCGCGGTGATTCCCCCCAACTTCAGGTTGGCGACTGGAGTAAGCAAGTTCACCGGTGAGTCTAAGCCTGAAACTTGGCTTGAGGACTACCGAGTGGCTGTACAGATCGGCGGCGGGAATGACAAAGTGGCTATGAAGCACTTACCACTCATGTTGGAAGGTTCGGCCAGGGCGTGGTTGAATCAGTTGACTCCAAGCAGTACTTACACTTGGGAAGATCTTTCCCGAGTGTTCGTCAGGACTTTTGAAGGAACCTGTAAGCGACCAGCTGGGTTGACAGAGCTGCAAGTCTGCGTGCAGAAGTCGAATGAAACCTTAAGAGAGTACATTCAGAGGTGGATTACTTTGCATCATACCGTGGAGAACGTGTCTGATCATCAGGCAGTCTGCGCCTTCAAGGATGGTGTCAAGAATAGAGAGTTAAGTTTGAAGTTTGGGCGGACCGGAGATATGACCCTGAGTCGAATGATGGAAATTGCCACCAAGTACGCCAATGGTGAAGAGGAGGACCGACTCTGAAGCGGCAAGTACAAGCCGATTCAGTCAGAGAAGGGAAACTCCAGTCGGAAGCAGAAACGGAAGGCCGAACCAGCGGCTCCTGGGGAGGCTCTGGCCGTGACTCAGGGCAAGTTCAAGGGGAAACCCAAAGGATCCTGGAACCCCAAGAAAGTGAAGGATAAAGAAGGAAATGATGTGATGGATATGCCGTGTCACATCCACACGAAGAAAGACGAAGAGGGTAATATCATCTACCCGAAACATACCACTCGCCATTGTCGACTCCTGATCCAGCAGTTCCAAGGTAAACAGCCCAAGGACAAGGAAAAGGAGTCGGACAAAGCCGAAGACAAGGAGGACAGTGAGGGAGGATATCCTCATGTTAACTCCACTCTGATGATCTTCGCGGATGTGGAAAGCAAGAGCCGACTGAAGGTTATTAACCGTGAGGTGAACATGGTCGCCCCGGCGACACCCAGTTATCTGAGATGGTCCCAAACTCCCATTACATTCGACCAGTCCGATCACCCGACTCATATAGCCACCCCTGGGAGGCAAGCTTTGGTGGTCGACCCGGTTGTCGAAGGCACTCGACTGACGAAGGTGCTAATGGACGGTGGTAGTGGACTGAACTTATTGTATGCGGACACGCTGAAAGGAATGGGCATTCTGATGTCCCGACTGAGCACCAGTAACATGAGTTTTCATGGAGTTATACCGGGAAAGAAAGCCGAGTCACTCGGCCAAATAGCTCTGGACGTGGTGTTCGGTGATTCGAAGCATTTTCGCAAAGAGAAGCTGACGTTTGAGGTCGTGGATTTTCAGAGCGCTTACCACGCTATTTTGGGGAGACCAGCTTACGCACAGTTCATGGCTCGACCATGTTATGTGTACCTCAAACTAAAGATGCCCGACCCCAAAGGTGTGATCACTGTCACTGGTGATCGGAAAAAAGCAGAAGAGTGTTTCCAGAAAGGCTCAAAGATTGCCGATTCCCAGGTGATAGCGGTCGAGCTAGAAGGATATAAACAAAACGCAGATCCGAGTGATTTGCTGCGAGCCAAGAAGCCTGCCACAGAGTCAGCATTTCAGTCGTCCGGTGAGACGAAGCCCGTCCACATTCACCCGACCGACCCCAATGCAGCTTCGACCCATATCTCCACAACACTCGACCCGAAATAGGAAGAAGCGCTCATCCAGTTCCTCCGTGAGAACTGGGACATCTTTGCATGGAAGCCAGCTGACATGCCGGGTGTTCCCAGGGGACTGGCTGAGCATCGCCTTAGAGTCGACTCAGCAGCAAAACCAGTCAAGGAACATCTTCGGCGGTCCGCCGTCCAGAAGAGAAAAGCTATTGGTGAGGAGGTGGCTCGACTATTGGCGGCAGGATTTATCCGAGAGATATACCACTCCGAGTGGCTCGCCAATGTCGTCATGGTTCCTAAGAAGGACAACTCACTCCGAATGTGCATTGATTTCAAGCACATCAATCGGGCCTGCCCGAAAGATCATTTTCCTCTCCCTCGCATTGATCAAATTGTTGACTCGATTGCGGGATGCGAGAGATTGTCTTTTCTAGACACCTATTCCGGGTACCATCTGATCCGTTTGTACGGACCCGATGAGATAAAAACAGCTTTCATCACTCCATTCGGGTGCTTCTGCTATATCACCATGCCATTCGGCCTCAAGAATGCCGGGGCCACGTTCATGCGAATGATCCAGAAGTGTTTGCTCACTCAAATCAGTCAGAATGTGGAAGCGTATATGGATGATATCATGCTCAAGTCGCGAAAGGGTTCCGACTTGCTGACTGACCTCGCCGAAACATTTGCCAACCTCAGGAGGTATGATATCAAGCTCAATCCATCAAAGTGCACATTCGGAGTTCCTGGTGGCAAGTTACTCGGTTTTCTCGTTTTCGAACGGGGAATCGACGCTAACCCAGAAAAAATCGGCACCATACTCCGAATGAAACGCCCCGTGCGGGTGCACGATGTCCAGAAACTTACTGGATGCTTGGCCGCTTTAAGTAGATTCATCTCACGACTCGGTGAAAAGGCATTGCCTCTTTACCGACTGATGAAGAAGGCAGACAAGTTCGAGTGGACTCCAGAAGCTGACGCAGCGTTTGCCGAGCTAAAAGCTCTGCTCTCCACCCAGCCGGTGCTTGCTGCTCCAATCAGCAAAGAGCCTCTGTTGCTTTATATTGCAGCCACAGGACAAGTCGTCAGTACAGTACTTACGGTCGAGTGGGAAGAAGAAGGGAAAGCCTTCAAAGTTCAGCGCCCAGTGTATTATCTGTCTGAAGTTTTGACTCCATCAAAGCAAAGATATCCTCACTATCAGAAGCTTGTGTATGGGATCTACATGACCACGAAGAAGGTTGCTCATTATTTCTCTGATCATTCCATTACAGTCGTCAGCGACGCTCCACTTTCAGAGATTCTGCACAACAGAAACGCAACTGGTCGAGTGGCGAAATGGGCGATTGAACTCCTTCCCCTTGATATCAAGTTTGAGGCAAAGAAAACCATTAAGTCCCAAGCAATAGCAGATTTCCTTGCCGAGTGGATTGAACAACAGCAGCCGACTCAAGTTCACTCGGAGCATTGGACCATGTTCTTTGATGGCTCTAAGATGTTGAATGGTTCCGGTGCTAGGGTTGTTCTGGTTTCCCCCAGAGGAGATAAGCTCAGATATGTGCTCCAGATTCACTTTGATTCCTCCAACAATGAGGCAGAATACGAACAGGAACCAGCGCCTACAGGGCACTGGAAGACCACCTCGTCATACGACATATACATGGTGGACACCCCAAAAGACGGGGACGGCGAATAAACAGCGGAGGCAGATTCTTTAAAGAAACAACCCAAGCACCGGCGTCAGCGGCGCCGCTCTAAATCCCGCCACAGCAAGAATGGAGATTCCGGCACAGGAGATAATAATACCCCAGAAAGTGCCGAAGATAACCCCCTCCAGCAAGACTCAGCGCAGGAGGATGCAGAAGCAAGCCCTCACGAGAGGGCGGCAGACGAAGAGGTTGAGGATTATAACTATATGCCTCCCTCCGAAGACGAGGCAAGCCTCAACGACGACGAATTCGTCGTGCCCCAGGATCCCGTCGAACAAGAGCGTTTTAAACGCAGGCTTATCGCCACGGCAAACAGCCTAAAGAAAAAGCAGCAGCAGCTTCAAGCTGATCAGGACCTGCTGGCCGATCGATGGACCGAGGTCCTCGCGGCCGAAGAGTATGAACTCGAACGCCCCTCCAAAAGCTACCCAAGACGCAAGCTGCTCCCCCGATTAGAGGAGGAAGCATACATACCTCCATCACCAGCGCACGATACGGCTGACCGACCACCCCGTGGTCGTGACAGAGAGGCATCCAGGCCCCCAACAAAGACCGTACCCCGGCATCGCTCCAAAAGTACGAAGCCAAGAGGGAACGCGCCGGACTTGCGAGATATATTGGAGGACAAAGCAAGGCAATCCAGATCCATCTACGGATCACGTGGGCGCCCCACGACCCATGACGAATACCGTCGCGCCGGATACAATAACCCCGGCCGGGCCGAACACAGCAGACAACGCTCTCTTGAGCTGCATCGTGATATTGCTCAATACAGAGGCGCCGCACACCCGCTATGCTTCACTGACGAAGTAATGGATCATCAAATCCCTGAAGGGTTTAAACCCGTAAACATCGAATCCTACGATGGCACAACAGACCCCGCGGTTTGGATCGAAGATTATCTTCTCCACATCCATATGGCCCGCGGCGACGATCTCCACGCCATCAAGTATCTCCCACTCAAGCTTAAAGGACCAGCTCGACATTGGCTCAACAGCTTGCCCGCAGAGTCAATTGGGTGTTGGGAAGACCTGGAAGCCGCATTCCTCGATAACTTCCAGGGCACGTATGTGCGACCACCAGATGCCGATGACCTAAGCCACATCATTCAGCAGCCAGACGAATCGGCCAGACAATTCTGGACATGGTTCTTGACAAAGAAAAACCAAATCGTTGACTGTCCGGATGCAGAGGCCCTTGCAGCCTTCAAACATAACATCCGGGACGAATGGCTAGCCCGGCACCTGGGACAGGAAAAGCCGAAATCCATGGCAGCCCTCACATCATTAATGACCCGCTTTTGCGCGGGAGAGGATAGCTGGCTAGCTCGCAGCAACAATCTCCGTAAAAATTCTGGCAGTCCGGATACTAAGGACAACAACGGCAGGTCACGTCGAAACAAAAACAAACGCCGCATTAATGGCGACGATAAGGAGGATACGGCAGTCAACGCCGGATTCCGAGGCTCTAAACCCGGTCAACGGAAGAAGCCATTCAAAAGAACCACTCCGGGTCCGTCCAATTTGGACCGAATACTCGACCGCTTATGCCAGATACATGGCACCCCTGAAAAGCCAGCTAATCACACTAATAGAGATTGCTGGGTGTTCAAGCAGGCAGGTAAGTTAATTACCGAAAACAATGACAAGGGGCTAAACAGCGACGACGAGGAAGAGACCCGACCGCCGAACAATAGAGGACAGAAGGGTTTCCCCCCACAAGTGCGGACGGTGAACATGATTTACGCAACCCATATACCCAAGAGGGAGAGGAAGCGCGCACTAAGGGACGTCTATGCGATGGAGCCAGTCGTCCCGAAGTTCAATCCATGGTCCTCTTGTCCGATCACTTTCGATCGAAGAGACCATCCGACCAGCATACGCCATGGCGGATTCGCCGCATTGGTTTTAGACCCAATCGTTGATGGATTTCACCTCACGAGAGTCCTGATGGACGGCGGTAGTAGCCTGAACCTGCTTTATCAGGATACAGTGCGCAAGATGGGCGTAGACCCCTCAAGGATTAAACCTACAAAGACAACCTTTAAAGGTGTCATACCAGGTGTGGAAGCCAACTGTACAGGCTCAGTCACACTGGTAGTGGTCTTCGGATCACCGGACAATTTCCGGAGCGAGGAGTTAATCTTCGACATAGTCCCGTTTCGCAGCGGCTATCACGCTCTGCTCGAACGAACCGCGTTTGCAAAATTCAACGCGGTGCCGCATTATGCATACCTCAAGCTCAAGATGACAGGCCCTCATGGAGTCATCACGGTCAACGGGAATACGGAACGCTCCCTCCGAACGGAGGAACATACAGCGGCTCTCGCAGCAGAAGTACAGAGCAGCCTTTTCAGGCAATTCTCGAGTCTGGCCGTTAAACGACCGGATACAGCAAAACGCGCCCGAAGCAATACCAATCAAGACCACCTGGCGCGATCAGAGCACGCGTAGCAATGCGGCCCCAACCCCCGCCCGCGCATGATTGCAAGAACAACCCTCCGCGTACATCATTACGCTTTGGAGATACCATGGGCGCAGGGGAAGGGGCACGATCACAATGGACCCAGAGTGTGGCTCGACCACACCGAGGGCTCGCAAGTGTGCCCCTCCTTTTTTTTATTATTTTCCTTCTTTGTGTACACATGACTTCGTTAACCAGAGGCCCTGTCCGGCGGTGAACCTGCCGAACTCATGATGCAACAGCTAGGGAAGAAAGAAGGCTGCGACGAACACTCAGGTGGTCTCAATTACAAGCATTAAATTCGATTATATACACCAAGTCTGCAGCTCACCCCTGGAGGGGGACATGTTTAATTAGTCCAAATCCCTTGCTTACCGCACTATTTGTATCAGTCCGCACTCATAGCTGACTTTCTTTAATAAATAATGCAGCACCTTTTTGACTGCAATTACATTACCTTTTATATATATATGTCCATTACATGACATCTTGCGCCCGTATATTTTGGTACGGCCTAATACACCAGGGGCTTATGTTCCCCACACTATGGTGTGATAAGTCCGAACACTTCCATAAGTGCGGCACCCCGAACTTATAGCATTATACGAATCGGCTCCGAATCATGTCTTGGGTCAATAGTTGGGTTTGCCCGGCTCCCACGTTTTGGTGCCTTACGTTCCGTTCTGTCGGCTAAGGTGGCACTAGGAGAACCACTGCGATTGCGCCCCGGTTGAGCCGGGCGAGCGCCTCGGTGGAGAAAGCTAAAACTGACCGGCATGATAAAGCGAGAGACTGGTCCCTGTTCGAGAGGTTTTTTCGGGTCCTTAAAGACTCACGCCGCTTTGAGCGAAGTTCCGGACAATGTCCGACGAAGGTGGATAGCGCCCCGGATTCGGCCTTCCGAATACCAGGGGCTTCGCCGAAATTTAAAATTATAGAATTCTATGGCTAAGTGAGAGTGTTCAAGCATTATAAGTCCGGTTACCTTGTTCGTTGTGTTGAGCGCCTCCCTAGATGGACCCAAAAATGGGAACAAGAGTGCTCAAGTTTACCCCGAACACCCCAGCACTCGTGGCTCGGGGGCTGAAGCCAACGACTTGCCATCTCTCAGATTTTATAAACGGCCGCACAGAAGGTAATATTTTAAATTAAAACAAGCGTTGCTCAAGGCGCACATGAACGAAAGTTTTCAGCGCACAGGATAATACATAGCAAGTTTACTCAAAGATTACATTTCTGGGGCACTCATCCGCAATATCGCGGGCTCCCTTTAGGACAGTTTTATAATACATTTCGAGCGTGCAATACTCCTTGCCCGGTGGCGGTGGGTCCGTGAGAAGCTTCTCCGCATCCAACCTGCCCCAATGCACCTTTGTGCGGGCAAGGGCCCGACGAGCACCTTCAATACAGGCGGAGCGCTTGATGACCTCCACCCAGGGGCACGCATCCACCAGCCGCCGCACGAGGCCGAAGTAGCTCCCAGGCATGGCCTGTCCAGGCCACAGGCGGACTATAAGGCCCTTCATGGCCTCCTCAGCTACCTTGTGGAGTTCGACCAGCTGCTTCAGCTGGTCGCTTAGGGGCACCGGATGGCCGGCCTCAGCATACTGAGACCAGAAGACCTTCTCCGTCGAGCTCCCCTCCTCGCCACGATAGAATGCGGCGGCATCGGATGCACTACGCGGCAGATATGCAAACGCCCCTGGAGAGCTCCGAATGCGGGTAAGTGTCAGGTAGTTTACATTAACATGCCTGCTTTGCATGAAAAATGCCTTACCCGCCGCTATCTTCTTTACATCTTCAACCTCTTGAAGGACCTTAGGGGCCTCGGCCTTGGCGGACTTGGCACTTTCGAGAGCCGAGGCAAGCTTGGACTCTCGAGTCTTGGAGTCACGCTCCAAACTCTCATGCTTCTCCATGAGAGCCTGGAGCTCTTGCCGTACTTCCGCCACCCGTGCCTCCTGCTTTTCTCGCTCTGCCCGTTCCGCGGCCGCACTACGTTCGGCCGCGGACACAGCCTCCTTCAGGGCTGCCACCTCGTTCGTGGCCCCTGCAATACCCATACTATCCTTGTTAATTTTATTGCAACCAAAATCCTTTTCTGTAAGGTAACTATTCAAAGTGGTGTTACTCACCTTCTTTGTCCTCGAGCTGCTTCTTGGCATGGCCGAGCTCTTGCTCGGACCGCTCGAGATCCTGCTTCAGCACACTGACCTCCGCAGTCAGTGCGGCAGAGGTCAGCAGCGCAGCCTGCAAACCCATATTGACATATTTTAAGCAACCCTGCGTATGTCTTGTTAGATCCTCAGTCCGGCTTTTCTTTCCGAACACCGAACTGAGCATCAGGGGCTACTGTCTATGCGGTATTACATTACATAATTTTAACTTCTTACCTCAAAGCCTGTTAGAAGGCTGCTACAGGCTTCGGTCAGCCCGCTCTTGGCGAGCTGAACCTTCTGAATCACCGCACTCATGATAGTGCGGTGTTCTTCCTCGATGGAAGCGCCTTTAAGCGCCTCCAACAAGTTATCCGGTGCCTCCGGTTGGACGGAGGCCGCCGGTGTCACGGTCTTGCCCTTCTTTCGAAGGGGCCGCCTGCCGGACTCTGGAACCACTGTGGGTTCTGATGTAGAGTCCGGTGCAAAGTCCGGGAGGCTGCCTGACGGCGCCTCCGGAGCCTCCTCCTGATGGGTCCCCCTCTGGGATCCCACCTTGGCGTCCTCGTCGGCATGGGGGGTAGAGGCAGTCGGAAGTGAATCCACATCCGACGGGGCCAACGACCCGCTCGATGAAGTGGGAAGATCATCATCGGCCAGACTACGGACAGAATGCGGCATTAGAAGGACACTACGCGACATGAAAGAAATTGCATATCAGGGATCCGGATACTTACGATCTTGCCGGACGCCTGGCCCTTAAAGGCCACTCCTCCTCGCCAACGATGGTGTTGGCGAAACTGTCTGGGGGAATAGTTCTCCCCCTCTTGGACCCTTCGGCCTCCCCTATTGGGGAAGCCTTCCTCTTCTTCTCTCCCTCCTCCGGGAGAGAGTCCTCTTCCTCCTCCTCGTCTTCGGGGCAGGAGTCCGCCTCGTTGTCGGACGCCTGATTACGGGAACTCTTTCGAGTCCCCGCGGCCACCTTCTTGGCCTTCTTCTCCGGCACCACGTGCGGTGCCGGAACCAGCAGCCCTGCTAGACGGGCGTTCGCTGGGTCTTCTGGCAGGGGAGCCGGGCTGATGAGCTGCTCGGCCTTCTTCATCCATTCCTGTCAAAGGAAAAGAGAGAAATTGAAACCCTCTTAGAATCAATTTGATTACCACAAGTGTCCCGTAAAGGGGTTGAATCACTTACCTCGTCAGCCGGATGCTGCGAGCAAAATCCGCGATCTTCTGTCGCGGATGCGGGGGCTTCGGCGCCCTTAAACAGCACCCTCCAGGCGCCTTCGTATGTCGTATCGAAGAGCCCGCTTAGCGCCTGGTGCTGTTCCGGATTGAACTCCCACAGATTGAATGCCCGTTCTTGGCATGGGAGGATCCAGCGGATGAGCATGACTTGGACCATGTCGACGAGCCTGAGCTTATTGCTCACCAGCTTCTGGATGCAGGCTCGGAGTCCCGTCAGCTCCTTCGGATTGCCCCACAGCAAGCCCTTCTCTTTCCAGGAGGTGAGCTGCGTGGGGATGCCAGATCTAAACTCGGGGGCCGCCGCCCATGTGGGCTCGCGCAGCTCGGTGATGTAGAACCACCCTGATTGCCACCCCTTGACGGAGTCCACGAAGGCCCCTTCGAGCCAAAGGACGTTGGGCAACTTACCCAACATGGCGCCTCCGCATTCCGCTTGCGTGCCCTTCACCACCTTCGGCTTGACGTTGAAGGTCTTGAGCCACAGGCCGAAGTGGGGCCGGATGCAGAGGAAGGCCTCGCACACGACGATAAACGCCGAGATGTTGAGGATGAAGTTCGGCGCCAGATCGTGGAAATCCAGGCCGTAGTAAAACATGAGCCCCCGGACGAATGGGTGGAGTGGAAAGCCCAGTCCGCGGAGGAAGTGGGGAAGGAAGACGACCCTCTCATGGGGCCCAGGGGTAGGGATGAGCTGCCCCTCGTTGGGCAGCCGATGCGCGATATCGCCGGAGAGGTATCCAGCGCTGCGCAGCTTGGTGATGTGCTCCTCCTTAACGGTGGAGGCCAACCATTTGCCTCCCGCTCCGGACATATTCGGAGAAGGTCGAGGCGAGATGCGCGAGCTTAGGCGTTGGAGCTTGAGTGCGCAGGAGATGGATAAGCAAAGGAGGAAGAAGGCGTAGGTGAGAAGGTAAATCCTTATCCCTTATATATAGGCGGACGAAAACTATGCGTCCCCCACCGGCCTGGTAAAACCCGCTTATCTCCCAAGCGCCACCATCAATGGCGCGGTTGAGTTACCCACGTCCGTATTGATGAGAATCCCGGAATAAGGGGAACACGATCTCTGCTTTGACAAGACGTGCCAAGGAAACCGCTTCGCTAAACATGCTGAGGTGGTGTAGTAAAAAACGATTCAAACAAAGGCTTGGTAGCGGTGTGATGTCATGCCGCATAATACGTCAGCAGATTGGACTGGTGTACATTTTATTCTCTCTGCGGTGGAATGTGGAATTTATTTTGCAGAGCCGGACACTATCATGGTGTTCATGATCTTCTTTGGGTTATTCAAGGGAGGAACCCGCCTTGCAATGCCGGACATTATGCGCGCCGGACTTATCGTCATTGAAGCCTGGTTTAGGGGCTACTGAGGGAGTCCTGGACTAGGGGGTGTCCGGACAGCCGGACTATCATCGTCCGCCGGACTCCAAGACTACGAAGATACAAGATTGAAGACTCCGTCCCGTGTCCGGATGGGACTTTTCTTGGCGTGGAAGGCAAGCTTGGCGATACGGATATGTAGATCTCCTACCATTGTAACCGACTCTGTGTAACTTTAGCCTCCTCCGGTGTCTATATAAACCGGAGGGCTTTAGTCCGTAGGACACAACATACATTACAACAATCATACCATAGGCTAGCTTTAGGGTTTAGCCTCCTTGATCTCGTGGTAGATCCACTCTTGTACTACCCATATCATCAATATTAATCAAGCAGGACGTAGGGTTTTACCTCCATCAAGAGGGCCCGAACCTGGGTAAAACATCGTGTCCCTCGTCTCCTGTTACCATCCGCCTAGACGCACAGTTTGGGACCCCCTACCCGAGATCCGCCAGTTTTGACACCGACAGGTTGCGCATGGCCATTTCACTCGGCGTCCGTCGCCTTATGGTTTATGGCGACTCAGATTTGGTGATCAACCAAGTGATGAAGGAGTGGGACGTAAGAAGCCCAGCCATGACTGGATACTGCAATGCGGTGAGGAAGCTGGAAAAGAAGTTTGAGGGGTTAGAGCTCCATCATATACCCCGACTGAAAAATCAAGCGGCTGATGATTTGGCGAAGATAGGTTCCAAAAGAGAAGCCATTCCTAGTGGTGTGTTCCTGGAGCATATCCATACTCCATCAGTCAAAGAAGATCCTTTTACTAAAGAAGCTCCGCAGCCCAAGAGTGCCACAGATCCGACTGAAGTTGAAGTTCCAGCGGTGGTCGACTTGGTCATGGAAGTTTTAGTGATCACTCCCGAGTGGACAGTTCCATATATCGCGTATATCCTAAGAAAAGAGCTCCCAGAGGACGAAGAAGAGGCTCGACAGATCGTCCGCCGATCCAAAGCCTTTACTATGATCAAGGGGCAGCTATACAGAGAGAGCGCGACTGGAGTTGGTCAGAAGTGCATAACGCCAGAAGAAGGTCGAATAATCCTTGATGATATCCACTCGGGGACCTGTGGCCATCATGCGTCCTCTCGGACCATCGTGGCCAAAGCATACCGAGCCGGATTTTACTGGCCAAGGGCGAATGAGATGGCGAAGGAGATAGTGCACAAGTGCGAGGGATGTCAGTTTTACTCCAACATGTCACACAAGCCTACGTCAGCTTTAAAGACCACTCCACTCGTCTGGTCCTTCGCAGTATGGGGGTTGGATATGGTAGGCCCCTTGAGGACAGGTCGAAGCGGTTTCACGCATGTACTGGTGGCAGTCGACAAGTTCACCAAGTGGATTGAGGCTAAACCCATCAAGAACCTTGACGCCGGTACTGCTGTCAGCTTCATCAGGGAACTGATATTCAGATATGGAGTCCCGCACAGCATCATCACAGACAACGGATCAAACTTCGATTCGGAGGAGTTCAGAGCATTCTGCACATCTCAAGGCACACGAGTCGACTACGCTTCGGTCGCCCATCCACAGTCGAATGGACAAGCGGAGCGAGCCAATGGCTTGATCCTCAAAGGGTTGAAACCCCGATTGATGCATGACCTTAAGCATGCGGCTGGAGCATGGGTCGATGAACTTCCCTCGGTACTTTGGGGTCTAAGGACCACGCCTAATCGGTCGACCGGAAGGACTCCATTCTTCTTGGTCTATGGAGCTGAAGCGGTCTTGCCGAGTGATCTGCTCCACAATGCTCCTCGAGTCGAGCTCTACAGCGAGGCTGAAGCGGAACAAGCGCGGCAAGATGCAGTCGATCTTTTAGAGGAAGAAAGAGAGATGGATCTGATCCGATCGACCATCTATCAACAGGACTTGCGTCGCTTCCACGCTAGAAACGTGAAG
The DNA here is from genome assembly GCF_002162155.2 of Triticum dicoccoides. Taxonomy (NCBI): domain Eukaryota; kingdom Viridiplantae; phylum Streptophyta; class Magnoliopsida; order Poales; family Poaceae; genus Triticum; species Triticum dicoccoides. The sequence goes on along the minus strand of NC_041381.1, from coordinate 539,617,355 downwards.
AGTTGAGCCTTCCAGGAAGGAGATTTGGTTCTCCGAGTGGATCAGCAGAAACAACACAAGCTTGCTCCTTCTTGGGAAGGGCCTTTCATCGTCACCAAGGTTCTCCACAACGGAGCGTACTGTCTCTACAACGTCAAGCACAATATCGACGAGCCCCGAGCTTGGAACGCGGAGCTACTCCGCCCATTTTACACTTAAGTTTTCACTCGGATGAGTTATAATAAAAGTACTTCTGTAGTTCATGTTTCACAAGATAATAGTGTCATAGTTTCCCCAATGATTTTGTCACTTTTATTTATTCAGAAAAATTTCCCCCTCAGTGGGTGGCTTAGCTGTGAATCCGTTTCGCTTAAGTTTGTAAAAAAAATCCTTACCGAGTGGTGAGCCAGACTCCCACTCGGGGGCTTAGCTGCGAATCCGTCTCGCCTAAGTTTCAATAAAATCCTACCGAGTGGTGAGCCAGACTCCCACTCGGGGGCTTAGCTGCAGTCCAAGTACTCGCCTAAGTTTCAATAAAATCCTACTGAGTGGTGAGCCAGACTCCCACTCGGGGGCTTAGCTGCAGTCCAGGTACTCACCTAAGTTCAAATTCAACGTGTGGTCGCAAGGAAGACGAGGTGCAGGTCGACTGCAACCCTCTCCTCCGAGCTACGCCACAAGTACAACGTGCGGTAGCAAGGAAGACGAGGTGCAGGTCGACTGCAACCCTCTCCTCCGAACTACGCCACAAGTACAACGTGCGGTAGCAAGGAAGACGAGGTGCAGGTCGACTGCGACCCTCTCCTCCGAGCTACGCCACAAGTACAACATGCGGTCGCAAGGAAGACGAGGTGCAGGTCAACTGCGACCCTCTCCTCCGAGCTACGCCACAAGTACAATGTGCGGTCGCAAGGAAGACGAGGTGCAGGTCGACTGCGACCCTCTCCTTCGAGCTACGCCACAAGTACAACGTAAAAATCCTACCGAGTGGAGAGCAGACCTCCCACTCGAGGGCTTAGCTGCAGCCCAGTGCTCGCCTAAGTTATAAAAATCCTACCGAGTGGAGAGCAGACCTCCCACTCGGGGGCTTAGCTGCAGCACAGTGCTCGCCTAAGTTATAAAAATCCTACCGAGTGGAGAGCAGACCTCCCACTCGAGGGCTTAGCTACAGCCCAGTGCTCGCCTAAGTTATAAAAATCCTACCGAGTGGAGAGCAGACCTCACACTCGGGGGCTTAGCTGCAGCCCAGTGCTCGCCTAAGTTATAGAAATCCTACCGACTGGAGAGCACACCTCCCACTCGGGGGCTTAGCTGCAGCTCAGTGCTCGCCTAAGTTTTGAAAATCTTACCGAGTGGAGAGCACGCCTCTCACTCGGAGGCTTAGCCGCAGCCAGTGCCTACTTAAGTGAATTGGGGAACAAGTCGATTGCAATAAGCGCTTCGCTTTAACCTGCAAAAGACATCTCGAACCAAATACAAGCGTATTCAAACGTCGAATCCAAGTTCAGATAAATACCTAATGGAACCGAAAGTGCTCAGGTGCTAAGCCTGTTAAGGTTTATCGGTTACAAAATCACTCGGCATACCGAGGCAAATTTAAAGTGTCAAGCTCAAGAAGTTTTTTACCCCTCCTGTGGAGGGCTGGAAGGTGCAACAAACTCATCAAGGTCGATTCCATCCGTGATCCGAGTGGCAGTGGCGATGAAAGTCTCCATGAAAGACCGGAAATCATGCTTCTTGGTGTTAGCCACCCGAAGAGCCGCTAGCTTGTCTTCTCGTGCATCCTTGCAATGGACCCGGGCCAGACACAGAGCGACATCTCCACCGCACCTGGCAGAAGACTTCTTGCACTCCTGCACTCGACCCGGGACAGTGTTTAGTCGAGTGATCAGAGACTCGAGGTCATTCTGGAGCGTCTCCCTGGGCCAGAGCGTAGAGTCAATGCGGGAAGTGGCGACCTTCAGCCTTGCAAGATAGTCAATGACAGCAGCAACACGAGAATCGAGCCGGAACACGTTCATGGCGACTTCGTCATTCACCGGAGAGTTGATGGGGTCCAGGTTTGGTTCCAGTCGACCAGTCTCCTCTTCAAAGTTTTGGCAAAATTCTGCAAGCACAATCACCGAGTCAAGGCAACGGTCGAATGGAAAGATCACTGTAAAAATAATTGTTTGGTGCAAAGGATTACCTTCGAGCATGAGGAACAACTTCTTGGCGAGTCCGCCCAGATAAGCTTCCAGATCGTTCTTCTTCCCCGCCAACTCACTGGCCTTGTCATTCAGAGCAACTTTATCGCTTTTCAGTCGACTGACCTCCTTGTTGGCAATAGCAAGAGCAGCTTTCAGATTGGTGTTCTCTTCTTCAAGCTTGGTGACCGAAGCCAACTTCTTGTCTGCGTGTTTGGTCTTCTCTAAAGCTGTTTTCTGCATCTCAGCCAACTCAAGGTCTTTCTTCTTCTGGGCCTCCTTCACTTTGCTTGCAAAGTCGCAGCAAGGTTAGAAGTTGAATCAAATAAGGGGCAAAGGCAGTCGTCGGAAGCCTCACCAAACATACCTTTAGCTTCTTCCTTCGCCTTCGCCAAATTCTCCTGGACCAGCTTCAGATCAAGCTCGAGCTGGATATGCTTGTTCTCCAACTCGGTGTAACGAGCAGCGAGGTCGCAAGATTTCTACGAAGGACCAATCGACAGATGTCAAAAACAATTCACTTCCGAGTGACTAAGGAAAAACCATACGTTTCTAAGACTATAGCCGAATGCAAACATTCGACCATAGTCTCGGGGACTACACCCAGTGGGTGCACTCAGCGTGCCCCCACTAGTTCTATCAAGGAAGAGTCGACCAGTCGACCAACAAAAAAAAAACAGGACGTATTCTTCAGACTGTAGTCAACTGCCAGCAGTCGACCACAGTCTCGGGGACTACACCCAGTGGGTGCACTCAGCGTGCCCCCACCGGTTTGAGAAATCCATTCGACCTAGTCGAATGAAGGAAGAACTTAACTTATAAAGCCTATTGTCGACTGCCAGCAGTCCACCATAGCCTCGGGGGCTACACCCAGTGGGTGCACTCAGCGTGCCCCCACTAACCCGGAATTTCAATCGACACACCCAGTGGGTGTAGGACTACTACGGATTTCAGAAAGAAGAATTTTCAGATATCATATCCTAACAGAACAGGCGATGATCGACTGACCTGAACGTTGCTTTGAAGAGCGGAACTGGCGTCATAGGCTGCCTGGCTAGCCTCCCGGATGACCTTCACCTGCTCCATCATGACTCCCGCCTGGCGTATCGCTTCTTTTGCAGCACTGGCTTGGTCCTCTGGGACGTAGTGGGTCGAGAAGAGTGAAGGCTGTGCAGCACTCGACGACGCGGGGTGAGCACTCGTCAATGGCACCGCGAAAGATACGGTGTGCCGAGTGGTGTTCTCCCCTTCCGCGACCAGTGTCTCGGGTGCTGGCACGTCCTGAGTCACCCTGCCAGCAGACGCTTTCTTGCTCCTCCTTTGCTTCAGCGGTTCCTCATCGTCGTCGTCGTCAGGAAGGGTGATAACGACATTAGATGGAGCTACAGAAAAGAATCAGAATTAGAGACTAAGAGCCAATCGACTAAAAGACGGAATTACGAGTCATACCAGGTTTTGAAGTGGCGGCATCTTCCATCTCATGATCGTCAGCCCTAGCTGAGGTGTCAGAAGTAGCAGCACTGCGATTCCAAAAGACAGTCGGTTGATTTATGAGTCGACCAAAGATAAGTTCGTGGGGAGCGGAAAAACTCAAGCAACATCATTACCCTGAGATAGTGGGGATCGACACCTTCATCTTCGGCAAGACCTTTGTCGGCTTCGATGGCGCCATTCGAGATTGCTTCGGAGCCTTCTCAGTCGGCGCCGGAGAAGTGGTCCGAGGGCGCTTGGTCGACTGCGCGACAGCCGCGACCCCCTTGCCACGTTCAGTCGCCGGGTCATGGACAAGCTTTGATCGCCTTTCCGAGCGAGGCGGTGCAACTTCCTCCTTCTCCTCCTCTTCTTCCTCCCCATCAGAGTCATCGTCGTCATCATCGTTAGCAGCGTCCGAATCCCAGTCCTCCTGGCTTTCGCCCCCACTACCTTCCTCCTCTTCAGTCGGCGTCTGTGCTCCATTGGGCATCGAGTATAGTTCGGTGAAGGCCTGACAGACAGCAAAATAAAGATCAATCGACCAATTTGCAGCGAAAGCAGAATAAGTATGGCAAGGGTACAATTGGAGATAAAGTAGGCATACCTTGTCTAGAGTGCTAGAATGGTCGAGTGGCGGAATCCTCCTGGCTCCTCGAGGGTTGTCTTTGTTCCCTGTGACGCGGCCATCCACCTCTCCAGTGTGGCGTCGTCGACTGCTTCTGGGTGGACCCGAGTTTCATCCTCAGTTCCACAGTACAGCCACATACAATGGCCTTGGTACTGAAGAGGCTGAATGCGCCGCCTAAGGAAGACCTCTAGAAGGTCCATACCCGTCACTCCTTCCCGAACTAACTAGACTACACGCTCCATCAACATCTTCACTTGGGCTTTCTCCTCAGGGAGCACCTACAGAGAAGAGGGCTTGTGCGCTCGGTCCATAGAGAACGGAGGGAGACCACTCGACTGTCCCGGCGTTGACTCGTTTTGGCAGTAGAACCTAGTCGACTGCCATCCCCTGACCGACTCAGGGAGAGTCATGGCCGGAAAGGTGCTCTTGCTCCTCATCTGAATCCCCAGACCCCCACACATCTGAATAACTTTGGTCTTATCGTCATCTGGACTCGCCTTTTTCACTGTGTGAGAACGAGAAGTGAATATGTGCTTGAACAGACCCCAGTGAGGTTGGCAGCCCAGGAAGTTCTCGCACATGGACACGAAGGCAGCAAGGTAGGCGATAGAATTCGGATTGAAGTGGTGGAGTTGCGCCCCAAAGAAATTCAAGAAACCACGGAAGAAAACACTCGGAGGCAGAGAAAACCCACAGTCGACGTGGGTAGCCAGAAGAACACACTCACCCTCTTCCGGCTGTGGTTGCCACTCGTTCCCCGGGAGCCTCGCTGCTCCGTGGGGTATCAAACCCTCGTTGGCCATCTCGGTGAGATCCTTCTCGGTGATGGTCGACCGGATCCAATCCCCTTGGACCCAGCCTTGCAGCAGGCGGGGCCTTGACGAAGATCCACCCCGACTAGTCGCTCTCCCCTTCGCCTTCCCCGTCGCCGTCGCCTTCTTCGCGCGCTCCAGAGCCGCCGTCTTCTCCTTCACCATTGTTGCCGTCGAAGCGCACGAGGGGTGGTTGGGCAGAGGCGAGAGCAGGCGATGCGGGCGGAGGTGGAGAGGACAAAAGGGGGATTGGAGAAGTACTGTTCAAAAACCCTCGCCGGGTGCATTTTATAGAGCCGCTTTCGAGTGGATGACAAGTGGGCCCAGGCAATCCAATCACATCCCGAAACAGTCGCGCGGACGCGATACGTGGCAAAAAAGACGGCGCGGGAATCGAGGCGTCTATGCCCTATCCCATCCGAGCGCCGCGGTCCGCCCCGCTTCGCGCGCTTCCCAAAATTCGGATCCCGCAAAATCCGCTAACAGCAGATCGATCTGTCAGACGAGGGATTTCCCGCGATCCATCGCTCGGAAATTACTAAGTTCAAAAGTTCACTCGACAAGAGAAAAGAATGGATCAAGGCGACTGAAAGAAAAGTTGCTGTTATCAACGAAAAGATTATTGGTCCAAAACAATGCATATCCAGAACACAAAAGCAGGTCGGAAATAATATCAACTCCTTTCCCACTCAAACATCGATCCATTCGGGGGCTAATGATGAAGTCATGTACCTAGGGTAGGGTCATAGACCTGATCTAAGTACCCTACCCAAGGACACTCTCAGAAGAAACTACCTTCCAGTCGACCAAGAGGGACTTCACTCGACGAACTCGAAGGACTCGACCATGAAGACTCACTCGACCATAAGGAGATCAAGAGTCACTCTGCATCCAAACGGTCTGTAATTAAGTAGTCTTTATGGCATTTAGGACACTTTATGTAAGGCGTTACCAGTAACGTCTAGACTTAATGTACTTTAAACCCTACATTACTGAGGGTCGGAGGGGTCTGGCGGACACTATATAAGCCACCCCCCTCCTCAGTGTAAAGGGTTCGCACCCCTGTAATCCATACACACATAATCCAGTCGACCACCTCCGGGCTCCGAGACGTAGGGCTGTTACTTCCTCCGAGAAGGGCCTGAACTCGTACATCCCTTGTGTTTACAACTGCTCCATAGCTAGGATCTTGCCTCTCCATACCTACCCCCCATTCTACTGTCAGACTTAGAACCACGACAGGGTGAGCGCGAGCGTGCGGTGTCTCGACATTTTGGGGGGTTAAGGGGAAATGCGAGGATTTTTCGGAACATGTATACTATAGTAGTGCAGTAGGGGAGAAGGTTGGCTTGGATCTCCTAGTGTAGTAGGGGAGAAGGCTGGATCTAATCTAATCGATGCCTCCCCCTCCCATCCCCTCAAGCGCTAAACAATCACCGTCATTCTCTCATATTCCTGTCTACAAAGGATGGATGGTTTTTCTTCGCGCTGTCTGAGTTATTGAGTTTTAGGGTACTTGAACCAAAATGTGCAGATCTTGTAAGAGCGGTTGACATGGTCTTTGCAATATAACTAAAAGACGGCTAAGCTGGTTGCAATAACTAAAAGACGACAAAACTTGCAGCGGGCAAGCTAATGTCCAAGGTGGGCGACTTTGAGGAGTTCCGATCAAAACACGTGCGACGTTCATTTGTGCATAGACTAGCTAGGAAAAGAAGGTTGTGCAAATCATTACCTCACGGGTGAGCTATTGGTGCCCGGAAATGTAAAAAAAATATTATGTCACCTTATAAACTTCCCAATTTACTCGTGTCTCTAAAATGTTAAAGGTCATTTTTTTAAATGCTCTAAAGTGTTACAATTTAGAGACGCTTTTTTAAATAGCATTAAAAACATTTGGGGCAAAGTGTCCCCAAAAGTTATTAGGGCGCTCCAACAAAGTGCCCCGAAAAGTTGATAGGCACTTTGGCTCATACAAAATGGTATGTGCCTAAAATGGAAATTACTAAACAAGTCATCAGCCCCATTGCTAGTCTGAGTTGCCGAATCAAGCTGGGCGTTGCCTTAGTCTTCGTCAAACATGTCATTGTTGGCATCCATCCTAAGAACGACTTCAATGTGTGTAAGAACTTTCCCTGTAACATCATTATATATAAACAATGGAGCCAGTCAGTATGGGGTCATCATGAAAGCAAAGCTAACCTAAATGCTTGTAAGCACTTGCCTTTGACATAAGGAGGGTTAAGATGTTGGTCTACATTACGTCGTTTAGATTCTACCGTGGGTCTTCCATGACTAAGTGTTTCATCTACACCATCATCTAAGTCATCTACAACATCATGTAGATCTTGTGGTGATCCCGTGCACATGCAAGACTTGGTTTTTGTTCCATCTGGAGGCATCTGGTTAGGCCACATTGTATTGCTGGATCCGCAAGAACCCCAGGAGCTCAGGAGAGTCGACATTCACTCTCAGCTTTTCCTGCTTCCCACTCCCTCCCCCCGTCGAACACCCGCGGGAGCCGAACGAACGAGCACGTTCCTGACCATCTCGGATCCCCTCATGCTCACCCCTCTCTCTCGGTAGCATGTAGACACTCCACCTCGTGCCTTGTGCCCACTTCCCCTTGCAAATCGCGCGCAGGCATTCCCTCCATAGCCGTCGTAGACATGGCTAGCTGAGCTTCGGCTCCGGCCAAACAAAGAGCCAACCCATGTCCTGTCTTCAACCTGCACCACGTCTTGTTCCTCCTAATCGAGCCCCCAATAGCCTCATTTGCCACTCGAGCTTGCTCGGTAGCCGGCACTATCCCAAGCACCTCCGCAGGCAACCACCACTCCGAGCCACTGCCACAGACCACCTACGCCCTCACCATTACTTTCTATCGCTTCCCTGTTAGAAAAATTAGGGTTTGTGGTCTATCCCCTATTCCTCTGCGCTTATTCGTAGTGCCGCTCACAATTCGCATATCTGAGGCTAAGGGGTAGGGACCTTCTTATACTGTGTTTCCAAAGAGTCCACCTCTTATACAGATAAGATTCCTAGTCTTTTCAACTAGTTTTCCGGGATAGAGTCCAGATCAAATTACCAACCACGATCATATTTGTCTGTTAATGGATTCTACCCGTTATGTCCCCGGAGCACGCGCTTGTGAGCAACGCGCCATAATAGAGTGTAAATTCCTCTAATTATGTAGACCAACATTAGGGCTGTAATCTAACTATATGATCTAGCTCCTTCCGATTATCAATGTACCCGGATAGTCTTTCCAATATAAATAGCATATTGTGTTCCACTGATAATCGACCAGCTTCCTTAAGCATACAACTTAAGTAAGTTCCAGCAAGTCATAATTCCATAATAATCATGTAAAGTAATTCCATGCATAAATACATGTATAATTCCATAACGAGGTATTCCGAATATTAGTAATTTCTAATAATTTGAATATAGTTGCAGGACACATAATTCCAACATCTCCCACTTGTCCCAAATGACCATTCAAATATTCGTAAACCCATACTCTTAACATGTTTGCCAAATACCTCATGGGATCAACAATCATATTAACACAATGTTGAAAACCCACAAAAATATAAATATGGGGATACTTCCCTTCAATATGTTTCCTTGCTGTGACACTTAAGATCACGAGAGACCTTATGTTTCCGCCTAATTATTCCAGCATAGCTGTCCTCGACGCCTCGAGTATTATTTCCTCGAGTGTAATTCCACACCTTGAGTATTTTGTTTCCTCAAGTGAATTTCCACATCAATTAGTTCCAGTCACATATATCAATAATATGAATAATTCCACATTGAGCCAAAATATATTATAACAATGTTGAAATAAATTTTGAAAACCACATAAATATCAAATCCAATTAGTAAATGAAGTTCCATAATTAACCATGTGTTGAAAGAAATTCCTGACTTCGGTCAGTGAACCTGCACCATATTAGTACTACAAAAAAATTGAATATGTGTACCTGGACTTATTTCTCATCTTGTAGATAGAGTAATAGATTCCGCAATGTGTTTACCTTCAATATAAATTTCAGAACAAGTGACAGGTTGTGATGCACTTTCCACAATCTTATATGATGTGTGAGATTCCCTTAGTTGCTCGTCTTTCCTTCCACTGCTTGAATGCATCATAAATTCCGGTAGCTAAGGTATGATAATATAATGAAGATACATATCAATTCCAGTACCATTTATTATTCCATCTTCCCTCAGGAGTTCAAATATAATTCCTCGCTGAGTATGATTCCCTTTATCAAAGGTATTTTAATAGATTTGCAATTTTCCATAGAAACACTTCAAAATATTTTCTATGTATTTCCACTCGTAAAACATAGGATGTTTCAAATGTTCCTTTCATATGAAAGTTAAAAGATGACCAAGCTTTTAATTCCATCAATGTGACTTTATCATTGCAAACAACAAAACAATGTTAACGTATACAATAATAATGCAAAAAACTTTACACTTACATTTGTAGATGACCGCCTTGCGTCATTTAGAAAACCATATGACCTGCTATTCCATTGATGTCAAGCTTGCTATTAGACCATACATGAATATGCTCAATTAGTAAACTGTCTTTAGTTCCTCTTTCCCAAAATTTCAGGGAAGAGAGTTTCCACAAAGTATATTTCCCTCTGCGTGAATAATTGAATAACAAGAGTGACATTATAATATTCCAGTGAGCCGAGTATCCTTACAAAAAAAACACTTCCAGACAATAGGCTTGCGGTTATTTGGTATGATATTAAGTTCCCAAACTATGCTCTTCCTCATTTGAGTTTATTCCTTCCCGCAATTTTTCCACCCATAGTTGACAAATTTTTTTTAAGAGAATTTAGTGATTCCTCTAAAATTTAGAGTGACTTCCCAAAAAAACACATAACAATTATCCAGATATGAAATTCCAAGTTAATTCCTCCCACTTGTCCTAACCATGTTAGTGTCGGGAGTCTCACTTGTAGTGTCCTTTGGGGTCAAATTTATATTCTAGTATGATTGCCAATAATTCTACCATTATCCATAAAATAATTGTGCTCCTACTTTCCACCAGTATTCCTTTTCCAGATAACTAAGGAAACACCCTTTGATCCACTAGAATAACCATGATTTTTTTTCCTGGTGTGCCCTTTGTAATAACTGAGGATTTCATGCCAAAATAGAAGATTTCCTTCCAGTCAATTGACTGTGCTAGATGGATAATGATATCAACAAATGACAGTATGCAATACTTCCTTCCAAAGAAACAAGGGAGTATAAAAGAAATTCAATTACAATGGTGAATAGTTCCATGCTCTTTACCTACAAAAGATATATTCCTGAAGTGTACTTCCCCCACCAATCAGTTGTTAAATCTTTGATATTCTTTAATCAACTGATTTTCCACTTCGATACAACATGTGACCAGCACAATAAAACCTTCCGACTTGAATAATAAAAGATAAACATAACCACATAGAAGTGTAATCATCGAAGAGTGAGATGAAATAAATAATCTAACCTCTAGTGGGGATGTCCAAAGAAATACCATAAGTATATAAAAAAACGATGTGAAGCCCTTTCATCTTCTTCCACCTTAATAAACAAGGTGTAAAAAAAACATACATGCTTCACATGTACCATAGTCCTCCCACTAAAGTTTAGAATTCCAGAATTAATGAACCACTTAATCATATTCCAAGATATGTGTCCAAGTCGTACATGTCATAAATATTGAGATTCCAAGCATGTATTCCCATTGTAGGTATTCCTCCATGTGGAGTTATCTTCCCCAAATAAACAGTTTGGGTTGCCAACATTCATTGGACCATCAATAAATAAGAGATCATTGTACAAAATTCCATAATGCACTAATTTTACCATTGAGCAATATTTTCACTCTTTCTTCTCCAAATAGAATGACATAGTCAATAGACTCCAAGATAGAACAATAAATGAAATACCTTCTCACTGAAGTTTCACAGATTGTCCTATAACAATGATATTTTTCCTCCACCAGGGAGTTTCATGGCAAAATTTCCAATTCCAAAGTGTATAAGATTTAGTAGCAATGACAAAATACACAATATATGTGATTTCCTTTGGTATTGTTAGCATGTCAATAAAATGCTACTTAAATGAGAGGAAAAAAAACCTTTTCCATGGAGTACTGTTTCCCACCTTCCTCCACAATTAAGTGATGCTCATGCAAGGTTAGTATAATAGCGTATCTATCAACAATAATTTTCCTCTAGAACAGAGTTTTGTGGCAAAATTCTCATTTCCAAGTTTATTAGCTTTTAACATTTCCTTGGAATTGCTTGTATGGAAGTATATGATATATAACCAGAATGCGCAACACAATTATTTTGAAAGTAGCGGTCGACAAAATAAATTTTCCGCGCATAGAAACGAAAGACACACCTCCCTGTTCGCCAATTTCATTGATAAATAATAAATTTCCTTTCCAAGCTGCAATGAATGGATTATTCCCTTTGAAAAGTTTTCAATTGTATACTGGGTGAAAACGGAAGCTAAGATTACGCAGATCAATTCCTTGTGTTTTCTGTTCCACATCAGGATGCGCACAAGTGTCAAGATAGCCAAGAAACACCAGCCTTTCTCTTTACAGTTTGATCCTTAAACAAATAATTTGTACATGGACTTCATGTAGATATGTACGCGTACGAGTTAATCCTTGCTGCCATCCTTGTAAGCTGATTCGCAGACTCGACGAAGAGAAAACGCTCACGTACAGACTTACATACGCGAATTAAATCCGACTTGTTCCGTGAACTAGCAAACAGTCATAACTTATAGCAATAGCCATCCCACGTTTCCTTGGCTTTTCCGGTTTGTTTTCTCCGTGGAAGTAAAGAACATGATTTGTCTTTTCCAAACCGTAAAAATTCTATGGGGACCAACCACTTCTGCCGTGAAAAAATTGAAGAAGATCCACGGGCAAGATCTACTAGTATCCCAATTCATCATGCAAGTAATACTAGTAGTAGGAGCTAGCTGTCTCGATTTTGTCAATTCCAGTATGTACCAACAACAAAAAACAATAAACAAAGCTTTCCGCAACTGCGAGAGATTTCATATACTCTTTCCTCAAACTGGGTGATAGATCGCATGAACATGCTTTTCCTTTCCTCGATCCACGTGCAAGATAAATAAAGAAGCATGAGGAGAGTTGGCCTCAGCATGCACGAAGTATGAATCTGATCAAAATTGGCTTTCGCGTGGAGTACGAGCAGCAATCTTAATTGATCTAGAGTAATGGCTTCTAGTTGATGAACCTGACTTCCTCGGTACTTGGACCTTGGATGCTACCTCCGATGGATTTTACACGGCCGCTTCGTTCCATTGTAGGAGTATTTCCTTGCATGTAGCTCATCGACCGACGCGCAAGCCTTAAGAGAAGGACCAATGCAGCGCGCAGCTATCCCATGCAGATATCGCAGCGGTTTCCAAGGACGACGTGTCGTAGCAGATCGATAGCAAAGACGGAGACGAGTTCACAATCAAATCGGTGACGACGGGTGCAGAGTTTGGAGCAAATCGGTACGCAGCGGATTAGGGTCACTAGTAGAAAAACACCTATTAGTCCCGGTTCGTAAGAGCCTTTAGTCCTGGTTCGTGAACCGGGACTAATGGGTCGTTACTAATTCCTCTCCCTTTAGTCCTGGTTTAACATGAACCGGGACAGATGGTCCTCCACGTGGCCGGTGCGCCGAGCCCAGGCAGGGGGGCCTTTGGTCCCGGTTGGTGGCACCAACCGGGACCAAAAGGCATCCACACGTCAGCATTCCAGTGGCTGTGGTTTTTGTTTTTTTTAAGAGGGGGGAGGGGTTGGGGGTTTTGGGGTTTAATTTAGGTGTTTCATATATTGTGTTAGCTAGCTAATTAATAGAGAGAAGTGTCCTCTCGTATGTCCGTGCTTGGTCGACGCTACGTACTATATACATATAGCCCTCGACACGCTAGCTAGTAAGAAAATGAAGGGAACTATCGAGTACAGAAGTTCGTCATGCATACAGAGAGAAATGATCAATCGACCTCTCCTTCTCCGAGAGATTGGTCGAACAACAAGTTTTCGTATCATGTACGTCCGACGCTACTGGCTACATACATGTACAATATATAAGATCTCTCAATTACAGTCCCCTAGCATTTGAAATCAACTTCCACATGGTATTCTCCGGCTTTATTGATGACGTGGTCAAGAAAGAATCCCGCCAATTCCTCTTGAATTGCTTTCATGCGATCTGGTTCTAGGAGTTCATTCCGCATCTGCCACGTCTAATTTGAAGAAGGGGTTAATTAATACATATATATGAATGAAACTCAACAGAAATAATGGTGTAATAAAATGAAATTGTGAATATTATTAATTGCTTACGCACTCATATTGTCTTTGAGAGTAGCCCCGCTTGTTTTTCAAAGTCGCGTTGTGGATGAACTCGCACACGTAGTATCCACAGAAATCATTCCCTTGTTCCTGCCACAAGCAATTTACGAGAAATAGAGGTCAATCAAACTGATAATGAAGCATTACAAATGGCATTGATGAAAGTATAACTATAGAATCAACGGGAGATGCGCACAACTAGCTAGCCAGTAGTACTTACTTTCGGGTATGTATATCGCAGCTCCTTCGGCAGTCCCGGAGCTTGTGCGGTGAACTATTTCCAAACCCTACAAGACAAAGAAAATAATTATTATTACTTGAGATATCAGGAAATGAACAAAAAGTTGCCGATATGGTGCGATAATGATCGATTGAACTTAGTTGCTGAGCATTTCAGTTATGTCCGCATAGGTGCTGGGATCTTTCCATCTCGAGTCTAAGACGGTTACTAGTCCACGCTCAAGCTTAATCTCCAGAAGAATATAGTGGAAACTGCGCACGCATGCATAACTCATCAATTACATTACTATAACCTCGCTCGAGTAATAAGGGAAACCGAATATGCAAACGATCAGTAACACTCACTTGCCGTTGTAAGGAAAGAGTATGGTATCTTTATTTTGATTTTTGATCAACGATTGTAGCAAGTTGTCCTCGGCCTCTTTGACGTCCTTTTCAACCAGAAATACATCTATGATATTTGTGTTAATGAACCCAATATCATAGATTTCATTTTTTTTGCACTCGACGATCTTCAATCTGCATAATATATTGAGGATAATTAATTATAAATACATGCAATGAAAGAGACGAGCTATATATAGAGACTTAATGACAGAAATAGTACTTACAGGCAGTAGCAAAAGATCGTTAATTTATCGAGGGCCTTTTGATTGAAGAACGCGAAGAACTCCTCAAATGGAACATACAATAGATCAGTTCCAACAAGGTCGTGCTCCTCTTTAATGTGCAGATACAAACTATTCGCCCCCTCAGACTCTCTGCAGGTTTTCATGTACCAAGTATGGAACCTTCGCATCATCGTTGTTAGAGATTTTTCATCTTTGACGAGAGGCTTCCTGTACTCGTATCTGTGTTCTTCCACCATCATGTAATCAGGAAGTGCATCGTCAGGCAGGTAATCTTGTAGATTGCCATAACCGGCCACCATCCCCGGAACATTAGCGACGATCTTGCCGCTAGACACATTGAGCGGGGGGCACAATTGGTTTGCTTGTTCGCCGAGTTGGTCAATTTTTTTCGCAGCTGCTCGTTCTTTTGCTCTTTGATGTCTGACAGTACTTCCCGACCGCTCCGCTTGGAGATATGTCTGTTCAGTAATGCGCTCATAGTTGGTTCTCGGCAGAGACTTTGCCGGTTTCCTCAGGGCATCGAGAGTGCGCTTTGCTTTCACCGGATCTACCTTCTCCTCCGGAGGTGGATGTCTCTTTGCTTTCACCCCTTCAAAGAACTCCTTCACGTGGGCCTGCACGATCGTATTGTTTTCCTCCTCGGTCCTCTCGTACGGTAACTTCTCTAGAGGCTTTAGAGGTGGACCGTATCTGTATTGCCTCTCTCCTCTTCTTGTGCTGCTAGACGCCGGAGCAGACGGAGCGGCTGCGGCGTCTGTCTTCTTTCGTGCTTGCTTACGAGGCGGATGAGAAGGACTACGACGCGCCGGAGCAGCCGGGGCGGCGGCGGGTCTCTTCCGCCCTTGCTGGCGAGGCGGAGAAGGAGGAGGCGGAGTGCCGCCACGCGCCGGAGAAGGAGGCGGAGTGCCGCCACGCGCCGGAGAAGAAGGCGGAGTGCCGCCACGCGTGCCCTGATCGTCACTCGCCGGAGGAGGAGGCGGAGTGCCGCCACGCATGCCCTGATCGTCACTCGCCGGAGGAGGAGGCGGTGGAGGAGGCGGAGTGCCCTGACTCGCCGGAGGAGGAGGAGGAGGCGGAGGCGTCCAGTTCAGAAGGTTGATGAGCTCCTTCCGCCATAGGCATGGAGTCTTCAGAGCAGAACCCAGCCTAGTCTCCCCTTCACCGGTAGGGTGCTCAAGCACGAGGTCCTCAAATCCCTCTGTTATTTCATCCACCATCACCTTAGCATATCCTTTTGGAATCGGCTGGCAGTGATAAGTTGTGCTGGGTCCACTAGGATAAACTTGGCCAACAGCCGCCTTGACCTTCAAATTCATCCATCGCGCCATAATGTGGCAATTTTGAGACTCTGTGATACCATCCACGGGATAGCTGGCAGGAGCCGTCAAGACATGCTCCAGCTGAAGCAGCTCGGTGGAAGCCACGCTGCTTCTCCGCTGAGATGGCGGGGTAGCTTCCAGGGAAGCTTCGACAGGTCGTTTGCTGCGATCTGCTGCTTCTCGTTCCTCTAGCCCCATTACCCTTTCGTGCAGCGCCTGCAGTTGGTCCTGCTCCAGTTTCTTCCTCCTCTCATGGGTTTTGTAACCCCCTGCGTCCGGAAAACCAACCTTCCACGGAATGGAGCCTGGCGTGCCTCGTGTCCATCCAGGGTGCTCAGGATTCCCAAGGGCCATTGTGAGCTCGTCCTTCTCCCTGTTTGGAAGGAACGTCCCTCGCTGCGCTGCATCGATATAGTGTCGAAGGTTCTTGACTGGTATTTGTAGTTGCTCGTCCGTCCACTGGCACTTCCCTGTTAGAGGGTCCAAGGTTCCGCCAGCCCCGAAGAACCAAGTCCGGCAACGGTCTGGCCAGTACATTGTCTCTGGTTCGATCCCTTTTTCAAGCAGATCATTCTCAGCCTTGGACCACTTAGGCCGAGCTTTGAGGTAGCCACCTGACCCCGTGCGATGGTGAAGCTTCTTCTTCGCAGTATTTTTCTTGTTTGTCGCCGACATCATCTTACTCTTTTCCGATGTCTTGTGGGCCACAAATGCGGGCCAGTGATCTTTGATCTTCTCATATTTGCCGATGAATTCTGGTGTCTTTTCTTTCTCGACAAACTGGTTCAGCTCTTTCCTCCACCTCCTCATTAGGGTTGCTATCTTCTTAAGAGCACAAGACTTGATTAATTGCTCTTTAACTGGCTTCTTCGGATCCTCCTCTGGCGGTAGGGTGAAATTTGCCTTCAGCTTAGTCCAAAGATCTTCTTTCTGCATATCATTGACATAAGACACCTCAGGGTCTTCCTCCTTAGGCTTATACCATTGCTGGATGCTGATCGGGATCTTGTCCCTAACAAGAACCCCGCACTGAGCAGAAAATGCCTTCCTTGTCCGGATGGGTTCAATCGGTTCGCCGTCGGGCGCGATTTCTATGATCTCAAACTTTTCATCCGAGCTCAACTTTTTCTTTGGGCCTCGTCTCCTTACCGAAGTTGTGCTCGATCCAGAGGGCTAGAAATTATAAGGAAGAAAGACGAGAGTAATTAATATGTGTACATATACCAAAACAATGGATGCATCAATTAACTAGTCAGCACGGGCTTAACTAATATATATATACCTGGTCGGACTCGGTTCAGTGACCGGAGCAGTCAGCACGATCTCCTTCTTGTACCTCCATTGTGTCACCGGAGCCATCATGAACATAGTCCTCTTCTTGTACCGGCATTAATGGGTCGAAGCCATCATGAACATAGCCCTCTTCTTCACCCAGTCCTTCCTGACCATCGGTCTCGTTGAGAAATGACGCAACTTCATCACTTCCTTGTGCGATTATGTCCCCCGACATCGCTTCTGTTTCTTTGTCTCGGGAGTGCTCCATAGTTTCTGCAAATATTTACAACATGTCAATTATTATTCAAACATGGTACAGATGGATATATATAATATATTAGTGGCAAACGTAGAACTAGCTAGCTAATCACAATAAGGAATCATGTTAGTGGCCTCGATGCTGCTTCTTTAGGGTTTGGGGTCGCCTCGACACAATGCTTCAAGGGTTTGGGGTGGCCTCGATGACAACGCTCTTTTAACTTGATAAATTTGGGTGGCCTCGAGAGAGTTAATTTGTCGGGTAGGAGCGCGGAGGGAGGGGGTAGGAGACCAACATCGTTTTCTCTCTAGGGTTTGGGTGTCCTCGAGAGTTTTGGTCGAGCGAGTGGGCCGAGGGGGGTGCTGCAGTTGTATAAGTTATCACGGTCGAGAGGGGGTATATATATCGACCGCCCCTCATGTCGAAGTTATCTAGAGGGGGTTATATCGACAACGACGCGACATACATATACATGGGAAAATAATGTTATCGGGGAAGGGGTATCGGTACCACCCCCTCGTGTTGAAGTTTCTTCTTTCTCCTCTATTCCTTTCTTTCTTCTTCTCCTCTTCTTTTTCTTCTTCTCCCTTGAGAAAGGAAAATAATTAAGGAAAAGGAAGAAAATAGGAAGAAGGAAGAAGGAAGAAGAAGAAGAAAAAAAAGAAGAAAAAGAGGAGAAGAAGAAAGGAATAGAGGAGAAGAAGAAAAAATAGAATTTTTTTCTTCTA
>NC_041381.1:539340655-539598541 GCF_002162155.2 Triticum dicoccoides | reverse complement strand
CGCGCGCCGGCCGCGTAGGGGCGGCGGCGCGGTGGCCGCACAGGGGCGCGGGACGGGAGGGGCGCGGGAGCAAGTTATGCTCACAGGGGGCGGCGGCGACGGCGAAGGCGAGCAGCCTGACGGCGTCGGTGGCGGCGGCGACGGCAAGGTGGAGCAGGGGCGTCGGGCGGCGACGGTGACGAGGAGGAGCAGGGGGCGTCGGGGGAGAAGTGGGCGATTTGGCCGGAAACTGCTAAGTGCTGCTTATATAGCACAACCTTTAGTCCCGGTTGGTGGCTCCAACCGGGACTAATGCCCCCTTTAGTCCCGGTTGGTGCCACCAACCGAGACCAAAGGCCCCTGTGCTGCCGGCGTCGGGGCCAAAGTTTAGTCCCACCTCGCTAGTTGAGAGGGGCGCGCAGTGGTTTATAAGCCCCACTGCCGCACCCCTCTCGTGCTCCTCTCGACCGTAGGCTTTCGGGCCTACTTGCTAAACTTTGCCTGGTGGGCCTTCTGGGCCTACTGCGGGCCTGAATCTTGGCCCATAGTAGGATTTCATGTCGTATTCAGGCCATGGGGGCCCAGTAGGAGGCATTTTTTTCTTTACTTATTGTTGCTATTTTTATTTCTTTTCCTTTTTTTTGTTTTGTTTTCTGCATTATTTTTTTTGTTTTTTGCTTTATTTTTTAATTCTTTTTGCTTTTAGTTTTAGGAAAATTATAAACTTTCTGTTAGTGCCATTACTTTTCAAATTTGAAAACACTTTTTTTGTTTTTTTTTCTTTCTTACTTTATTTATTTTATTTTGTTTCTACATACAACAAAATACTTATTGTTGCTATTTTTAATTATTACGAGGGCTGAACCATAAGACATTAAAGCATTTCAAATGAACTCTGAAAAAGTTAAAAGTTGGCATGGTATCATAAATTGACCCACACATAGCATGTGCATGTACAAAACGGACAATGGTATCATACTCGTCAGTTACAAAGTTGGCATGGTATCATCATAATAGTTGCGGGAGAAAGTCTTCACTTTTTCTTCGCTTGTGTCATTTGCTTATTGCGCCGTAACCATGGATAATCTTCATCGTTTATCAAGATGCTGGGGTCAGCCTTGACTTTAAAGGGAGGAATTTCATGAAACTTTTCATAATCTTCAGACATGTCTGTCTTGTCCTCCACTCCCACGATGTCCCTTTTTCCTGAAAGAACTATGTGGCGCTTTGGCTCATCGTATGATGTATTCGCTTCCTTATCTTTTCTCTTTCTCGGTCTGGTAGACATGTCCTTCACATAAATAACCTGTGCCACATCATTGGCTAGGATGAACGGTTCGTCAGTGTACCCAAGATTTTTCAGATCCACTGTTGTCATTCCGTACTGTGGGTCTATCTGTACGTCGCCTCCTGACAGATTGACCCATTTGCAGTTAAACAAAGGGACCTTAAAATCATGTCCGTAGTCAAGTTCCCATATGTCCACTACGTAACCATAATATGTGTCCTTTCCCCTCAAAGCGGACACCGCTGTTTTGGTTGGTGCTCTTTTGATCTTGGTCAATCGTGTAAAATGTATTCCCATTTATCTCGTATCCTTTCCAAATCAATACAGTCAAAGATGGTCCCCTGGACAACAAGTACAACTCATCACAAATAGTGTTGTCACCTCTGATATGTGCTTCCAACCAACTGCTGAAAGTCCTGATGTGTTCACATGTAATCCAGTCGTCGCACTGCTCCGGGTGTTTGGAGCGCAGACTGTTCTTGTGTTCATCGACATACGGGGTCACCAAGGTAGAGTTCTGTAGAACTGTGTAGTGTGCTTGAGACCAAGAATATCCGTCCCTGCATATTATTGAGTCCCTTCCAAGTGTGCCTTTTCCAGTCAGTCTCCCCTCATACCGCGATTTAGGGAGACCTATCTTCTTAAGGCCAGGAATGAAGTCAACACAAAACCCGATGACATCCTCTGTTTGATGGCCCATGGAGATGCTTCCTTCTGGCCTAGCGTGGTTACGGACATATTTCTTTAGGACTCCCATGAACCTCTCAAAGGGGTACATATTGTGTAGAAATACGGGGCCCAGAATGACAATCTCGTCAACTAGATGAACTAGGACGTGCGTCATGATATTGAAGAAGGATGGTGGGAACACCAGCTCGAAACTGACAAGACATTGCACCACATCACTCCTTAGCCTTGGTATGATTTCTGGATCGATCACCTTCTGAGAGATTGCATTGAGGAATGCACATAGCTTCACAATGGCTAATCGGACGTTTTCCGGTAGAAGCCCCCTCAATGCAACCGGAAGCAGTTGCATCATAATCACATGGCAGTCATGAGACTTTAGGTTCTGAAACTTTTTCTCTGCCATATTTATTATTCCTTTTATATTCGACGAGAAGCCAGTCGGGACCTTCATACTAAGCAGGCATTCAAAGAAGATTTCCTTCTCTTCTTTGGTAAGAGCATAGCTGACAGGACCTTCATACTGCTTTGGAGGCATTGCCGTCTTTTTCGTGCAAACGTTGCAGGTCCTCCCGTGCCTCAGCTGTATCTTTTGTCTTCCCATACACGCCCAAGAAGCCTAGCAGGTTCACGCAAAGGTTCTTCGTCACGTGCATCACGTCGATCGAAGAGCGGACCTCTAGGTCTTTCCAGTAGGGTAGGTTCCAAAATATAGATTTCTTCTTCCACATGGGTGTGTGTCCCCCAGCGTCACTCGGAACAGCTAGTCCGCCGGGACCCTTTCCAAAGATTACGTGTAAATCATTGACCATAGCAAGTACGTGATCACCGGTACGCATGGCGGGCTTCTTCCGGTGATCTGCCTCGACTTTGAAATGCTTGCCTTTCTTTCGACATTGATGGTTGGTCGGAAGAAATCGACGATGGCCCAGGTACACATTCTTCCTGCAGCTTGCCAGGTATATACTATTGGTGTCAAGTAAACAGTGCGTGCATGCGTGGTATCCCTTGTTTGTCTGTCCTGAAAGGTTACTGAGAGCGGGCCAATCGTTGATGGTGAGGAACAGCAACGCCTTTAGGTTAAATTCCTCCTGTTTGTGCTCATCCCACGTACGTACACCGTTTCCATTCCACAGCTGTAAAAGTTCTTCAACTAATGACCTTATGTACACATCAATGTCGTTGCCGGGTTGCTTAGGGCCTTGGATGAGAACTGGCATCATAATGAACTTCCGCTTCATGCACATCCAAGGAGGAAGGTTATACATACATAGAGTCACGGGCCAGGTGTTGTGACTGCTCTGCTTCCCGAAAGGATTAATGCCATCCGCGCTTAAAGCAAACCATACGTTCCTTGGTTCACTTGCAAACTCATCCCAGTACTTTCTCTCGATTTTTCTCCACTGCGACCCGTCAGCGGGTGCTCTCAACTTCCCATCTTTCTAACAGTCCTCACTGTGCCATCACATCAACTTGGCATGCTCTCCGTTTCTGAACAGACGTTTCAACCGTGGTATTATAGGAGCATACCACATCACCTTCGCAGGAACCCTCTTCCTGGGGGGCTCGCCGTCAACATCACCAGGGTCATCTCGTCTGATCTTATACTGTAATGCACCGCATACCGGGCATGCGTTCAGATCCTTGTACGCACCGCGGTAGAGGATGCAGTCATTAGGGCATGCATGTATCTTCTGCACCTCCAATCCTAGAGGGCATACGACCTTCTTTGCTGCGTATGTACTGTCGGGCAATTCGTTATCCTTTGGAAGCTTCTTCTTCAATATTTTCAGTAGCTTCTCAAATCCTTTGTCAGGCACAACATTCTCTGCCTTCCACTACAGCAATTCCAGTACGGTACCGAGCTTTGTGTTGCCATCTTCGCAATTGGGGTACAACCCTTTTTCGTGGTCCTCTAACATGCGATCGAACTTCAGCTTCTCCTCTTGACTTTCGCATTGCGTCCTTGCATCGACAATGACCCGGCGGAGATCATCATCATCGGGCACATCGTCTGGTTCCTCTTGATCTTCAGCAGCTTCGCCCGTTGCAGCATCATCGTGCACATCGTCTGGTTCCTCTTGATCTTCAGTAGCATCACCGTATTCAGGGGGCACATAGTTGTCATCGTACTCTTCTTCTTCGCCGTCTTCCATCATAACCCCTATTTCTCCGTGCCTCGTCCAAACATTATAGTGTGGCATGAAACCCTTGTAAAGCAGGTGGGTGTGGAGGATTTTCCGGTCAGAGTAAGACTTCGTATTCCCGCATATAGGGCATGGACAACACATAAAACCATTCTGCTTGTTTGCCTCAGCCACTTCGAGAAAATCATGCACGCCCTTAATGTACTCGGAGGTGTGTCTTGAACCGTACATCCATTGCCGGTTCATCTGCGTGCATTATATATAATTAAGTGTGTCAAAAATCATTACAGAACATCATGAATAGATAATTAAGTGACCAAATTAATAGAAGTTCATCATCACATTAAAACCAAAGTACATACATAGTTCTCATCTAACAACATAAAGCTCTGCAGAGCATCTAAATTAATTAAACCATACACTGAAACTATGTAAAACATTTCAATGCGAAAACAAATGCGATCATAATCGCAAGCAATGTAACAACTGATCCAACGACATAATGATACCAAGCCTCGGTATGAATGACATATTTTCTAATCTTTCTAATCTTCAAGCGCATTGCATCCATCTTGATCTTGTGATCATCGACGACATCCGCAACATGCAACTCCAATATCATCTTCTCCTCCTCAATTTTTCTAATTTTTTCCTTCAACAAATTGTTTTCTTCTTCAACTAAATTTAACATCTTGACAATAGGGTCGGTTGGAATTTCCGGTTCAACAACCTCCTAGATAAATAAAATCTATGTCACGTTGGTCGGCATAATTGTCATAAACAATAAATGAACCAATAGTTATGAAAAGATAATATATACCACATCCGAAACATAGACAGGACGAGGGCCGACGGGGGCGGATACCAAAACCATCGCACTATATAAGATGCAATAATAAAAGTAAGAAAATAATACAAGTATCTATCTAAACATACAAGTAAGAATATTTTTCCTGTCAGAAAGAAGATAAGAACAAGAGGCTCACCACGGTGGTGCCGGCGATGAGATCGGCGCGGGTGATCGACGACGGTGAAGACGGGGACGGGGCGTGACGGACCGCTAAACCTAGACAAATATTGAGGAAAATGAAGCTGGCGGTCGAGCTTGGAGAGGACAAACCTTAAGTAGTGTGGCTCGGGCATTCCATCGAACACCTTGTGTGCATAGGAGATGAGCTAGAGCACCACCAAGCCCTCTCCCCCTCGGCCAGAAAAAACAGAGCAGTGTGCTCTGCTCTTGCGCGAGGGGGTATATGTAGGCACCACCATTGGTCCCGGTTGGTGGCATGAACCAACCGGGACCAATGATGGTGGGCCAGGAGCGAGGCCCATTGGTCCCGGTTCGTCCCACCAACCGGGACCAAAAGGTCCAGACGAACCGGGACCAATGGCCCACGTGGCCCGGCCGGCCCCCGGGGCTCACGAACCGGGTCCAATGCCCCCATTGGTCCCTGTTCTGGATTAAACCGGGACTAATGGGCTGGCCTGGCCTGGACTATTGCCCCCTTTTCTACTAGTGGGTTTGGGTGATCGAGACCGAACCTTGCTCATGATGCCAATGTTAGAAAAATTAGGGTTTGTGGTCTACCCCCTATTCCTCTGCGCTTATCCGTGGTGCCGCTCACAATTCGCATATCTGAGGCTAAGGGGTAGGGACCTTCTTATACTGTGTTTCCAAAGAGTCCACCTCTTATACAGATAAGATTCCTAGTCTTTTCAACTAGTTTTCCGGGATAGAGTCCAGATCAAATTACCAACCACGATCATATTTGTCTGTTAATGGATTCTACCCGTTATGTCCCCGGAGCACGCGCTTGTGAGCAACGCGCCATAATAGAGTGAAAATTCCTCTAATTATGTAGACCAACATTAGGGTTGTAATCTAACTATATGATCTAGCTCCTTCCGATTATCAATGTACCCGGATAGTCTTTCCAATATAAATAGCATATTGTGTTCCACTGATAATCGACCAGCTTCCTTAAGCATACAACTTAAGTACGTTCCAGCAAGTCATAATTCCATGATAATCATGTAAAGTAATTCCATGCATAAATACATGTATAATTCCATAACGAGGTATTCCGAATATTAGTAATTTCTAATAATTTAAATATAGTTGCAGGACACATAATTCCAACATTCCCTTGGTACCAATCCACTCACCCCCTTCCAATTTGAAGATTCATCCCTCGAAAACAGGATCCCGTCAATAACCTACTCCCTCCGTTCCTAAATATTTGTCTTTCTAGAGATTTCAACAAGTGACTACATACGGAGCAAAATGAGTGAATCTACACTCTAAAGTAAGTCTACATACATCCGTATGTTGTGTCCATTTAAAATGCCTAGAAAGACAAATATTTAGGAACGGAGGGAGTACGTGGGCAGCCATCGGACCTCGTCGAGCACCCACTTCCAATCTTCGCTGACCTTCACCGACGTCATGGTGAGCTTGGAAACGCTCTCCTGGCCCCTCAAGTGCAAGTGGCAGGTCGAGGCAAGCCCCTAGCTCATGGTGACAAGCTCACAAATCTTCTACGGTGGCAGGAGCGGACACTGCCGTCTGTTTTGGTCGCCGCCAGCGCATGGCCAGACGACCAATTCTCGGCCGTCCATCGCAGATCCGACAGCTGCGTACCCGTTCGCTCTTCGCGCGCGCCACACAGTCGATGGGCCGGCTCAGCGCTGTCCTACCTGGGTCCGTCCAGATCTGGCTCATCTCCTCTCTTTCTCCCTGTTAGTTCTTTTTTTCTATTGTTTGAATCCTGTTAGATCTGCTCTAGGATTTAAATCCCCATAAATTCCTTGAGCATGCAAATGACCAGATCTAAAATATGTGAGTTTCCTAGACATATATGGAGTGGGGAAGTCGTGGGCGCGGGGGAGCTTTTCCGCACACCTTCAGGCTGTGTGACCAACTGACCATCCACTTATCCCGCACTATTTTTTTTACATGCTTATCTTGCACTAGTAGACGACCAGTGTGCTTTCCTCTTTTCCTATACACTTGGTCAGGATATACAAAATTTTAGCTGGGCTACGAATAAAACACAAAGTAGCTTCAGACGGATAGAGTAGGCTCCATAGTTGGACAGCAAAAGAAATTCAGTTCTCGTAGTACATACGAATTTTCAGCCAGTCATTTTGGCAGATCTCTTCACCAGCCTTGAGCAAAAGCATGGCAATCCAGATCTCTTCATCTCGCTCATCTCTACTAGTGTAGTGTCAAAAAGGCTCTTATATTATGGGACGGAGGGAGTAGTTGTGGTGTTTTAAACATTTTCAACTCATTGTCCTCCGTCGTCTAGCCGGTATGAAACTTGCGCCTATCCTCCTTCCCTTCCATGATCATACGTCTCACCCTAGCCTCCTCTTCTTTCAGCCAAGCTTCATCACGCACGGCAGATAACTTCAAAATGGGGAGAGGCAATGAAACTTGAGTGTTTGCAGCAATCAAACGGACAAGCTATTTCATCAACAAATTCAACTGTATAAAATTGAAAACAAGATCATGCTTTCATTGTACTCCCTCCGTTCCGAATTACTTGTCTTAGATTTGTCTAGATACGGATGTATCTAGCACTAAAATGAGTCTAGATACATCCGTATCTAGACAAACCCAAGACAACTAATTCGGAACGGAGGGAGTAGATTAATAGGTAAATCCCTTCGTTTTAGTTGGCCTAAGATGTTTGAATGTTGTTATAAATGATCTTTAATATGCCATTAGAACGAGATGGCAAATTTTTCTTGATACTAGGTATTTTGCTAGCTTTACTTAAATTTGAGCTGCTCTGCTGGCATGCTGATGTGTTAGAAACAGAGTACCCCTTTCTACATAGGAAGATATGCATGTTAACAAGTAGGGACACTTTTGTCAAGATGTTAGCTGTCATTCTCTACAGATTAGTGACTTCATATAACTAATAACTCATTTATTAATAGCTGTAGTATTCAACTCCCGGCTGGTATCTTTCTCACTTATAGCAGGGTCGTTGAATGCTTTGATAAATTCTGAGGCAACCTAGGAAATTTTGGATCCTCACTAGAGGCAGTGATAAATACCAGTGAGAACATAAAGTATAACGGAAAAAAAGAAAGCCGAAGAAAACTGATGAAAAATCGAAGGAAAGTTAAAGGGAAAAAGGGAAAAAAGAAAAAAAGAAAAAAAAACAGAGCAGAGTGAGCGAACCTACAGCTATGCATGAGCGGCGGCAGAGAATGCACTAACGGGCCGGCCCGACTCAGCGAATACAAGATAAACACTCTCAAGGTTTAAAATAGATTGGGATTGATAATTTCAGAGTGTCAATTTTCGAAATTCAAAGTTTAGAGTTTGATTTAGTTTTCGTCTACAACTTCAAGATTTGTTTTGGACCTTTTCCAATTTCTAATGCCCGAAAGGGAGCACTTTTTGCAGGGGCGCCTGATGCTGCTACCATTTTTTTGCGGAAAAGACCCTGGCATTAAAAGAAACACCGAAGAGTACAAACCACCTCAACAAAAACGAAAATCACAACGAAATTCTTGAGATGCCCTTCGTCTTCAACCTCCAGACCGTGTCGATGGCGCGTCGCCTCCTCCCTAAGCCGGCCTGACGTACTTGGATGCGGATGGGAAGTCGTCGAACGGGTCAAGAAGACCACATCCGTCCCGGAGATGAAGAAGAAGGAAGAAACACCGATGAAGCTCCTTGGCGATCCAGAGGGATAGAGATCAGGTGACATGCAAATGGCATGTCACCGTGTGCCTCGCGGCCTCTCATCCACCGCCCAACCTGCATCCAACGGACAGCAGCTTTCCAAAGCAAAAACAACATTCAGACTTCACAGTTTTCAGCCCAGACACTCTGAAACTTCACAGTTTTAAACTTTATATGATACAGATACAAATCTTTTATATTCAACAGTACAAACCGCCTCTTTTATATTCAATAGTACAAACAAATTTTCAGCCCAAACACGCGACTCATTTATATTCAATAGTACAACCAAGTGTTTTGAACAAAACACAATACAAACATCAACCTTTTAGTCCGGAAACAGTGCAAGCAACAGTCAAAATACTGTTTGCACTCAGATTCACAAGAAATTCAGTTTTGAAATTCAGACATGCCATTCATCACTATTTAGATTCAGACAACCCACTTCATCACAAGTAATTCAGAAGTACATGATTTGAAGTTTCAGTACCACTTGCCAGTGAATTCAGTGAGCTCTTAACAGCCATTTAGTGCCATTTCATTTGTACACTTAGGCCCCAAAAGACGACTATAGTTAGCCCAAAATCTTATACTTAACTATGTCCAAAATACTTCTAGCGAGCTTGCACGCTAGAACAAATCATCATCACCACAAGGCGGAGCCGTCAAGAGCTGGGTGAAACTCATGATAGTATTGCACTCTTGGGGCTCCATATTTACTCCTTTGGTGTTGTCACACTTCTCCACTAGTACTTGAGGCTGTACATGATCCTTCTTCTTTTGTTGCACACCATCCTTCTTCTTTTTTTGCACACCATCCTTCTTTTTTTGCACACCATCCTTCTTCTTTTTTGGCTGCCAATGAAAAGTATAGTAATTAGTTTACAAATGAAGAATAAAAACATATCATGTACCAATTGCAACATACATTTTCTCCCGTTTTGGTCGGCGCGGTAGATTTCAATGGTATACGCTTCCCCTTGAGTAACTTATCAAGCCAAGTTTTCTTTCTCCTTAATTTTGTGGCCGGAACCTCTTTTTTCTTCAGTCGTGCAGCTCTAAGCAATTCGTCTATTTGCTGCACATTTGGGTCAACATTCTCTTTGTCTTTATATGGTTCATCCATAGCACTAGTGGCATTCTCTTTGTCTTTATATGCTAGGTGCAACGGAGGCAAGTGCATTGGCCAATAGCAAACAACACTGTGGGGAGCTGGCTGCTTTATGTGCCACATTGTGAAATTGATGAGACAAATCCCTGTACCGAAGTTGAGCTTCAAGTTTTGGATTTTCTACCACTTTCCTTCCTTCCTTATCTTGTATACTTCCATTGCGAGCTTTTCTAGTCCATCTCTTCAAGACATAATGTGTCGGCAATGTCTTTATATTCATCAAATCAAGGACTTTTAGACCATGTCCACACAATATCCCCATCCTATTGAACATTCCACAACTACATGAAACCGTTTTGGTCAAAGGATCACCTATCACTATGCGCTCCTCCTCAAACTCTAAATCACCATGCAAACTCGCAATAGCAACGGCAAATCTGTTATTTCCATCCAATACTCTACAATTCTGCTTTTGATGGTATTTCTTTTTCTCACATCAAAGCCTATGTGACCTCCATATTGCACCCAGAACTCCCAAGCCTCATCCGAATTTCTGAACCGCATACCAACTTCGGGTATCCTGTTGCCAATCGATCCCATCGCACAACGCACAATTCTGCCAAATTCCATATTTATTGCTGACAAAAGTTATGAATTATAGAAGTATACTGCTGTACTGTAGTGAACAGAGAAAATAGAAGTACAATACTCGCTGCAAGTCTCCATATTTATTCAGAGTATGGATAGTGCTGACTGATATTTTCAGAGTGTAGTGCTGCAAGTCTCCATATTTATTCAGAGTGTGGATAGTGCTGACTGATATTTTTAGAGTGTAGTGCTGCAAGTCTTCATATTTATTCAGAGTGTAGTGCTGACTGATATTTTCAAAGTGTAGTGCTGCAAGTCTCCATATTATTCAGAGTATAATTTGTCACTATTAGTATAGTTCTACCAATATACTTTGTTTCCTGCATCTGATCGAGTGCACAAATCATAGCGGAGCGAGACAGCGCGAGGAGCCTGGGCAAAGCTCGTGCATAGCGATGTCAGCTAGCTTTGCCCCAACAAAAATCACTACTAAGCGCTCGTCCCGGCTCGCGGCGGCGCTCGTCCCCAGCTCCCGCGGCGGACGACGCTCGTCCCCGACCCGCGGCGGCGTTCGGCCTTGGTTCCCGCGGCGGACGGCGCTTGTCCCCGCCAGATTTTTCCCCTGACCCGCGCTGACCTGGGCATGCCTGATTTAGTCAAAGTCTGAATGTTGTTTTTGCCTTGGGAAGCTGCTGTCCGTTGGATGCGGGCTGGACGGTGGATAGGAGGCCGCGAGGCACACGGTGACATGCCGTTTGCATGGCACCTGATCTCTATCCGATCCGGAGATCCCCACAGCCAGAAGAACTCCTCGAGAAACACACCATTCCCACAAGCTTCTCAACGTCGCCGCCGAGATGAGGCTGAAGCCGGTGAGACTTTATTGGACAAGACCACCACCTGAACACCGTCCCACCAAACCTTAAAACTAGGAAAACGCCGACGGAAGGCTGATGCTGCCACCTTATTTTTAGAAAACAAGAAAAAGTTTTGTTTGGATGTTTCTCTTCAGAATCATGCAAAAAGTCGGTCAATCTAAACTCCAGTGTTTGTTTGTACTCTTATCCCAGTCCCAGGCCAAGCAAGAACAATAGCAGCACCCTTTTCGTCAGAAGAACTAAAAAAAGAAATGAATATGGATGGCACATGATATTTCAGAAATCAGAAGAGAATGCAACTGCTTTGAAATAATCATGGTCATGGCCATGGCCATGGATGGGCAGCGCTGACAAACGGCTTGCCCATGAGATTCGCCGCTGGAGATGCGGCTGACCGTCCGACGCCTTGGATCTCTCAAGTTGGTGGCATGGCTGCATCGGCGTTGCCCATCACCAGCAGAGAAATGCATGTGGGAGCTGTTACCAAGCCAAAATCCATAACAATGCTGAAACTTTCTTGCTAATACTACAAGATCCCAAAATGGCTCGTAATGAAGGAGTATGTTCAGTAGCTAACACTAACAGTGAACGAGGCAGGCAGAGCTTAAGGGCCAGGGACAAAACGCCGCTATTGTTGTCCCTTGCCTGGCCCTTAAGAATGAACTAGGTGGAATCGCACGCTCCCGCTGCGCGCGGATATTATGCAATGGATAAAATGCTCCATTGCATGAGTACATTATAGCGTGTATATAAAAACTGCAGTATTGTCAACATTGATGTTGTCCATTTGTACAACTTAGTTTATTTGAATGAGTAGTTAAGTATGCTTATACAACATATATATAAACATTGATGTTGTACAACTTACTCCCTCCGTTCCTAAATATTTGTCTTTCTAGAGATATCAACAAGTGACTACATACGAAGCAAAATGAGTGAATCTACACTCTAAAATATGTCTATATACATCCGTATGTAGTCATTTGTTTAAATCTCTAGAAAGACAAATATTTAGGAACGGAGGGAGTACTTGACTTCCATTTCTACAAAAATGGATGGATCTATATACTAAAACATGTCTAGATACATTTATATTTTGACAAATGGAAGGCGTGTATTGTGGAACGGAGGGAGTAGTTTATTTGTCAGTCATCGATATGTTTCTTTCGTATCTATCATCACTGTGAATTTGCATGACGAACATAGCACAGTTGTATCTCAAACGAGGCACATCATAAGCAATATTCCTTTTGTGGAAGCGTCATCTGACAATCCCAAGCTTCCTCCTGAACTCAACGTGGGCTCACTCCCACAAATTACAGTCCAAATTAAAGTAGCTGAACCAAGAACACATGTAAACCCATAAATTCTCCTGGCCCAGGCTCTCAAAGAGAAGACAATCTAAACAGAAGATGCTAATTGTAGCAAAAAGTGCAAACTCATAACAGTCTGTACCCACATATAGACATGGCCAGCTAATGATATACTCCAAATTCAGAACATTTGTGTGCCCTAGCAAACAGTGTTCTTATTAACACCAATTGTTCTGTAATGCCAACAAATTACAGTAAATTCCAATAACTTCCAATAAATCGAAATAATTCAAATAAATTCCGACAAGGATTTGATATACAAGGATTAGATAAGGCATACACAAGGACATGACATAAGGGCCTCTTTGTCCCCTCTTGACACAAGATTACACAAGGAGCACAAGGATTACACAATCCATCTTCCGATAATTTCTTTCTCCCCTCTATTGCATTTAGTATTGACAGCTCTCACTTCACATTAAGCAAATCAATTGGCTGCAGCCTGCAGGTATATGTATATGTGCTCTAACTGAACTTGAATGATTCACATAACTGAATTTATATGTACTCCACTTAATACCCAAGCTTTCATTAAGTAGTTTATGTTTGCTTATTTTGTTTTTCTCTCTGCAGGAAATACTTTGGCATGGTACAGTTTGACCAGCCACAGGACTAGATCAGTTAACCTACTCCCTTTAGTCTGCATCAAGGTACAAATCTTTTAACTGAATTTTAAGAGTCTGGTGATATTTTCACTGAATTTTGGCCTCAAGTACAGTTACAAAATCTGACCATTTATGTTGCAAACAGAAGTTGCTTACAAATTTGACCATTTAAGTTACAAACAGAAACTCAGAGTTTGGAGTACTGTTACAAATCTGACCATTTAAGTTGCAAACAGAAACTCAGAGTTTGGAGTACTGTTACAAATCTGACCATTTAAGTACAGTTTGGAGTACTGTTGCAAATCTGAATTTTGGCCTTAAGTACAGTTACAAATCTGACCATTTTAGTACAGTTTGGACTATTGTTTTCTGGAGTGAACTGAACTGCCTTTGGAAACAAAAGGCATCAGAAACACAGAGAAACAAAGCCATTTTACAGAAGTTGCTTTCATAAGTTGCAAACAGTACTTCAAACTGGCAGTACCAAACCGAATTCTGTACTCCAAACTTTCATAATTTGTGGAGTACTCCAAACTGGAGTAATTCCAGCAGTACCAAACAGTAATCCAAATTTGCATATATTTAGTGACTGCATATGTTCAGTGACTTAACAGTTTGACAGTTAGCAAAGTACAGTGACTGCGTATGTTCAAAATTGGATGATCTGCTCTAATTCCACAATGCTAGCAATAATTGATCTAGACAAACATTCAATTTCACCAGATGACTGTCAATTTCACCATATGACTATTAATTTCACTATACTTGATCTGCTTCAGTACCTATCCCAGCAGCAGCAGCAGCAGCAGAGGTG
This sequence comes from Triticum dicoccoides, assembly GCF_002162155.2. Classification (NCBI taxonomy): domain Eukaryota; kingdom Viridiplantae; phylum Streptophyta; class Magnoliopsida; order Poales; family Poaceae; genus Triticum; species Triticum dicoccoides. The sequence goes on along the minus strand of NC_041381.1, from coordinate 539,584,366 downwards.
GGGGCTCTGGAGGAAGCCAAGGTCGGCGCTCAGGCAGACAGCAGCAGAGGCGGAGGTTCAATGCTGCATTGCTGAAAATTGACAGTAAGTTTTAACAGTTTGGAGTACAGATTAACTAAAACCTGACATTTTAACTGAATTTTACCTTCTTCTTCTTCCTTCCTGAGGAACACGAGCTCTGGCGGCAGCACAAGGAGCAGGACAGAGGAGCACAGGGGAGCTGCTACTGGAGCTCTGCTGCTGCTGATCAACACAAGCACGACAAGCGAGCAGTGGATCAATTTCACTCTGTATCAGCTGCAGGATCAGAGTGGACTACCAGAGGCAACGACGGAGGCCTTAGGGGTCGGGGTCGGGAATCGGAGGGCGGCGGCGTCGCCCACCAGCAGCGGCGGCGGCATAAGAGGCGTCGCCCGCCACCATCACCTAAACCAGCCGGCTGGCCGAAGCGAACCAGCGTGGCGGCAAAAGCGGACCAGCACGGCGACCAGCGCGACGTCGGTGAGCGGCGGAATAGTGGCGGAGTGGACCAGCGCGGCGACGGTGGGTGGCAGAGGACCCGCTCGTCGGTGGGCGGCGGAGGTCCTCCTCATGGGCAGCGGAAGTCCTGTTCGTGGGCGGGCTCGGCGGCGGCTCATGACCTTCTCCTGGAGACGGCTGGCCGTGGCGACGCGGGTGACGGGGGGAGGAGGAGGAAGGAGACGGGGGCTTAATTTCCAGAGTTTTGAAAGTGGAAGGACTAAAATGCAAAAAACAAAACAAATGTACTACGCCCGCGACAAGAGGGAGTACTACTTAACACCCTTGGTGCGTGTCTGCTTGAGCTATCAACAACATTGCAGAGCTAAAACGTAAATACATGTAGACAAAGAGTTTCATTACTGGACTGAGAAATTGTGTTGACAACCTTCTCTTGTGTCCCATGTATGCTGCAACCTGTGATCACTTGTTCACGCTACAAACTAAAGGGTAAATAGAAAGAACAGGGTGGCTTGTCAGCCTTCATGGCAGTGGTTCGGATTAGAGAAAAATGCCATAAATATGTTGTATCTAATATAAGTCACTCTATAAAGTACATGAGCCACAATGGATTGGCAAGAGCTGCAAAAGCCAAATAATACGGGGGCCATGGCTATCTATAAGATCTTCTATTGCAGATATTTCAGCAAAAGATGAAACACATGCATTCAATATCAAGAAGAAACATTAACAAATGGACTTGACTAAAAGGCAAAACCGATGAACTTGCAGCCCTAACCCACAAGAGACTATAATTACCAGTGCCGGAGCCGCATGCCTCACTGTGTGCAGCCCGAGAACACATCTAATCAGAAATCAGTAGATAAAGCTCAGTTTTGCACGGCACTATTCTCTTAAGAACTACACCTCAGTTTCTCACTGTCCTTTTAATGCCAATAAACTAATGTGCATACTGCAAAAGTGCAAAGAACATTGGTATGAAACTGGCTAGCCTAGAGTAGTAACTGAAAATCATTGGCTAGCACTCATACCAAGTTTTGAGGTATTTTGACATTTAGTGAGAAATTGTTACTAAACCGGTTTAGGAGCAAGTAGTCTGTCCTGATTCATATACACAGAAACTGATTTAGCCAATGTTACTAGACGGGTTTAGGAGCAAGTAGTCTGCCCGTGATTCGTATACACAGAAACTGATCTACTACCTCCGTCCTGGTTTATTGGTCTCCATTGTATTTTGTGCCAAATTTTAACCATAAATTTAATTAACAAAATGTTCATACATGTCACCAAAAATTATGTCATTGAAAACTAGGTTCAAATACAAACCCAATGATATAATTTTTGTTGGCATGCATTCACATTTTGTTAGTTAAACATTTGGTCAAAATTCGGCACAAATTACAAAGGGAACCAATAAACCAGGACAGAGGTAGTAGCACACAGTAACATTTATTACTTGCTGCCGCAGAACCATATGTCCAAAGAGGCACACTGCACAAAAACAATGTAGAGCTCAAACAGTCTCCCCAACTTAATATTATATCTCCGGAAGGGAAATAATAATAATCTGAATTGACATTTTGCATACATGCCAATTTGGCTTTCCTCCAGATAATTTCTAGACCAAAGGCCAGAGGGCCCTGACTTATAGAAATCAATCTCAATAAGGAACCGGGTAGCGGCCTGGGGACTCCATCTTACATGTTCCTCCATATAATCATCAACTGGAAATATATCTAGGGGGGAGATGAGACGGTTAAGCAAAACATAGGGACCGAAGCTCTACTTTAATTAGGAAGAGCCTGCTTCTGTTCTTCCTTTGAGAGTGACTTTGATCAGCAACATTTCCGCTTCTGGAGTCAATTGACATAATCATTGGAGATCGATACAAAGGAAGCATCTGGACAAATAGTTAAAGGAAAAGACCTTGTCGTAAACAGATCAATAAAAAATAATAGACAGCATAACAAAAGATGAAAGTTTATGTACATACATACATAAATAAATAAATAACGCAAAGAAAGGTTCAATCCATGAGAAAATAGAAGACTGAATCTTCTTTGTGAAAATATTAGTGCACTGGATCATTTAGATTATCAGACATATGAGACTTAAAATCCAGAATATGTAGTTATGATCAGAAATATGTCAGGATCAAGAGTTCTAGAAATGATAAAGCTAACATAAGCTAAGAAGCTATGACAATTATATAAGTTAACACTGATGAGTTCTTGGAGTACTCAGAAACTTGAGCATTAGCTTCGCTATGGGCAGAAATAACAGGTTATTTATTCATTTTTCCTCAACTTGCACCTTTCTAGTTCTTCTCTACTGTCACTTGCTTAGTTACTAATTCACCTCTGCTTCATCTACTCCCTCAAGGACAAATGCTAACTTCTTTGCCTTACAGCTTGTGCCTTCTTCTCTGATAACTTCTTTGCCTTACAGCTTGTGCTTTCTTCTCTGCTATATCCAAACAAAACAGGGCGGCACGGTGACGGCGCCGGCACCCAGGGGCGAGGTACATAATGGCAAGCCTGAGCTACTCCGAGATCAGCTCAATGCTTGGCACCGCCGCGCTCGCATTAGCAGATACACATTAGCAGCGTCGGAGGAGGGAGGGAAGGACATGTGAGACTGTTACAACTTTTAGAACCAGGGAATCCACCAGCCCAGGTTCTTGTGGGAGACCGCCTCAGCAATCAGCCGCTAGGCCTGGCCCTGGACGGAGGCCACTCCCTGGAGCCTCGCCGTGATGTTCGCGATGGCCCTCTGCAAGAATTCGAAAACGGTTTGTTTTTAGCACAAGAGAGACACAGTTTGCTTAGCGGTGGTCAAATATGCATGTAGTACATGCAGTGGCTTCAGCGTAATGTACGATGTTGGTCATCCCTGTGCTGTGCCTGTGGATTGCGGACCTAGCTCCCCTCCGCTGGACTTGCTGGTCTTGGTCCACTCCACCAGCGGGTCATCAGAGCCTCCTTGCCGCCCCTCAGCACCGACAGCACACCTTCAGAAACACGACACCCTCCCAGCGATGCCCAAACCGTCCATCATGTTCTGCACATCCGGAACAATTCAGCAACACACACGTTATTAATACTCAGAACAGGGATCAGATAAACTCTGTCTGTCGGATAAGCTGCATGCTGGGCATCCACTCTACCAGTCCGCAGTCTTCTGTGAGTGGAACCACCGCCAAGGTTCTGATGTAGAGCTTTCTCCTGCGGCGGCTCTCAGGAACTTTGGAGAGGAGACGGTTGATCACGGCGTTGAACTCCATCACGCGTGCATCCTTCTCCTTCCTGAGACCATCCTTCGGTTTGCATAAAAAGGGGCGGGCAACTCCACCGCTTCCGAGGAACACGACCTGACATTGAAAATGATCATGCATGTCAGTTACCATTAACCTAGTGAAGTATGACTAGCCAGTTTTGACTCTTAAATGTGAAAAAAAATCATCAACGGACAAAACTCTAGTTAAATGAGTGCAAAGAATTGATCTGGAGCCTTGACAATCCCTTGAATCGTATGATGGCAGAGTCACAGTTAGAGACTGCTGGACAGGTAAGATAATTCCTAGTGGCATCATTCTTTTCAAGGAGCTGAACTCAGTTGAGATATTTATTGCCTTTGCCTTGGGCTGCCCTGGATGAAAGCACAGCTTAATCAGATGTTCTATTAGAGAAGGAAACTGATTAAACAGTGCCACATTGCCCCCCTTCCGACAGCCCTTCTTTGCTGAGTTTAATATCTGTGTTGCGGCATCTTTTCTTGCAGAAACTGTTGACTTTGACACTGCAGCCATCATCCAAAGTGCTTGCTGAGGGCACGCCTGTAACACAGACGTGATAATTTGTCTGGCAGTTTTGACAACCTCACCATTCTGATGACAAATGCGGGATATCAACTGAGACAGCACAGTCAGCCACTGATAAGTTGGTAGATCCCTCGTGGACCCGTGAATGATGCTCAACATCTGCAAATGAGATGGGATGATCAGATGATTCAGATCTCTACATGGGTCGAAATAATGGGAAGAAAATACATGTGAAACAAAATTCCGTATATTCCAGAGGTGCTTTGCCTTCTCCATATGAACGTTAGGAGCACCCGAAGCATCTGCTTCCAGTATTGCACGGTGAGCTGCCTCATAATGACCAGCCAAACGGCAGAGTTTAGCGTACTGAAGCCAGCAATTCCCAACTTGAGAATTCATATGACTCAGATTATAAAACATCCGTTGGAAAGCAAGCAAAGGCTCCCTTGCCGACAGAGACGATTGTGTACATCTCAGACGGTTATCCCAGTCTGTTGTTAATTTCAGAAATTTTGGATCATCTACACTGAATGTTTTATCGAGAAATGACTCGTCTCCCCGCAGGGAGTTGAAGTCTTCCAACTCGCACAGCATGTGAAGCTTTACAATGTAGGGATATGCACACATGTACGAGTCCATGCCTGCTGCAGCCAACGGAACAAGCATTGCTTGCTTGGACTGGGCAATCTTTTCAGCAACCATAAACTGATCTGTGTTCATCATTGCCTTGAATATCTTAGCAAGACCTATGTCAAACGAAGCACTGTTCTCAGAACTGCTGCACACAAGACTTTTGTCTGCCTCGGGTAGGTACTCATCCATGAGATCCCATCTGCCTAATCTCCAAGCTGCTTGCACTCCTTGCATGCACCAAGTTTTCTTATCCTGGGGTATTCTGCACACCAAACCATCCGCATGTGCAATCATGGCTTGAAGGTGGCACATGTTTAGTGAACAGTTGAGAACATCACAATGTCTGTGGACAGTATCAGGTTCCATTTAGTGTTAGCACTTGAGCCCACTTCCCAGTTTCCTCATTGATGATAAGTTGATTTTGTAGGCTTGATGATTTCTCAGATTTGCTAAAACCTAATAGACCATCGGGCTCATCAAAATCCTCTGTATATTTCCATGAGAAAAGAGATATCATCATCTGAAAAAGTGCCACTACACTCTGCAGCTGGATTAGAGGTCCCAGACTTGTCTCGGAGATGAGATTCGAATTATACTAGAGCACGAGCATGAGCTTGACATCTAAAAGTGGTCTTAGCTAGAGTAACTTAAGGTATAGCAGCCAACAGCTCAGCAACATTGCTACACTGCACCCACAACTGATCTTGGCCGTAAATAGAACAACTTTCATCTTTCAGTTAACCTGCAAGCTTCCCAGGCATGTCATGACTAGACTGGGATAGAGCAATTTCCTGTTTGAGGTTACCAACCCACTGCCCAAGATTATCAAGTAAATTGAAGATCGCCTGAACGCAAACATCACTCTGTCCCCCAGTAGTAGTACCATGGACAATAGCCCCACTGAAGCAGCTGCACTGAGAAGTGACAAAATTCCGTCGGTGATACTTTGCTGAGCCTTTGGGGTCCCATAGCAAACAACATTTAAAACCAAGTACGGTAGGAGATAGAGCGTCATGCCAAACAATTCATGGGCATGCACTGTAAATACATAAAGGCGATCCAGTTGTGCACGATGTCAACTTTCTAATCCAATAATATATCCATCTTCCAAATGCTCTAGCTCTGCCCCTGCTCGCCTCAGCCAATTGCTTTAACAAAAAGTGCAACACATCAAGACCATCCATTTGAAGAGCTTCCTTATCAGTGGCAAAAATCAACAGAACCATATATAATCTGGACTAGTAAATAAGAGGAGTCCCATCATCTCAACTATACATACGCTGGATCTTGATCTTGTTTTTGAAGCTTCATGTCATCATCAGAATGAAGCATATATATTCTTGTCAATGCTAGATATTGAGAAGTCTGACAAAATCATTCTCCAACTTGGGAAGGGCCTGTCAAAACTAAACTCTTTCTAGGAATGTTGTGCTGTTGGCGGAAGAAATACTTGTTGTCCTGAAAATCAGAGCTCCATTACAAGTCGTTCAGAATCATGCCTGCCTAATTGCGGAAGGAAGCATGCGGAGAGCTGATGAAAGCATAAATAATCACCTTGTAGTATGTGTCCCCGATGCCATCAGATGCACCTGCAAATATCTCTTTGCTATCAGTTGCTGTTTTAGTGTGATAAAACTGTAGAACAGATAGCAAACGATGCCCATCTTGATAACATAAAATAGAGCGAACGAGAGAGAGAGAGAGAGAGAGAGAGAGAGAGAGAGAGAGAGCACTTTAGGTAATGATGAATCCAATCCATGGTACTACTAGTTGAGCGTTTAGACGGTCCTTCCCAGTCCTGACCGGGGAGGGAGCAAGGCAGCGTCTTGGACCTTGGAGCGCAGGGCAGGACGAACTGGTGTGGTGGGGGTGGGGCACCCAGTCCAGGAAGGAAGCGAGATCGTGGTCGGGTCCACGCAGCCAGTCAATCCGTCCCGGAAGCGAGATCGACTGAACCGCCTCCTCCGTGGGCGTGGGGACACGGTCGACCAAGGTTGCCGGTATATATCCCAACCAGGTCGACGAGAGTCCATGGCATGACGCTGCACTTGAACCCCGGAGCGTTGAGCATCCTCGTGCGCCAAGTCGATCGAAGAGGGAGATGCCAAAGCGGCGGGCGGGCGATCAAGTCCGATGCCGCGCGACAAGGACGGCCGGCCGGCCGGCCGCGATCGTGAGCCAGCGCGTCCTCTGCTTGCTTCAGTAATGGCCGGCGAGGCAGAAAGCGACGGGGCAGTGGCCTGAGCAGGAGCGACGGTGACGCTGGGGAGGAGCGACGCCGGCCGGCCATCGGGGCACGGGAGAGAGCGTACAAGACCGACCGACCGACCGACCGGCCGCCGGACCGACGTTTTGGGTTGGGCAAGGCGGCTGTCCGGCCCAAGAAAGCGTCAACACACGTACGCACGCGGAGCAGGTCAAGTTGGACGGGCGGCGGCACCTTGGCCTGGAGGCCTGAGGCACCGCATCAACTGAATTCTCCATCCAGCTGAAACGAAAAACACCCAAGCAAAAAAAAAGGCACAGAAAAGCGACGTCACTTGTCTGCTTCCCCGGAGTTTCCCATCCCAACACAAGAGGGCGACACCGTGTTTTTCAAGTTTCACAATATAAGTAAGAAAAAGAAGAAGAAGAAGGCCCAATATCGATGGCAGCAGAGCTCATGGAGTTTCTCAACTTCATCATGACGACTGACTAGGTGAAACAGAGAAACAAAAAAATGCATGCTTGATACTGTCCTTGTACAGACAGACAGACAGACAGACAGACAGACAGTGCAAATGCACCCAAGAAGAGATATGGCTAGTTGAGCAACCTCGTCAGAAGCAGCTGCTGCTGACAAAGCATCTTATATCTGCTTCATGTCTTCAGTCTGTTGGTATATCTCATCCATAGGCTTCCTAATCGACAAGGAAAATCTTCATACCTCAACTCCAGGAAATATTAGCCACTGAGGGCAAGTCTAGACTACTCGCGTCGCTAAGTTCATACCTCAACAGTCTCTGCTGCTGCAGCTTCTAACTAGCTCATCTCATCGACATTATAAACATATATATACACATGGCATGCAACACAAAATATGTGCATCCAGACCAAGGAGGTAAACCTTTCCTCTTCCATGATTGGATAGCAGATGATGAAAACTACTGTTAGACACACAATTGGTACACTTCTGTATCACTCACTACATTAGGTCAAGGCAATATAACATTCTAAGCTAATATCTGCTCAACTGATAAAATAAACATGGGACAGAGCTAAAGCGAGAAGCTTGTATTTAGCTAACCATCAGGTTTTCAAGTGATGCTAAACATGGGACAGAGCTAAAGTGAGAAGCTTTTATTTAGCTAACCATCCATCAGGTTTTCAACTGATGCTAAAGCTTGCTTCAAATAAAACATTGATCTTCAAGTGCCAAAATGCTAAAGCTTGCTTCGAATTAAACATTATGCAAAGTATTCAATCTCACATGTATGCATCACACAGAGATAAAGAGAAATGCAAGATGTTGTTAACAGTGATAACATCAGCCAATATGCTAGAATTCAAACTAATTGCTCATCTCACATGTAGGCAAGTCTGCTGCGATGAATAGCCAGAATCATACAGGCTGCTTCGAACAAAACAGTATGCAAACATTGCTGATCTCACCTGCAGGCACATCTGCTGGGATAAATAGACTCCGACTCACTGGACATCAGGACCTTCTCATAACTTCATTTCACACTGTCTATGCGCATTTTTCTTCATCTGGGCAGCAGGGGGCAGGCGATTGCGGAGTGGAGGCGGGCGGTAGAGTGGTACGGCTGAGTCGTACTCAGCAGTAGACAGCTCCAGGCATCGCAGTGAAGGGGACCCGACGTGAGGAGCCAGAGGAGCGGTGACGGCATGGATGCCTGGAGGTGAAGAGGAGGGGGGAGACGGAGGACCATCCTCGTGCAGCTTTGGACGAGGAAAATCATCATTAAGGTCGCGCATTGTGGTTGAGACATGCTTTAGCTTGTCATTCACTTCCAAGAGCGTGAATCCACCATAGAACGCCTTGGCAAACAGAGATCCTACACCACCTCCAGCAAATTCCTCTCCATAGGAATTGAGGAAGGGATGATATTGCTCATGCTGCATCAGAGGTCCGGCGTTCCCGTTTCCCATCAGAACTACTGCGTGAGCGACTGCTTCATCAATCCATTACGTCTCTCCATTCTCTGAAATTTTGGCGTATGGAAACCATGCGTAGATTTCATCTGTTTTAAGATGGTCGAAACCCTCCCCGGCAAGAACCCCAGCCACAACAGCTCTACCGTTTTCCACGTAGTTCCAAATCTCCTGCTCTGTCAGGTCCTCGAAATACTTGTAACCATCAATTCCTAGGTTGATGACAGTATTATCCTTGGACACAAGATGCGAGTTCTCCACAATTTCCTGTATCTCATCATCGGTAATTGTCGAGAATCTCCTATACATGTTGGAGGGTGACATTAGTGGATAATGCACCACTGCCTTGTCACCATGAGCCAACACGCCTAGGTTCTTGAAACACCAAGGAATAGCATCATCCCAGTCATAGATAGACTCATCTTGCTTGATATACTTTTCCTCCATCATTTTCCTCTCCTCTTCTCCTTGGTCTGGTTCTGGTATGAATCCATGCAACTCAAAAAATCGTGTCAAAAGTGATTCCCACTGAAACCTCAACCTGCACCTTGATCGGGTCCACTTGGCGAACTTTGCGTTCAACTCCATTTGCCCAGCTGATGCGATAGCACAGAAGTGGCAGACGCCTCGCTTTCCCTGGGTCAGCACACCAGGAAATATATCACAACCACAATATGGCTTCTCCTGCCATGACCACTCCTTGTACCCAACAGGCTTCTTTGTCTTGGAGACCTCGATACAGCTAGCCATCCTGTTAGGAAAAAAACCGTTAGAAGATGATGTTCTTTGACCTGGACATATATTCATTGGTAAATGTAAGAACAATCTTACAATGCCTCCAAGCGTCGTCGCCTGACTTCCTCGAAACTCATAGCTGAGGAGGACGCAGCAAAGGAGTGACCGTTCAGTTCAGTGCGACTGATAACCAGAAGAGATCAAGGCACCGCAAAGCTGTAGCAGATGAGTGGTTAAAGGAGCACCAACGACGGTTCAGCTTCTAATGCCACAGAAGTGCCGAGAAGTCAAACTGCAGACTGACAGAAGGTGACATTAAAATTAGATCATTACGACACACTGATAAGCAAAAGCAATTTGATTCCATAATAATCACACGGAACACCAATTATCAAGATAATTAAATCTGTACTGATGGGCTGAAAATCAAAGAGCGGTGTCTCGTTTTTGCATTTATGTACTCAGCTGCACTGATTACGCAACCACTGGAGGATTAGCTACCAGTGGGATTTAGAACATTATATCGCTTTAAGAAGGCGAAAAAAATCTACTGGACAAGAAAATTAACACCAGGGAACTTTCTCCACGAAACTAACAGGACTGAGGTTTTAGCATCAAATTACACCAAAGAAAGTAGGAGAATTGTACAGATTCTATACATTTTGGTGGCAGAAAAGTCGGTAAAAACACTGACTGAGAAATCCCTCTTAACGTCATAAGATGGAAATAAACCAATATTTTGATGTTTTCTGCGAACATCAGAAGTTATGGGGTCTGATGCAAGTATAACCAATTCACACAACTGCTATATTCTAGAATCACAGGGACACGTCGCAGCCCGTCAAGATGCACATATTTGCGGATAATCAGATCTGACATCAGCTAGCAATAGAGTCAAGACAACACTGGTAGGCATGATTGCAAGAAAAAAGTTTAGAAATTGCCAATTTTAACTCAAGCATTCACCTTGATTATCGTCCAAACTCCTGCCTTTGCCCCACTTATCGTAAATTCTAACGACTTAACGAAGCCTAGCTGCTAAATTGGCCCCTGCATACAAGGAGGGTACCTGGAAATTCTAACAGACTGATGAAGCCAAGACGGCCGGAACTCAAGATGTCCACGAGCAGCAAGGCAAGCTAGCTTCTGATTTAACCAGACACTATCCGAAGTGAGTAAATGAACAATATCAAAATATCGTTTTTACTCATCAAATAGAAAAGAAATGAAAAATCTTTCCTTTCAGGACAGCACACAAACAGCCGAACAGCATTTAATCTACAGGTAGGAGCAGAGTGCAATATGGTTCTTCAATTATACACTTGGATAGAGCCGAGATATCCAAGATATGACGGTCCTGGCTGATTATGTCTCTCTTCGTGACCTTCTGCATTGTGCAGCCGTGTGACCCTACCGCCGCTGGGAAAGGGCTTCGTTGGGGGAAGAAACCACAGAGAGGCGGAGCTAGGGGCCATGTGCGCTCCCGCTGCCATGCGCCCTCCAGTGACCCCCGCCGATCTAGGGTTCGGGGGCGAGGGGCAGGTGACCGAGGGAGGAGAGGGGCTGGAAGGAATAAGGATGAACAAGAGACGGAGAGGAGAGGGAGGAGGGTCGGGAGAGATTACCTGCCGGTAGATGTCGTGTCGATGCCGGGAGAGAGCAAGAGGCGCCGTGGAACAGCCGGGAGAGGAGGATCGCGACGGCGAGCCGAGGCGAGGTGAGCGGGCGACAGCTTCAGGCGGGGGTGAGCGCGAGCGCGAGCGCGAGCCGAGGTGAGGTGGGCAGGCGACAGCTTCAGGCGGGGGTGAGCGCGAGCGCGAGCGCGGTCGACATTTTGGGGTTAGAAAAGGGAGGGTTTTCGGGGAGAAGGCTGGCTGGGATATCACAACACTTCTCCCCGCACCACCACCGCCGTTCGATTCCACCACCGCACCATCGAATCGACCGATGCCGTCCACAGCCCCACCTGCCGCCCCGTACTGCATCCCCACACCGTCACTGTTCGATTCCACCAACGCGGCCGCCCCGCACCGCAGCCCCGCGTGTCGTCCCGCACCGCCACCTCGCCCACCGTCGCCGCCCCGCTGCGCCTTGCTGCCGAAGAAGTTCCCCAAGAACAAGAGGGGGTTCTTCGGCGTGCGGGCGAAGCCATCCGGCCACTTCGGCATGGAGTTCTCCGACACCGGCTGCCGCTTCTAGCTTGGCATCTACCCCACCGCTAGTGAGGTCGCACGTGCCTACGACATGGCGGTGTGGCGTGTCGGAAGGCCCAAGACGGACCTCAACTTCCCATAGATCGAGACCCGGGCGGATGTGGAGATGCCCGTGCGGCAGGGCATTCGGATGGAGGAGATACCGAAGAAGAAGGCGAAGAAGAGGCCGACCATTATCGTTGGTCCCGGTGATAGTGACGAGGCAGCGATGGTGAGGTTCGCGCGGCGGAATCGGAGTATGTTAAGGCCGAGCAGGAGTACTTATGGAAGCGCGATGCCAAGCAGAAGGACGAGGTCGGGCCCGCGACGGTGATCCCCGTCGATTCCTCGGGGGAGGACTGGAGTGACTCGGAGGAGGAGGAGGAGAAGGGGTGTGACGACCCAGACAAGGATGAGTTCTGGGAGCAGTTCAAGAGCTCCGATGATGAGGAGTAGTTTTATCTTCGGTGTAGTTCAAGTAGTACTTCGAACTAGTAGTGGTAGTAGTGACTTGATGAATGTAGTAGCTCGAATTAGTTGAACTAGTAGTTTAATTTATGTTTTTAATTACAACTATGTCTAATTATTATGTTTGAAATGAAGTAGTAGTTGAATTTGCTATGTTTGAATTTATATGTTTCAAATGAAGTACTAGTTGAAGTATAGTTTTACATCTTCATTTGCATCACCTATTGGAGTTGTTGTTTAATTCTCCAATATGCATCTTTGGAGTTGTTGTTTTATTCTCCAATATGCATCTTTGGAGTTGTCTCTTTTAAAAAGTATTTTTTTGGAGATGATGTAAATTTTTACATCTCATGTTTTACATCTCCGAATTTGCACCTTCGAGGGGAAGAGATGCTCACCTGAAACGGTTGTGGCCATGGCCAGAGAGGAGATTTCTCTCTTTTGGGAGGCAATCAGTTGTTGCTTCCATTTGTTTCTCTTTCTTTTCTCTCTCTTTTTTTGGTTTTGATCTAAGATTTGTGGGGCTTTTCCTCCGCCAGCCTATGGCTTAGGAATTGATCTGTACGACACTCTGGGACCTTGGTCCTTTTCCCTCTACTTAATGAGTTGGCAGAGCACCTGCCGTTGCCCGTAAAAAAAGAATTAGAACTAGAGAACAAGAGGAGGCTTCAAAACTTGTGTGTAGAAAATGGACCAAATTCTCTAATATATATAGGTCCGAGGGGAAAGGGAGAGGCCACAAGGTGGGAAGGGACTCCCCTCCCTGGCCGGCCAAGAGGAGGGGGATCCCCCCCTCCAATTCGGCCTCCCCTCACTTCCCAAGTGGAAAGGGGGGCGCCACCTCCACTTGGACCTTTGTGGCCCAAGTTGCCTTCCACCTCTTGGCCTTTTGAAGACCGTTGATATTAAATCGACTATCAAAGCCTTCTAGCTATTATTACAACTTTTTATTATTAATTTAACATCCCCAGAAACATTTTTTACCTATATATTATTTATCGGTGGTATTGCCCGATAGTCTCAAAACTTTTCCGATGACCTCGCAACGCTTACGGATACTCTTGATACGTCTCCAATGTATCTATAATTTTTTATTGTTCCATGCTATTATAGTACCAATCTAGGATATTTTATATAATTTTTTTTTTGCTATTTTATACAATTTTTTGGGACTAACCTATTAACCCAGTGCCTAGTGTCAGTTGTTTTTTGTTTATTTTTGGTTTTCCAGGAAATCAGTACCAAGCAGAGTCCAAACGCTACGAAACTTTTTGATGATTTTTTTCTAGACAAGAGAGACCCTAGAAGCTTCGGGGGGAGACCAAACGGAAGCGAGGAGATGGCAAGGCAACAGGGCGCGCCCTAGGGGGCATGTTGCCTTGTGGGCCCCTCGTGGCTCTGTCTGACCTAATTCCACCTCTATAAATTTTCTAAAATCAAGAAACCAGCAAAGAGCCACCAAAAACACTTTTTCCGCCACCACAAGTTTCTATTCTTCCGCGATCACATATGGAGGCCTTTTTCGGTACTCTGTCGAAGGGGGGATCGATCACGAAGGCTTCTACATCATCATTGCCGCCCTCTGATGATGCGTGAGTAGTTCACAACAGACCTACAGGTCCATAGCTAGTAGCTAGATGGCTTCTTCTCTCTCTTTGATCTTCAATACAATGTTCTCCTCGTTGTTCTTGGTGTTCTATTCGATGTCGTTTTCTTTTGCGGTGTGTTTGTTGGGATCCGATGAATTGTGGGTTTATGATCTAAATATTTATGATAAGTAATGGAGACTTTTCTGAACTTTAATATGCATGATTGTTATAGCATTGTATTTCTTTCCGATCTATTCGTTTGGTTTGGCCAACTATATTGATTTATCTTCAGTGGGAGAGGTTCTTTGTAATGGGTTCAATCTTGCGGTGCTCTATATCCCAGTGACAGTAGGGGACAAGACACATATTTCTACTGTTGCCATTAAGGGTAAAATGACGTGTGAAAGGATCGATATGTTAGACTAGAGGGGGGGTGAAAAGGCAACTATCAATTTTTAGCTTTTATTAACAGATTAGGTTTAGCAACAAATAGGTTTTATAGATATGCAACTAGGTGAACAACCTATATGATGCTAGCAACAACAACACAAGCAAGCAAGCAAGATATTGCACAAAGTGAATGTCAGAGATAACCACAAGTGGAGTTGGTGGAGACGAGGATGTGTTACTAAAATTCCTTCCCTTTGAAGGGAAGGCACAATGCTCCCCAAGAAGCCACTAGGGCCACTGTATTCCCCTCATGCCCTCACACAATGCGAGATGTTGTGATTCCACTAGTGGTGCCCTTGCAGGTGACAACCGGACGTTTACAAACAAGGTTGGGGCAATCTCCACAGCCAAATTGGAGGCTCCCAACAACACCACGAAGCTTCACCACAATGGAATCTGGCTCCGAGGTGACCTCAACCATCTAGGGTGCTCAAACACCCAAGAGTAACAAGATTCGCAAGGGATTAGTGGGGGAATCAAATTTCTCTTGGTGAAAATGTAGATCGGGGCCCTCTCAACCAAGCCCTAGAAAATCAACAACTTTGATTGGCTAGGGAGAGAGATCGGGCAAAAATAAGCTTTTGGAGCATCAATGGAGTTTGGGGAGGAAGAGGTGGTTCTTCTTGGGGAAGAAGACCCCCTTTATATAGTGGGGGAACAATCTAATTGTTACCCAGTTTTCAGCCCGCACCGAGCGGTACTACCGCCTGGGCGGTAGTGCACAAAGTGCAGTGCAATGGTATGAGACCCCGAGCCAGCAGTGTCACCGGAGCGGTACTATCGCTCGCCCCAGTGGTACTACCGCTAGGGTTGCAGCGCAGGGCAGGTGGGGATAGGAAGTACCCCCCCCCCCAACGGTACTACCGCTCTACTACCGTTGAGGAAACATGGTAGGGCTTAGAGATCATAGCCGCAAGTGAAAGTGGCAGCGGTGGTAGGTGAGGTACTACCGCTCCTACTGCTGCTGGACTACCGCTCAACCCGACAAGAAAAATAGAGACCCGAGTCGAGGCAGTGGTACCCACGGTACTCGGAGTGGTACTACCGCTGCCAGCCGCCGTACTACCGCTAGCAACTCTCCAAAGCACTCCTAAGTTACGGAAGGTGAAACTCCAAGAAGCGGAAAGATATGGAGGGTGCAAATGGAGACGCTTACGTGTTGATTCCACCTAAATCTTTCTGAAGCGGACCCCCTCTTGATAGTACGGTTTTTCCTACAACTCAAGTCCACCGAAAATGAACCAAAGGAAAATAAACTGTCTTCACTATAAGCTCGGAGGGACCTCGATCGTCCTGTGCCATATGATAGAATATCTGAAATGCTCAGTGCGCCTGATTAGTCCGCAAAAGCATTGTCATCAATCACCAAAACCACTAAGGGCGAAATATGCCCTAACAATCTCCCCTTTTGGTGGATTGATGACAACACGACATTTGCACAAGAAAAAGATATGGAAATATGCAAACCCAACATCTACAAAATATTGACTGGCTCCCCCAAGATGTGTACTAATTAAGTATGCTTTTGGAATGCAAAGCACACACACTAGGATCAACACTCCCCCCTATATTTTATAGATCGGCAACAGTTGCATCAACAATATAAGAGAGAAAAACAAGGATGCAAGGATTAACATGTGAGCATAAAGATAGGGCACAGGATAAGCATAATATCTCACAAGCTGTCATAGTTCTAGAAATAAAGATAATTATAGGGTAGCACATGTCTCACACCATATGACTCATTCTCTAGGTCTCACCAACACAAACCAAAGCAAACGATAAAAGAGTTCGTGAGAGGAAAAGCAAGAAAATAAGACACAATCGTGACTCGCCTAATCCCTAAACTCTTTTCGCCTTTGGCATCGAGACACTAAAAGGGCAAGGAGTGCTACAATGGTCAAGTGATAGCATGTGAGGGGATCATCATCACCACCACTCCTCGTGGTCGCTGGAGTCCTCGCCAGAGCAGTAGCAGTGGTTGTTTGATCAACCTCTGAGCCCGTCCAGTGGCAATGTTGAGTGGTCCACTCCTCCTAATCAGCGATCCTCTCCTCTGACCCACTGGCAATCTTGATCCCAAGCTGCCTCGTGACGAGCTTATCGTGACTGCGGGCCTTCTTCTCTGCCACATGTGTCTTGTACTGCCCATGAGCCTTCATGCAGAACAATTTTTTCATCTTGGACTTGAGCTTCTTAGCCCAATAGGGCTCCAGTCCAGATGGCTCATAGTCGGGCTCATTATCATCATCCTCGACTTAATCCTCATCCATAGGAGCCTTCGTGTCAGGAACGAGAGTGCCCCAGTTCTCCTTTTGTCTCAGGCGGACCACCTCATGAGAGGTCAAGTCATTAGTCACAAACATCTCATCAGGATAAGTGTGTGCCCATGCCTTCTAATGAGCAACACCAGGTAAGAACCATAAATGGGACACTTGCGCTCCGTGATGTTAGATAGAAGCTCCGACCACATGATATGAGAAACATCCAAAGATTGCCCCATGTTCTCTTCCTTCTCCTTCTGACAGAATAACAACAAAACCACTAGGTAGGAGTGTACCTGATCCAAGTTACCAATGCAAGGGAAGAGAGTGTGCCTGAAGATGCGATGCATGATGTCCAGGAACGGCCAAAGCTCATAAGTCGTCTTTTGGGTGGTTGGAGAAATGTCCAAAGTGTTGTAGGGCCAGAGAGCAGACTTGTGCGTAGCAGCCACCTCCTTGTGAGGGCGCGCTCCAACAGGGTTGTCAAGCCCCTTATCATCATAACCCAAGAGCTACATGAACGCCTTCCACTTGACAAAGAGAAGTGTAAGGGCATATTTCTCCCTAAGTGGTTTTGGTGATTGATGACAGTGCATTCGCGGACTAATCGTGTGCATTGAGCATTTCCGATATCTCATGTTTAGGCACAAGACAATAGGGTGCCCCTCAGAATCTATCGAAGACGGCGGTTCTGTGTGTTTCTTTTAGGTGGATTTGAGTCATAGGAAAGCCGTACTATTAAGAGGGGGTCCGCTTCAGAAAGGTTAGGGTGGAATCAACACGTACACATCTGTTCCTTTGAACCACCTTTCCTTCGCTTCGATGAAGCACCATCCGTTTATCCTAGTCTCTGCGATATGAAGGCTGCCAGGTGCTAAAGCCTCTGTGGCATGTGGTAGTACTACTCTAGGGAGCAGTAGTCCCGCAGGGGTGTGCAGTAGTACTTCTCAGGCAAGTGGTAGTACTGCACCAAGCGGTAGTACCGCTCCTAGTGAGCGGTAGTACCGCTGCCTCCAGCCCAGACGCTGGCGCATGCGGGTGCGAATGTAATTTTTACTTCCGCCCCTATGCGGTAGTACAGCTCCTAGTGAGCGGTAGTACCGTGCCGAACTTTTGCATAGCTCCGACCTCAGTGGAAGTTGCTACGGAAGCAATTTATTTCTTCCATGCTTTTTTCCAACGCCAGTTGTGCCCTGCCTTACGGTAGTACCGTAGGGGGTGCGGTAGTATCGCTCCGGCGGTTCTATTTCTCATTGCCCAGTGCAACAGGACCTCATCTGGCCTCTACCGCACGAGCGATAGTACCGCACAGTGCAACAGTAGTACCGCATCCCCTTGCGGTAGTACCGCGAGTGTGTGCGGTAGTACCGCATCTCGCGGGCTGAGTGAGGGGGTAACGGTTGGATCTTTTCCCCCACTATATAAAGGGGGTCTTCTTCCCAGGAAGACAACCTCTTGCCCCCCCATCCATTTTCGCCCTAGCCAATCAAACTTGTTGATTTTCTAGGGATTGGTTGAGAAGGCCCCGATCTACACTTCCACCAAGAGAAATTTGATTCCCCCCACTAATCCCTTGTTGATCTTGTTACTCTTGCATGCTTGAGCACCCTAGACGGTTGAGGTTGATGACCCACAAGTATAGGGGGTCAATTGTAGCTCTTTTCGATAATTAAGAGTGTCAAACCCAGCGAGGAGTAGAAGGAAATGACAAGTGGTTTTCAATGAGGTAGTGTCTGCAAGTGCTGAAATTGTAAGTAACTGAGTAGTTTGATAGCAAGGTAATTTGTGATGAGCCAGTAATGATAGTAGTAACAAAAGTGCAGCAAGGTAGCCCAAACCTTTTTAGGCAAATGACAGGCCAAAACGGTTTCTTATAGTAAGCAAAGCGTTCTTGAGGGTACACGAGATTTCCATCTAGTCACTTTCATCATGTCGGTTTGATTTGTGTTCGCTACTTTGATAATTTGATATGTGGGTGGACCGGTGCTTAGGTGTTGTTCTTACTTGAACAAGCATCCTACTTATGATTAACCCTCCCGCAAGCATCTGCAACTACGAGAAAAGTATTAAAAATAAATTTTAACCATAACATTAAACTTTTGGATCCAATCGGTCCCTTACGGAATAGTGCATAAACTAGGGTTTAAGCTTTTGTCACTCTAGCAACCCATCATATAATTACTACTCCACAATGCATTCCCTTAGGCCCAAATATGGTGAAGTGTCATGTAGTCGACGTTCACATGACACCACTAAGGGAATCACAACATACATACTATCGAAATATCGAACACATATCAAGTTCTCATGATTACTTGCAACATGATTTCTCCCGTGAACTCAAGAACAAAATTAAATACTCACAAGTGATAAACATGCTCAAGATCATAGGGCCATTAAATAGCATAATGGATCTGAACATATAATCTTCCACCAAATAAACCATCTTGTGATCAACTACAAGATGTAATCAACACTACTAGTCACCCACAAGCACCAATCTATAGTTCCATTAACAAGATTGAACACAAGTGATGAACTAGGGTTTGAGAGGAGTTGGTGCTGTTGAAAATGTTGATGGAGATACCCTCCCCAAGATGGTAGAGTTGTTGGTGATGATGATGACGATGATTTCCCCATCCGGGAGGGAAGTTCCCCCGGCAGAATCGCTCCGCTGGAGGGAAAAAGTGCTCCTACCCAAGTTCCGCCTCGAGGCGGCGACGCTCCATCCCAAAAGTCCTCTCCTTATTTTTTCTAGGTAAAAACGACTTATATACCAGAAGATGGGCACCAGAGGTGGGCCTGGGTGAGCACAACCCACCAGGGTGCGCCTGGGCTCCCTGGCGCGCCCAGGTGGGTTGTGCCCACCTAGTGGGCCCCCTCTGGTACTTATTTGCTCCAATATTCCTCAAATATTCCATAAAAAATCTCCGTGAAGTTTCAGCTTATTTGGAGTTGTGCAGAATAGGTAGCCTGACATAGCTTTTTCAGGTCTAGATTTCCAGATGCCGGAATTCTCCCTCTTGGTGTGTACCTTGCATATTATTATTCATAAAAACATTATAACTAAAAGTAGGAAAACATGATGCAAAATGGACGTATCAACTCCCCCGAGCTTAGACCTCACTTGTCCTCAAGCAAAAACCAAAATCGAAAAACATGTCTACATGCTTTGAGAGAGAGGTGTCGATAAAAACAAAATACGAACATGGAAGCATCATGTAGATTATTATAACAGCAACAAATTAAACATAAGACTTTTTCATCATAGAACTTTTATCATAGACCTCCCATGCATAAGTGACAATTCATCACACAATTGAAGTATAAAGCATAAACTCTATTAGAAACCAACAAACTATGTTCTCAGTCAACTTTGCAACTACAATTCATCATCTTTTCAGGAAGGGTCACGTATCAGAGCCTTTAGGCAAGTCCACATACTCAACCATCATATAGTCTTTCATAATTGCTAACACTCACTGCATACACATTAGCAAAATGTTTCGACCTGACACATAGAAAGATAGGGGCTTATAGTTTTGCCTCCCAACGTACTCACCTCAAGGGTGTTGTCAACAATAATAACTCATGCCACCCATATTCAACTGGACATATGATGCTTGCCAAAGGAGAAAAATAAAAGGAATAGAGAGAAAAACTTTGACTCTTGCATAAAAGTAAAAGATAGGCCCTTCGTAGAGGGAAGCAGAGGTTGTCATGCGCTTATTTGTTTATATGCGTAATCCCTTAGTGCAAAAGAACGTCACGTTGCATTGCCCCTTAAGATGGCAAGCTTTATTATGCAGTCTGCCGCTCTTATTATTTGACATCCAAGTTCGTGCAACGCTCAATTTTCTCTTACACTAAATGGTCTCACATTTTTAGAAGCAAATTTTATTGCCTTAGTGCACGATGACAACTTACTTTAAGGATCTTACTCAATCCATAGGTAGGTATGGTGGACTCTCAAAAATAGGATATGGGTTTAAGGGGTTTTGAATGCACAAGTAGTATCTCATCTTCCTCTACTTAGTGCGGGATTTTTGGCTAGCAAAGATAGGGGCAAGCACCACATGTTAAAGGATCCATGACAATATGACTTCTATGTGAATATGAACAAACATAAGTCATTATATTGTCTTCCTTGTCCAACATCAACAATTTTGGCATATAATATTTTGATGAAGGCTCACAATCACAAAAGATTTCTAGGATAGTTTATTTATATGCGAATCTTCTCTTCCCTTATTAATTCTTTCATGAGTTGCATCATTGACTAATGCTATGTTTATCAATCTCTAATAAATTTTTCTACTCATACTTTTCCTTATGTGGTGTCATCACCTACCATAAGATTAACATATGATCTTTTTCATCCATTTATTTCCTTTCCTTTTTATTTATTTCCTTTATTTTTATTTGCAACAAGAAAGTAAAGAAGGCAAAAACTCAAATTAAACTTTATTATAACTTGCACATGTTTACAAGGATAGATCACTAAGCAAACTTTCAAAAAGAAAGGATCGAACTAAAATTTTATTCATCTAAAACAAAAGATCAAACTAGAATAAGTAAAGCAAAAAGATAGTCGGATGATATGATACCGGGGCACCTCCCCCAAGCTTGGCGGAAGCCAAGGGGAGTGCCCATTGTCGGTATCAAAACCGGCGGATCTCGGGTAGGGGGTCCCAAACTGTGCATCTAAGGCTAATGGTAACAGGAGGCGGGGGACACAATGTTTACCGAGGTTCGGGCCCTTTCGATGGAGGTAATACCCTACTTCCTGCTTGATTGATCTTGATGATATGAGTATTACAAGAGTTGATCTACCACGAGGTCATAGAGGCTAAACCCTAGAAGCTAGCCTATGATTAGGATTGTTGTGGTCCTATGGACTAAACCCTCCGGTTTATATAGACACCGGAGGGGGCTAGGGTTACACAGAGTCGGTTATAGAGAAGGAGATATACATATCCGAATTGCCAAGCTTGCCTTACACGCAAAGGAGAGCCCCACCTGGACACGGGACGAAGTCTTCAATCTTGTATCTTCATAGTCCAATAGTTCGGCACAAGTACATAGTCCGGCTGTCCGAGGACCCCTAATCCAGGACTCCCTCAGTAGCCCCTGAACCAGGCTTCAATGACGATCAGTCTGGCGCGCAGATTGTCTTCGGCATTGCAAGGCGGGTTCCTTATCCGAATACTCCATAGAAGATCTTGAACACAAGGATCATGTCCGGCTCTGCAAAACAATTTCCACATACCACCGTAGAGAGCACAATATTCCACAAATCTAATCTGCTGACAACTTTTCATAGCGTGACATCACGCTGCGGCCCGGTCATTATGCGAGTCGTTTTTCTCAACCTGCTACCACACATATTGTGAGGCGGTTTCATTGGCACGTCTTGTCGAAGCAGAGATCGTGTCCCCTTATCACGGGATTCTCATCAATACGGGTGTGGGTAACCCAACCGCACCATCAACGTGGCGCTTGGGGAATAAGTGAGTTTACCGGGCAAGTGGGGAGACGCATGGTTTCTACCGCCTTTATAAAGAGATAAGGATCCCCCTTTTTCACCCACGCTTTCTTCTTCCTATGATAATCCATTCTTCTTTGCTCGAGCTCCAGCGTCCAAGTTCTCACCTCCTCCATAGAGCCATTCCAAGCATGTCCGGAGCAGGAGGCAAGTGGATGGCCTCCTCCATTAAGGAGGAGGACATCACAAAGCTTCGGGAGGCCGGATACCTGGCCGCAGACATCGCGCACCGGCTCCCTACCGAAGGGCTGATCGTCCCTACCCCGAAGCCTTAGGAGAGGGTAGTGTTCTCTCTCACTTTGTCCATAGACTGGGATCCCCCTCCACCCATTTGTCCACAGGATCATGTTCTACTATGGGCTGGATTTCCATGATCTCGCCCCCAATTTCATCCTCAACATCTCGGCGTTTATCATTGTGTGCGAGGCCTTCCTCCGCATTACGCCCCACTTCGGCCTATGGTTGAAGACCTTTAATGTAAAGCCGAAGGTGGTGGTCGGCCAGCAAGCGGAGTACGGAGGCGCCATGGTGGGAAAGATGCCCAATGTCACCTGGCCTGAAGGCTCCTTTGTGGAGACCGTGAAGGGGTGGCAATTGGGGTGGTTCTACATCACCGAGCCGCGCGACACCAACTGGGCGACGGCCCCCGAGTTTCGATCCGGCATCCCCATGTGGCTCACCTCCTGGAAAGAGAAGGGCCTTGCCTGGGGCTCATCGGTGGAGCTGACCGGACTTCGGACATGCGTCAAAAATATGATAAGAAAGAAAATCAAGCTCGTTAACGTGGTCCAGGTCATACTCTTCCGCCGGATCCTTCCGTGCCAAAGACGGGCTTTCAATATGTGTGAGTTCGACCTGACCGAACACCAGACGGTGCAAGAGCTCTTTGACATGACGCACGAAGATGTCTGGAAGGTGCTGTTCAAGACCACCGAGGTACCACCGCCCATAACCGAGGATCACGGACTCAGCACGAAGCGCCCCGCCAATCTGGTAAGTTTTTATATTTTGCAAGACATGCCTTGTATTAGCATTTCCGTGGGAGGAATCTAAACCCCCGTGCCAATCTAACAGGACTGGGTAGCGATAGCAGAGCGGATTGACTGTCTGGCTCCACTACCGGAAGATCCAGCATCGGCTCTCTTAACAGAGATGTTGTTTCTGGCGCCCTATGAGGTGCCGGAGAAGAAGGCCAAGAAGAAGGCCACGTGTACCAGGAAAGGTCTCTGGTGCAAGGTTGGATCGGACTCATCGTCTGAAGACACTGAGGCACGCTCCTCCAACGAAAGCGAGGAGGAGGAAGAGGAAATCCCTCCCCCCCAACCGGGAGGGGGGGGGGAAGAAAAGGAAATCCGCCCCGTCTAGGGAGGCCGAAGGGTCCAAGAAAGGAAAGACCCTCCCTCCGAACCACTCCACCACAGCCGCCTACAGCGGTGAGGAGTGGTTGCCCAAGGCCAAGCCCCTGGCGAAGTCGTAAGTATATGGACACTATAATACTTCCGGTATGTTTTGCTTTATTGCTTCTTATCATGTCAAATATGATCGTGCAGTATGGTCAAATCCCATATCGACATATCCTCCTCGGATGGGTCTTTGGGCCAGTCGGCGATGAACAACAATTCACTCCCGACGGCCACCTGTTATCTCATAGGATACCAGACCAGGGGGAGATAGTTCTAGAGACGCCCACAGGCGAAATCCCAGACGCTGGGCACATGGGAGGGAAGAGCCCCATGGATTTTGATGACAGGGGCCGCAACAAGTTTGGCCCCCAGCCGGATACTGCTCCGGAACCTCCAACGGTTCTGGATTCAGGCAGGCAGCCCCTCACTAAGGGGGGCGAGCCGCCTATGCCGATGACCTCTGTCCATCCAGAGGCATTAGACAATTTGCTGGAAGCGCTTCACGGCGCTTCCGTTGACGAAGAGCACCGCACCATCATGAGTGTGGTGATCGAGAAGGTCTGGTCCGCCAAAAGCGGATTGACCGAAGCCTGCACCAGCCTCCTGACAGGCTTTGAGGTAAGTAATAAATTTATAAGAAAATATCACAGTATAGACAGTAGCCCCTGATGCTCTGTTTGGTGTTCGGAAAGAAAGGTCGAACAAAGGATCAAATAACATCCGCAGGAGTCTAATCAGAATATGTCTATGTGAATAAGTAGGTGTCGCTGCTGGCTGCTGCTGCTCGTACTGTGGAGGTCTCCGGACTGAAGCGGGACTTGGAGCGGACCGAGGAAGAGCTCGGCCTCGTGAAGAGGCAGCTCGAGGAAAACAAAGGTACACGATCCCCTGTCTGTATAAATATAAATGAAAAATTGTTTTTGCTAATAGAAGCGTCATGGACTTTAATAGGGGCCACGACTGAAGTGGTGGCCCTTAAGAAGGCGCTGACTAAGGCCAAAGACAAAGCGGCCAAGGAACACGCCCAACACGAGAAGCCAGAGGCCTGGGTCGACGAGGTCCAGCAAGAGCTCCAGGATTTCGTCAAAAAATATGAGTCCTTGGAGCGTGACTCTAAGACGCAAGAGTCCGAGCTTGCGAAGGCCCTTCAGAGCGCACAGGATGCCAAGGCCGAAGCCCAAAAGGCCCTCCAGGAGGTTCAAGCGGCCAAGAAGATTGCGGTGGGTAAGGCATTCAATATGCAAAGCAAGCATGTGAAGGAGGCTTTCCTTTTACTTACCCGAGTTTGGAGCTCTCCAAGAGCATTCGCAGATCTGCCGCGTAGCATATCTGATCCGCAGAGTTCTACCGAGCTGAAGAAGGGAGCTCGACGGAGAAGTTGTTCTGGTCCCAGTATATTGGGGCCGAACATCCGATGCCCTTGAGCGACCAGCTGAAGCAACTGGTTGAACTTCACAAGGCGGCCGAACTGGCCATGAAGGACCTCATAGTCCGGATGTGGCCTGCCGAGCCCCTGCCCAGCAGCTACTTCCTCCTGGTAAAGCGGCTTGTGAGTGCCTGCCTGCGGCTTGAAGTCATAAAGCGATCATTCTGTATTGAAGGTGCGCGCAAGGCCTTCGCCCGCGCAAAAGTGCACTGGGCGAAGATGGATGCCGAGAAGCTGGTGACGGAGGGGCCTCCGAAGGGTAAGGAGCACCGCCACCCCGAAAAGTATTATGACGGTGTCTTGAAGGGCGCCCGCCTTGTGGCGGAGGAATGTGCTAAGGATGTAATATTTGAATGAATGTACTCATTTGATCATGTAATATGAAAACAAGTTCATTTGTACCATATGACGCTTATTGATTTAAAATTTTACCTTCTGTGCAGCCGTTTATAAAATCTGAGAGTTGGCCAGTCGTGGGCTTCTTCCCCCGTATAACTAGTTTCGGGGTGTTCGGGATAAATCTAAACACTCTTTATCCAAATTTTTGGTCCTTTAAGGAGGTGTTTAGCGCAACGAACAAGGCAATCGGACTATACAACTTTATCACTCTCACTTAGCCATAGAAGTCTATAATTTTAAATTTTGGCGTAGCCCTGGTATTCAGAAGGCCAAACTTGGGGCGCTATACACGCCTAAATCAGACAAGGCCGATTCCTCGCCCAAAGAAGAAAAAAATCTTTAAGGATTTGAGACCTCTCAAACAGCAACCAGCTCTTGCCGCATCATGACAGTTAGTTTTCGGCTTTCTCTACTAAGGTGCTCATCCGGAAGAACCGGGACACAATCGCAGTAGTTCTCCCTGTGCCACCTTAGCCGATATAGCGGAACGTAAGGCATCAAAACATGGGAGCCGGGCAAACCCAACTATTGACCCAAGACATGATTCGGAGCTGATGCATATAGTGCTATAAGTTCGGGGTGCCGCACTGTCGGAAGTGTTCGGACTTTTCTTGCCGTGTTATGGGGTACACTGAAGCCCCTGGCGGACTGAACGTACCAATGTACGGGTGCAATTTGTAATACATAAACAGTCAAGGAAAAAGATAAAGAATGTAATGATAAGCTGACGCTATACATTATTTTCCATTGTTATTTGAATAATACGTCAAGGCGTATGTATAAAAGTATTGCGATAAGAAAAATAGGACTATTTGACATGTCTGTAACCAAGGGCGAGCTGCGTGTGGGTATGTAAAACAGGTATAGCGATCGTTATCAGAGACCACCTGGAGATTACCTTGTACATCAAAGCTTCGTGCCTCCTTGGTGTTTCCGTCCCGTGATGGGTCCGATACTCAGATTATCGGAAGAGCCTCAAGAAGAGAAGGGCCTGAAAGAAGGAAAAGGGTGAGGGTGTACGGGTCCTGGGACGGTTAAGCCGCATTGTGGACCGCATTGTAGCCGTTCCTCCACCTATGTCCATGGTATTTTAAGTGCGTAGTTATGTACGCGCGTCATAAATTTCACCGCTTGGTTGGGACAAGGATGGAGGGTGAATTTCTAGGCGAGCTCTGGATGTGCCGGACGATCCTGTTGCAGGGTACTTCGGACCCGCTTAACGGTGTCCGGAGGCTTTATAGCCGAATTGGAAGTCTGCCTAAGAAGGCTGCTATGTACTTCTGCTGCGAGGGCCGCAGTGTGCTCCTCTGTACGAAGGGAGTGCTTTGTGTTTCCATTGACTGTTATAACCCCATGAGGTCCGGGCATCTTGAGCTTGAGATAGGCGTAATGTGGCACCGCGTTGAATCGAGCAAATGCGGTTCGTCCTAGTAGTGCATGATAACCACTACAAAGGGGACGATATCGAAGATTAACTCCTCGCTTCGGAAGTTGTCCGGTGATCCGAAGACCACTTCCGGTGTGATTGAGCCTGTGCAACATGCTTCTACACCTAGTATGACACCTTTAAAAGGTGTTTTTGGTGGTTTGATCCTTGAGGGATTGATGCCCATTTTGCGCACTGTATCCTGATAGAGAAGGTTCAGTCTGCTACCACCGTCCATAAGGACTCTTGTAAGGTGGAATCCGTCAATGATGGGGTCAAGGACCAACGCAGCCGAATCGCCATGACGGATATTGGCCGGATGGTCCCTGTGATCGAACGTGATCGGACAAGAAGACCATGGGTTGAACTTTGGGGCGCCTGGCTCCATCGCATAGACGTTCCTTAGTGCACGCTTCCGTTCCCGCTTGGGAATATGGGTTGCGTATATCATGTTTACCGTTTTCACTTGGGGAGGAAATTTCTTCTGTCCTCCTGTGTTCGGCGGCAGGGGCTCCTCGTCGTCATCTCTATGTAGCCCCGTTTCCTTGTTTTCGGCATTCAGCTTGCCGGCCTGTTTAAACACCCAACATTCTCTGTTGGTGTGGTTTGCTGGTTTATCGGGGGTGCCGTGAATTTGACACGAGCGATCGAGTATGCGGTCCAGACTGGACGGGCCCGGGTTGTTTCTTTTGAATGGTTTTTTCCGCTGTCCGGACTTAGAGCCATTGAATCTGGCATTGACTGCCGTGTCTTCGGCGTTATCGCCGTTGTTGCGACGCTTGCGTCTGTTGCGTCGGGGCTTGCCGTTGCTATCTCTGGCATCTGAAGTACCAAGATTTCTTGATGTGCTATTGCTACGAGCCAGCCAGCTGTCCTCGCCCACACAAAAGCGGGTCATGAGTATCGTGAGGGCTGCCATGGACTTCGGATTCTCTTGGCCGAGGTGTCGGGCGAGCCACTCGTCGCAGATGTTATGCTTAAAGGCCGCTAGGGCTTTGGCATCCGGACAGTCGACAATTTGGTTCTTTTTAGTTAGGAACCTACTCCAGAATTTCCTGGCTGACTCTCCGGGCTGTTGGGTTATGTGACTTAAGTCATGAGCATCCGGAGGTCGCACATAAGTGCCCTGGAAGTTGTCAAGGAATGCGTCTTCCAAGTTAGCCCAACTGCCAATGGAGTTTGCTGGCAGGCTATTCAGCCAATGTCGAGCTGGTCCTTTGAGTTTTAGTGGGAGGTACTTGATGGCATGTAGATCATCGCGACGAGCCATGTGAATGTGGAGAAGGAAATATTTGATCCATACCGTGGGGTCTGTTGTACCATCATATGATTCAATGTTCACGGGCTTAAACCCTTCTGGGAATTCATGATCCATTACTTCATCAGTGAAGCATAGGGGGTGTGCGGCGCCTCTATGTCAGGCTACATCACGACGCAGCTCAAATGAGTCTGGTCTGTTGTAGTCGGCCCGGCCGGATTTGCTTTTAGTATATCCGACGTGACGGTCATCGTCACTCGTTGGGGCGCGCCCCCATGATCCGTAGATCGATCTTGACTGTCCTGCTTTGTTTTCCAATACGTCTCGCAGGTCCTGCGTGTAGCCCAGGGTGAGGGAGTCCTGGATTAGGGGGTATCCGGATAGCCGGACTATATACTTTGGCCGGACTGTTGGACTATGAAGATACAAGATTGAAGACTTCGTCCCGTGTCCAGATGGGACTCTCCTTTGCGTGGAAGGTAAGCTTGGCGATTCAGATGTTAGATCTCCTTCTCTGTAACCGACTCTGTGTAACCCTAGCCCCCTCCGGT
Source organism: Triticum dicoccoides (assembly GCF_002162155.2). Lineage (NCBI taxonomy): Eukaryota > Viridiplantae > Streptophyta > Magnoliopsida > Poales > Poaceae > Triticum > Triticum dicoccoides. Next base: position 539,555,572 of record NC_041381.1, on the reverse strand, counting down.
GTCTATATAAACCGGAGCGTTTAGTCCGTAGGACAAGAACAATCATAATCATAGGCTAGCTCTTAGGGTTTAGCCTCTACGATCTCATGGTAGATCAACTCTTGTAATACTCATATCATCAAGATCAATCAAGCAGGAAGTAGGGTATTACCTCCATCGAGAGGGCCCGAACCTAGGTAAACATCGTGTCCCCAGTCTCCTATTACCGTTAGCCTTAGACGCACAGTTTGGGACCCCCTACCCAAGATCCGCCGGTTTTGACACCGACATTGGTGCTTTCATTGAGAGTTCCAATGTGTCGCCGCAATAAGGCTTGATGGCTCGTCTCGTTGTCAAAAGCAACATCACCTCTAGGGGAGCCCTGGCTCTAGGACAAACTCTCCAGCTGGGCGGCTTCGTCATGACCACCCAATCGGTTGTCGCGCCGACGATGACCTCTCAAGTCACCAAGAACAACCTCCATGTCGATTCAGAACTTGCCGAACAGATGGTTCTGATGGAGCTCTCCTCCCTTAATGAGCTCTTGGATCGCATCGCCGCTCTGGGTGTCACTATAGACTATGATCGGATTGGGCTTAAACCCGACCAAAGGGAGATTAACTCTCCGTCGGTTACCCATGAGATAGCGGTCGTGGAAGAGCAACGCATGGATTCTCCCTCTATTTTGAGGACGAACTATGTACGGATTTCTGAGCTCTCCAAGCCGGATACCCGTTCGCGGGAGGACATGACCCAAACCCCGAACTTAGAATCGTGTGGCGGACCAGAAAAATTGGGCAACATCCCGGAGCACGGGCCGCAAAGCTCGGAAGCTTCTCTACCCCTGGGTCTCATATCGGGTCAGGGTTCGGACTTAAATCCACCCACCCACCCAGATTTAATCAATCTTTCCCATATCAGACAAGAGCCCCAAGAGACAGTACATCATTACTGGGCCAGATTCCTCCTTGTGATAAACAAGGTCAAGGAGTGTCGCGAGGAAGACGCAATCTCATTCTTTTGCAAAAATTGCACGGACAAAGGGATCCTAAATGCTATAAGTCGCCGTGACATAGTACACTTTGCTGACTTAGCAGCCATAGTACGGAAGTACTGTGCGATGGAAAGCACCTGGAAAACCCAAACAAACTTCTGGGATAATCCGCCTCTCACTAAACCCTTCGTCCGAACTAAAAGGGTAAACTCTCGTAAGTCACCTGATTCAATTACCAAAAAACCAAAGCCCGCTGCAGGGCGTGGAACCGTATTGGAGGAATGGCTCAATGGGCCGTGCAAAATTCACAGCACACCGGATACCATGCCAACACATAGCCTTAGAGCATGTTGGATGCTCCGGCAGGTAGCGAAAAGCGGCGAGGATCTCCTCATCAACCATACAACAGAGCAACATCCCGCCAAGAATAATAATGCGATACTGACAATCTTCGAGACTTTCGCCTCAAATAATAGGCGCAAGCGAGCTCTCCGCAGTCTCGCCGAAGTTTGCCACGTGGCAACAATAAATCCGTGGAACGACACGGCTATAACCTTCAATGCCAGTGACAAACCTCAATTCCGAACAGTCCGGGCACTAACCGCTTTGGTCCTTAGTCCAATTGTGGATGGCTTCCGGCTCACTAAAGTGCTCATGGACGGCGGAAGCGGATTAAACCTCATCTATGAGGAAACCCTCAACAAGATGGAAATTGACAAAAGCTGCATTGAGCAAACCAGCACGATCTTCAGGGGAATCATCCCTAGTCGAGAGGCACGATGTGCGGGAAAAATCACATTGGACATGGTATTCGGCATGCCAGAGAATTACAGGTCCGAAGAAATCACATTCCAAGTGGCCCCGTTCAGCAACGGATACCACGCCCTCTTAGGGCGGGACGCATTCATGAGCTTTCAAGCTGTACCCCATTACGGGTACATGAAGCTCAAAATGCCCGAGCCCAATGGAATCATCACTCTAGCTAGTGATCCGGATGTCGCACTCCGCGCCGAAAATAAAACCACCGCACTGGCCCTGGAGGCATTATCCGAAGCCTTCGCGGCCGAAGAACTAACAACGCTACATGCCACAGTGGACAGGGACGACGTGATACTCGACAAGTGACCCAAGTTCACCTCTTTCAAGCCCGCGGACGAGATAGTCAAATTCCAGGTCCACCCAACGGACCCCACAAAGACAGCTTCCATTGGGACACAGTTGAACCCCACAATGGATGCCGCACTGCGAGATTTCCTATGAGAGAATTGGGACATTTTTGCCTGGCATCCTTCAGACATGCCGGGCATCCCATGCAGGCTGGCCGAACACAGCCTCAATATACTTAAAGGATACAAGCCAGTCAAGCAGACTCTTAGGCGCTTCTTAGAGCCTAAGCGACAAGCCATGGGAGAAGAGCTAGCAAGCTACTCGAGGCCGGATTCATCAGAGATATAAAACATCCGGATTGGCAGCAAACCTAGTAATGGTACCAAAGAAGGACAAATCCTGGCGCCTATGTGTCGATTTCAAAGACCTCAATAAGGCTTGCCCTAAGGACCCCTTCCCCCTCCCTCGCATTGACCAAATTATTGACGCCACCGCAGGACACGACTCACTGTGTTTCCACGACGCATACTCTGGATACCATCAGATAAAGATGGTGGAATCCGACCAAGCCGCAACGGCCTTCATAACGCCATATGGCCCCTTCTGTTTCAGCATTATGCCTTTCGGGCTCAAAAACGCCGGCGCAACCTATCAACGCATGATTCAGACATGCCTGGAGAAGCAAATCGGCAAAACAGTGGAGGCATACGTGGACGACGTGGTCATCAAAACAAGACACGTCGAAACTTTAATAGATGACTTGAGACTCACGTTCGACAACCTCCAAACATACGACATCAAGATCAACCTAGAAAAATGTGTCTTCGGCGTACCCTCTGGGAAGATGCTAGGCTTCATCGTCTCCAATAGAGGAATCGAAGCAAATCCGGCAAAAATCTGAGCTTTGTCACAGTTGGCTATCCCAACAGACCTCGAGCAGATCCAGAAACTAACTAGATGTGTGGTCTCCTTAATCCGCTTTATCTCCCAATTAGGAGAGAAGGCACTACCTCTTTATCGCCTTCTTCGACGCACCGAACACTTCGAGTGGACGATGCAGCCACGGCCGGACTGGAAGAGATAAAAGCCCTATTGGCCAGCAATCCAGTCCTGACCGCGCCAAATATTGGCGAACCTATGCTATTATACATAGCTGCGACACACCAGGTTGTAAGCGCAGTGCTCGTCGTCGAACGATAAGCAGACGGACACAAGTTCCCGCTCCAAAAGGCGGTATATTACGTGTCCACTGTCCTCACTCCATGCAAATCGCGATATCCACACTATCAAAAGATAGCATACGCGGTCTTCATGGCATCCCGGAAGCTACGACACTACTTCCAAGAGTGTTTGATTACAGTGGCCTCCGAAGTACCACTCAACGACATATAAATAACCGCGATGCCACAGGCTGGATTGCCGAATGGGCTATCGAGCTCCTTCCGTTCAACGTAACATACAAACCATGGCGAGCCATCAAGTCACAAGTACTGGCTGACTTTGTCGCCGAATGGACAGAAGCCGAACTCCCTAAAGAGTATGACGCATACTCTAATTGGATCATGCACTTCGACAGCTCTAAAATATTGCCCGGATTGGGAGCGGGTGTTGTCCTGACTTCCCCCACCGGAGACACGGTCCAATACGTACTCCAAATATTATACACAGACTCCAACAATGCAGCTGAATACGAGGCTCTGTTGCATGGTCTTCAGATGGCAGTCTCCATGGGCATCCAACACCTCGAAGTGCGTGGGGACTCGAACCTCGCAATATCTCAAATAAATGGAGACTTTGATGCCAAGGATCCGAAAATGGCGGCTTACCGTAATGTCGTCCTCAAAATGTCAGCTTGGTTCGAGGGGCTCGAATTCCACCATGTGGTCAGAGAAAATAATCAAGCAGTGGATATCCTCGCCCGCATCGGCGCTAAACACGACCCCGTCTGTCGGCGTTCTGGGAACGGGGGTCCCCAGACTTGCCTGCCTGCGGTGTGGCTCAAGTGGGGGCCCAATGCAGCCCTACTTCATCAGCTCAAGCTCAAGACCCTTGCGAGGGGCCAAGCCTCGCGGGGCGGACAACAGGAAGCTTCCTCAAGAGCAGCCTCCTCAGGCAGGCTCACGAGGAGGCGGAGAGATCAAGGCAGGGCACCTCCCGTGGGGCCCGTGACGCAAGCCATGACGATCGGAGGCTAGACGGGCGCCGGCCAGTGCAGTGTCCTTGTTTCCCTTTCGGTGCTAAGGGGGCAAGCACAGGCCAAGGCATCGGGCAAAGGTTACCGTTTCGGTGCAACAAGACCAAGACCAGCAGAACGGCAGGATGGAGGTCCTCGTGGAGCCCAGGGCGGCGTCACCGTCAGAGCCTTTGGCAGCCGAAGACCAACTTTAGTTAGGATAAGTGTACCAGATGTTCCCCTTCAAAATAGCCAATTGTTGGCGCCCTTCCCGCTCATTATTTGGGGAGAGGCCCAGGGCCTTGCTCTATAAATAGGACTAGCCACCACAAGGTAGAGGCATCTAGAGACCAACTAGAAAGAGAGAGAGAGAGAAAGGCGAGTGAACTCACCCAAGCAGTTCATCGCACCAGCTCAAGAACAGCCCCTCGCGAGGCTGTTCCCCCTTTGTACTATTCATCATCAGCCCCTAAGGCAATCCACCACACCACACACTGGAGTAGGGTATTACACCACAACGGTGGCCTGAACCAATATAAATCTCGTGTCCTCTCTGTGTTCATCTTTCTCGCTTAGATCTTTGCGAGACTTCGAGACGTGAGCTGGTAGGGAAGAGATCTTCACGCGCACCCCAGTGTTCGAACCTCAAGGGTCTGCCGGAACCCAAAATCCGACATTTGGCGTGCCAGGTAGGGGTGCGCCAGAATCTTTCTTCCACTGGTCGCGTGTGATCTTCCATCGTGTCCATGTCTGACGCTCGCCGAGCCCGCGCCGAGCGTCGGGCTGCTCTCACCGCTCGCGTCGCCCAGACGGTGCCCATCGGCGGACGCCCCCGTCGTTCCCCGTTGCCTGCTGCCAACGCCACCACCGGCCCGGTGGGGAACAAGCAGCAGGCCTCATCCCTGCATTCTTCGGTGCGGCGCGATGGCCGCACCGCCACCCCATCGCTGACTCCAGCCAGTTCATCGTCCCATGCCCGTCGCGCCCCCACAGACGCACACGCCGCGCTGCTCCTGGCACGTGAGCTCCTGCACTACCGCCCCGTCGACGACTTCTACGAGGACTGGCTCGCCCGCATCACCGAGCTCGTCAGCGCCGCAGGGGGCTCTCCCATGCTGTCCCTCTCGCTGCCTCGCCCTCCATCCTGCACGGGAGGCAAGGAGCAGGAGGTGCCTCCACCACCTCCTCCCCAAGAAGGCGCCCTGGCTTCAAGGCGCGCGGCCCCAGGTCGAGACCCACCGCGTCCGACGCCTGCGTGGCAAGAAAGGAGCTACCAAGATATCCCTCGCCCCCAAGAAGGTGCTCGCGTGCTCCCAGCGCCGATGCGCCATGACCGCATCCCTGTACCGCCATGTCAAGACCCAGCGTTGCTCCAAGCAGCAGCGTGCGGGAATCCCCAGGAGCAAGCCCCACCTCAGCGGAGAGCTCCAGTGGCCACTGCAGGCTGTCGTGCTTTCACCTCCGAGCTGCGTAGTGTCGCATGGCCAGGCAAGTTCAAGCCCGACCTGCCTCCGCGCTACGATGGCACTGCGGACCCCACGGAGTTCCTCCAGCTCTACGAGCTGGGCATCGAGGCCGCCAACGGGGATGAGAAAGTCATGGCGGATTGGTTTCCCATGGCTCTCAAGGACGATGCCCACACCTGGCTCCTGAACCTAGCTCCAGGCACGATCTCCTCCTGGGACGAGATGCACACCCGCTTCATCGCCAACTTCCAAGGTACTCGCGACCGGCCCCCGGCTATGAGCGACCTGCGCCGCATCAAGCAACAGCCGGGAGAGACCCTGCAGAAGTACATCCAGCGCTTCAACAACGCCCGCCTCAAGATCCCCAGGGTGACTGAGGAGGCCATCATCTCAGCCTTCTCCGATGGCGTGCACGACATCAAGATGAAAGAGGAGCTAGCGATCCATGAAGACCTGTGCACATCGGTGGAGCTGTTCAACCTGGCTACCAAGTGCGCCAGGGCTGAGGAAGGGCGCCTCTCCCTCCTCGAGCTCCCGGCTACCGACCCATAAGAGAAGAAGCCCAAGGTCAAGGACGTGAAGCGCAAGGGGGCTACTGTGCTCGCAGCAGAGCCGGACACCAAGCGAGGCAGGGATCAGCCTGAGTCATCTAAGGGCAGCCGGTACTGCGTGTACCATGACCTCCACACCCGCAACACCAATGAATGTCAGGAGCTCAGGGCCGTGCGAGATGGGCGTATCGGCCGATGCCTCGACCGCAGCGATCGAAGCTATGACCGAGGAAGAGGAAGAGGTGGAGGACGATGGGAAGACCATGGCCCTCGCCAAGGGTGGCGTGACCGATCTCACGAGGACCGCTGGCAGGACCAGCCTCATGAGGGAGGTTGGAGGGATCAGCCTCGCGAGGACCACCCTCAAGGCAACGCAGGCCTCCCTCCTCTGCCACCGCCGCCAAGGTGGAATGAATACCATCACCAGGACGAGGGGGCTGGGGGCTTCTAGGAGCCGCGCGCAATCGCCTGCATCCTGGGCGGCGCTCAGGCCCCAGCCTCTCAGCGCATCTTCAAGCAGTTTGCTCGCGAGGTGAATGCGGTCCTCCCCAAGCTTGAGGCCACGCGCCCTCTCAGGTGGTCTGCGTGCGCTATCACGTTCAGCTCAGCGGATCAGCTCAAGTGTGCAACAACGACTGGAGTTCTTCCGATGCTCTGTTCCCCAGTCATCAGCAATGTGCAAGTCACCAGGACCCTCATCGACGGCGGAGCTAGGCTCAACGTCCTGTCCGTCGAGACGTTCAACAATCTCCAAGTGCCATACGATCAGCTTCAGCCAACCAAGCCTTTCTCAGGAGTCACTGATGGTTCAACTGTTCCGGTAGGGCTAGTTCGTCTTCCCGTCACCTTTGGGCAGCGCAACAATTACCGCAACGAGCTCATTGACTTTGACGTCACCCACATTCGCCTGCCATACAATGCCATCCTCGGGTATCCAGCCTTGGCCAAATTCATGGCAGTGACTCACCATGGCTACAATGTCCTCAAGATGCCAGAAAGCGGTGGAATCATCACAGTGCCTTGCGAGGAGAGGGATGCAGTGTGCTCTCTTGAGCGTGCCTTCCAGGCCGCGGCAACCGAGGACCCAGATCACAGGAGCGGGAGGCTCCCTGAGGCGGTCCCTAAAAAGAAGAAGGCTTCACCTGGCCCAAGTGCTCACGGGCAGGCGCCTCCGGGGGCGCCGCGTCAGGACCCGCGCCTGTTCAAGGGGCGCCACCCTCTGTCGCATAGGAAGGCACGCCCGGTGCCCTCCTCGGGCAGGGCTTGGGGGCTCTCTCTTGGAGGGCCACCGACCTCGCCAAGGTCACGAGGGAGGCGCTCGGGCACCACTTGGAGGCGTGCTTCAAGGCACGTTTCCCTCAGGAAGGTATAAGGCAAGGAAGGCAAAACCACTAGGAGTTCATCGCAAGGAACATTCAGGAGCTATAGGAGTCAAGAGTCATGCGCGGCAGTCGCCGCCTACCCGCTGTAGCCCCACATCCCGGCGAGGATGGTGGGCTGCGTGTCTGCATTGACATACCAGGGCTCAACCGAGCCGCGTCTCAGGAGCGCCTCTGGCCTTCATGCATTTGGCGTTGCGAGGGTCCACCTCACAGCTACGTTTGCATGCCTTTCGGCCTGTCGAACGCGAGTGCTGCCCACCAGCGCCTGATGAGGAGCATCCTGGAAGCTCAGGTGGCCAGGCACCGCGCGTTCCCGGAGGAGATGGAGACGGGCCTTGAGGAGCCGCCCGGACCCTCAGAGCCTCCCGAGGCTCAGGGCTCCGAGGGCTCGTGAGGGTTGGCTGCTTCACCGCGCGTGGACAGCTACTCGGACACTCGCTCTGCAATGGTATCAGGTGACATCCTTTCAAGTTTTATCTTCAGCTGGGAGCGCTCGCAGGGCCGCATCATTCCCAGGTTGCGTGGGTCCGTCCCTGTGGCATGTATCCATTTTTCTTAATGTTTTTCATCTACTTTGTTGGGGGCGCCCCTCGGGCTGCATTATCCCCAGGCTGCTCGGGCCAGGCCCAGTGGCGTTTACTTCTATGCATTGATCTAAATGAATTTGCTCCTTCGTGCTTAACATGCTACGCTTAATCGCCTGCTCGATTAATGCCTACGTTTGGCGTCGCTCGCTCTGGCACGACACTTGCGCATGGGTCTGTCCCTGCAACGCCGAAAAATCTGAGTGGCTGAGCGCTGGCCGCGGCAGCCCCGCAAGGCGCCACCTCACCAGGCCCTCGGTGCCCCAATCACTCCCTCAGAGCGACCGATGGTTAGCTGACAACCGAGACAATAGGCCTTGTTTCCCCTCGTGGTTGGTATGCAGGACCCGCTCCAGGAGTAATGCTGGTGGCATCGCGAGACTTCTTCTCCTTCTCTTCAGCACGACCCGCTTGCACGTTAAAAGGGGGGCGCCTGAGCATCGTGACTCATGGGCTCTTACTGGCTCTCCAGCCCTCACCCCCTGGCCTTGACCCACGACATCACGACCTATCATACCAGCGGCGGCTGAGCTCGCTCGAGGGCCGGGACCTGAGGACGTAGAGCATTAAGGGAAGCACGGGGGAGAGGGAAGAAGCTCGCGAGGGCCTAACCCAACAGCACCTCAGTTGTCGTCGCGCAAGCCTGACACCTCAACGGAAACTACCCCGAGCCTACAAGATAAGTCACGTGAAAACTGATCCGACTCAGCGCTTAACCCTCACCTACTGCAGCTCTGTCACGGCAACGCTGCTTGCCTTCCTCTCCCAGCGGAGGCTGCTTGAGCGCTAAAGGGGACCTCCTGAGCATCGCAACTCAGGGGCTCTTACTGGACCTTGGGCCGCTCACCTCCTGGCCTTGACCACGGCATCGCGACCTAGCATACCAGCGATGGCTGAAGCCTGCCTGGGGACCGGGACCTATGAGCGTAGAGCACCAAGCCCTCATGAGGAAAGAAAGGGGGAGCCAAGCCGGGACAGGACAAGCATCTCGCGTTAATTCATCGTGAGGATATAATATTCACAGAAGACGTGGCCAGCGCCTTACATGCCCCCGCGGGGTGGTACTTAGATTCCTCGCAGGAAACAAAAGGTGCTAATGCTAAGGAGTGCTAACTACGCACGCCTCCGCGGGAGACGCCATCATCAACAGTGGGCCGTCAGGTGCCGACGCCAACCCCATACAGATCAATGACGTCGGCGGCCTGATGCAGCAGCCCTGTCCTGAGCGCGACGTGAGCTCGGGGGCTCGTAGCTGTCTACGCTCGTCTCCGGAGTCGCGAGAAGCTCGGTGGAGTTGCTGGACCCCCCGGCACCTCCGCTTTTGGAGCTGCCGGGGAAGCGGTTGGCAGGCCTGGTCCTCGCCACGACGATGCCCCGGCCGCCTTTCTCGGGGCAGCATTCCAGCCGGCGTCCTTCCGCGTCGAAGACCTTGAAGAACAGCAAGGAGGCGCCATCATATTCGAGGTGGATTACGAGGGCGCCCCCTGTCCGGCAGACCCGGGCGATCTCGCCCCAGCCACGGGTCATGTAGACCTTGCCCGGAGCGACAATCTCGACCTCCGCTCCGGTCGCAGGGGTACTGCAGTCAGCGTGCTGCAGCCAGAGCTCAAGAGGCCCCCTCGGGGGGATCTCAAAGGTGAAGGAGGGAGGAAGGCGAATCCAAGACTGGGGAGCCATGGCGGCGTGGAGCACAAGCTCGCGAGAGGAACCCTCGGCATGGACTCCAGGAGGAATGACACGCACCGCCGTAACCCGCCGGCGCCGACGGCGGCACCGACGGTGACGCTCAATGCCTTCTTCTCCAGGGCCCTCGATCCGAGCGTACAATGGCAGCGGAAACCCAGGCGGCGGCCGCTCGAACCAAGGCCTCGACACCTCCTGCCGAGCACCCTCATCTCGGCGCAGAGGACTAACCTCTTCTTCGGCGGAAGAGGGTCAGGACCCTCGCGGGGGGCCTTTCCCTTCTCCTCTGCAGAGAACCGAAGGATTGGTGCCATCAGCGTGAGATGGAGCAATGGCGAAGATGAAGAATAGGAGGAGTAGCAGAGGAAGATGAACTGGAGCGGCTCGCGCCGTTCCGTACTTATAGCCTGAGGAGGCCAACCTTGGCCTCCACGTTCGTAGGTAATCATGACCTGTTTTTGCATGCAGGGACTTGTCAAGTCGTGCGGTGGCCGAGGCGTCGTGGGGAAGCGGAGACGCCCACGTCCAATCAACCGCCATGCGGCGCCCAAGGCCGCAGGCTGTTGGGGCCCGCGGCGCTTCACACTTGCCCCTTCGCTTCTCTGCTAAGCCAAGTCCGGGTGCGCCTTGGGCCTGGGGGCTACTATCGGTGTTCTGGGAACGGGGGTCCCCAGACTTGCCTGCCTGCGGCCTGCGGCGTGGCTCAAGTGGGGGCCCAATGCAGCCCAACTTCATCAGCTCAAGCTCAAGACCCTCGCGAGGGGCCAAGCCTCGCGAGGCGGACAACAAGGAGCTTCCTCAGGAGCAGCCTCCTCAGGCAGGCTCGCGAGGAGGCGGAGAGATCAAGGCAGGGCACCTCCCGAGGGGCCTGTGACGCAAGCCATGATGATCGGAGGCCAGGCAGGCGCCGGCCAGCGCAGCGTTCTTGTTTCCCTTTCGGTGCTAAGGGGGCAAGCACAGGCCAAGGCATCGGGCAAAGGTTACCGTTTCGGTGCAGCAAGACCAAGACCAGCAGAACGACAGGATGGGGGTCATCGCGGAGCCCAGGGCGGCGTCACCGTCAGAGCCTTTGGCAGCCGAAGACCAACTTTAGTCAGGATAAGTGTACCATATGTTCCCCTTCAAAATGGCCAATTGTTGGCGCCCTTCCCGCTCATTATTTGGGGAGAGGCCCAGGGCCTCGCTCTATAAATAGGACTAGCTACCACAAGGTAGAGGCATCTAGAGACCAACTAGAAAGAGAGAGAGAAAGGCGAGTGAACTCACCCAAGCAGTTCATTGCACCAGCTCAAGAACAGCCCCTCGCGAGGCTGTTCTCCCTTTGTACTATTCATCATCAGCCCCTGAGGCAATCCACCACACCACACACTAGAGTAGGGTATTACACCACAATGGTGGCCTGAACCAATATAAATCTCGTGTCCTTTGTGTGTTCATCTTTCTCGCTTAGATCTTTGCGAGACTTCGAGACGTGAGCTGGTAGGGGAGAGATCTTCGCGCGCACCCTAGTGTTCGAACCTCAAGGGTCTGCCGGAACTCAAAATCCGACACCGTCCCACCTAATATCTTCTTGGAAAGGCTATTCAAGCCATCCGTGGTATGGGAAGGGGAGTCCGGCAATATCAATCCGGCTGCGAATACAACCCCGGATTTTGAACCATCTAACGTCATTGGAGGCTCTGCCATCGAAATAACACCTTCGGCCCACGAAATCATGGCTGTCATCGCCCCGTGGACCGAGCCCTTCTTAGCCTACCTAAATAGGCAAGAGCTCCCTAAGGACCAAAATGAGGCACGTTGTATTGTGCGGCGTTCCAAGGCCTACAAAGTCCACGAGGGAGAGCTCTATAAGAAAAGCGCCACCAGAGTGCTCCAAAGATGCATCTCCGAAGAGGAAGGGTGGTAGCTCTTAGCCGAAATCCATGCCGGACTCGGCTGGCACCACGCTGCAGCTCGGGCAGTTGTAAGCAAAGCCTTCCGTATAGGTTTTTACTGGCCGACAGCCCGGGCAGATGCACAGGACCTTGTCCAACATTGCGTCGGTTGCCAACTCTTCGCCAATCAGAGCCATATGCCCTCTACTGCTCTCCAAACAATCCCCATAACTTGGCCCTTCGCGGTCTGGGGGCTGGATATGGTCGGACCTCTTAAAGGGGGAAGCCATAAGAAAAAATACTTATTGGTCATGGTGGACAAGTTCACAAAATGGATAGAAGCCAAACCAGTTAAAACGGCCGAATCCGGACCAGTGATAGACTTCATATCAGGGGTTGTACACTGTTACGGTGTCCCCCATAGCATCGTCACTGACAATGGCTCAAATTTCACAGCCGATGAGGTGAAAACTTGGTGCGACAACATGGGCATTAAGCTCGATTATGCCTCTGTCTATCACCCTCAAACAAAAGGTCAAGTCGAACGTGCAAATGGTCTCATCATGAGCGGCATCAAACCCAGACTAGTGCGATCCTTGAAGGAATCAGACACGCACTGGGTCGAGGAACTCGACTCTGTACTCTGGGGGCTGCAGACCATGCCGAAACGTACAACTGGATACACACCATTTTTTATGGTGTACGACGCAGAAGCAGTGCTACCCTGCGACATAATCCACGACTCACCTCGCATGCGCATGTACGAAGAGAAGGAAGCCGAGTTAGATCGGCAGGACAATTTAGACGCCCTGGAGGAGGAGCGTGGCGTCGCAAAAGCCCGTTCCGCATTCTATCAGCAGCAGGCTCGAAGGTATCAAAGCAGAGAAGTACAGGCCAAAACTTATAATGTTGGCGAACTCGTTCTACGCCTACCGGAGAAGAAGAAGGACAAGCTCAAACCCAAGTGGGAGGGTCCCTTCATCATTGATAAAGTTCTCACTGGAGGAGCATACCGTCTGTGCAATACATCTGATAACAGACTCGAGCCGAACCCATGGAACGCGGCCAGACTCCAAAGATTCTATGCCTAGTGCCGAACTCAGTGTTTGTCTCCTTATCTCCGCTCTTTCAATTATGTCCTCCTTCTTCCTTTCTCGCCTTCTTTACCTTTTTCACATAAAGCCTTAAATACTGTACGGATGCTTTGATCACTCCGGCCGCACTACGCGTGCTCACTATACCTGGGGGCTTCCTATACGGAAGCTAAATATAATTACTTTAATGGCTTCCTGCCAATCACATATGCGTTTTCTTTCCATATGTGCCTTTTCTTCACCATTATATGCATCAATATGACTTAAGTTTTGGCCATGCTGGGTTGCCTGGCTCTTGTGTTTATGCCCTACGTTCCCGTTAATTTGGCTAGGGCATAAGGGGTGCACCTCTGCGATTGTTACTGCCGGTTCAGCCGGATGTGTACCTCAGACTGGGTGAAGCCAAAAGCTAGCGTTCTTAAGGGAATATTCGGTTGGTGAATAAAATATGTTTTTCGTTTATTACAACGTGAATCCCCAAATGTTTTGTATCCTGCGCTTTTGTTCGCAGTTCGGACATGCACATTGATGCATGCTTACCCAGGGAAAGGAACCCCTAACGGAACTATTCTCCGTGGAAGATGTTTCTTACTATCCATGTAATATAACATAACTAGTTGGGTACTTGTCTATTCAAGAACTTATGACCCCTACGCCTGGTTTCCGTGCATACCCCGGTTTTACATGCTGAGCGGGTATTCAGATACACTTCAGACTGTCGGGTCCGAGGGCTGAAGCGAAAAGGTCCGCCATGACAAATGATTTTCAATCCGGCTAGGGACTACATATGTCCATTGAATTACATAGTCACTTGGACTGGCTATATTCTTCCTCTATACCATCCAACAGGCTGTCTAGCCTACAATCCTGTTGGGAATACTTTGCGGCTAATGCTACTTGGTCATACACCAGGCTTACGGGAATATCTTGCCCATCTGACCCCACCGGTCCAACTTCGGCCATATGGTTTGGGTCAGCCTTGACGTATCGCGTCTTCACCATAGCCCAGGCTTCCCTTGCACCTTGTCCGCAAGCCGATATCTTCCATAGTCGGAAGTGCCGCCGTGCTCCTTTGAGCATCTCCACAAGCACGCCCATGCCTCCTGGCAGGGGAGCGGATGGCCACAGGGCCTGGGCAATACCCTGCATCACCTGCCGAGCTTGTTCGTGTAGTCGTGAGAGATCTTGCAGCATATCGCCTACAGATCCAGGCATCTCCTCTTTAGGACGGCCTGTCAGCATACCTACAGACATAACTCTGTCAACACGCTTCCTCGCCGAACTGTACTGCAGTTCGTTTAAGCACTTACTATAAATGCCGCGTCGAAGCCTCCTGTTCTCCTTTACGGAGTCAGGAAGCTGAGCCCGAACATCTGCCAATTTGACGCTCAGTCGGATATTGGCATCTTGGAGATTATTTTTCTCTTGAATAACCTGAGTCAGCACGCACTCGCCCGCCTTCAGCTGACTTCGCAGATGTGGCTCGTTATCTTTCAAGATCTTCGGATTCTCTCCGGGATTGTCTGCAAAATATTTTGTTAGATTTGTAAATCATGCCAAATAAATAACTGGTATACATCCTTACAAATTCCTTTATCAAGGCAAGTATTACCAGAAGAGGCCTTTTGGGATTCCTCTAGTTCGGCAACGGTGGCCTTTAGTTGGGTCTTGCATTTCCCCAGCTCTTGAGATAAATGGGGATTCTTCTCTACAAGAACCTATGCATACAATGATCCTTAAATCAGTTGTGCCAACTGTTTCAAGTCTCATGGGCTACTACTACACATACTTATCAAATTTTCTTACCCGTATATCCTTCACATACTGGTCTATTGCTCTGGCAAGTCCATCTTGAGCTGCGCGGATATATGCATCTCCGGAGTTGAAGGCATGGAACGCCTCTTCGGAAAAAATACCATTGCGTAGTATGGCCCGTCTGCGCCGGTGATTCATGGCGCTCTCCACTTCGGAATTTGTAGCGGAAAACCTGTCCGCATCCTCTGTAGGAGGACAATGCGGTGTGTCCCCACATCAGCCTCCACCCGTGAGTCCGGTTCAGGAATCCGGCTGCTTGAGGTGTGGCTGGCAGGGTCTCCGGATATAGTCCGGCGACTACTCTTTCTGTCAGGACATAATGAAAATCGTCACATCTCAGCAAAAGATAATCATGGAGGAAGTTTAATTTGTACCTCTGCGCCGGCATCTCAATCCTAACCGCCTTCCTCTTAAACTTGCCCGACCTGGGTGCCCTTTGCGGATGAACCCCCACAGGCTCAGCACGGCGTCCCGGCGGCCATTTCTATAAAAATGCAACATGTGTGCGTAAGGTATGGCACAATCGGAAGTTAGGGCTCCGGTTTTACTTACATTCGACACAGGGAGCAGCCCGGGATAATCGACAAGGATGGACACCTGGGCACCATCACAGCTTGCTTGATAGAATGTCCCATCGACAAGCTCCACAGAAATATCCGGATCTTCTTCAAGTCCGGGGTCGAGAGCCCGGCCAGGATCCTCTGGCTGCGGAGATGGGCTGTTGAACTCCTTCACGGCCTTTTTCAGTTCCTGCTTTAAAAATAGCAAGGTGAATGTTGGTGACAAAGGACACAAGAATGGATAGAGTCGAGTAAAGAATGATAGCTTACCCAGCTTGGGGGGTTGTACATGGAAAATCCATCCAGCGACTTAATGCGGAGGAACTCCTCTTCTTCTCCTTTATACAAATCGGACAATATTCTCGCCAGAGCGGTGGCGGAGTCCGGACCTTTACGACCGCAATGGGTGGCATCATCTTCTCCATTGAAATGCCACATGGGTTTCCCTCGATATTGAAGTGGCTGCACCCCCCGCATTATGCATATTGACATAACTTCGGTTATTTGTCAGTCCTGATTGGGACAGGATTTTTATCCTGCTCATCAGATAGAGGACTTCTCTGTCATCTTCCTCCTGGGGGCTCCGAGGGCACCAACTTTGGCGTTTCTTTAGTGGGGCGTTGGTAAACTCAGGAAGGCCCGGCCGGACTGGGTCTGGAAGGGGAACATCATCTACATAAAACCACTCCGAGGGCCAGTCTTCAGATGCTTTCTTTGGAGTGCCGAATAGATATCCGGCCTGGGAGACGCGCCATATTTCGGATCCGCCCACTTGATATATAGATCCCTCCTGATTGCGAGGGACGAGGCAGAATAGCCTCTTCCGTAACTCGAAATGAGCTTCGCAGCCCAGAAATAGCTCGCAGAGGGCAACATAACCTGCGATGTGCAGTATGGAGGCAGGAGTGAAGTTATGCAGCTGGAGGCTGTAGAACACCATGAGCCCGCGAAGGAATGGGTTGATTGGAAACCCTAGTCCTCTCAGCAAATATGGGACAAGGCATATCCGCTCCCCCCGAGATGGGTTAGGAAAGCTCTCCGCTTGCTCCTGATGACCCACAAGTGTAGGGGATATATCGCAGTCCTTTCGATAAGTAAGAGTGTCGAACCCAACGAGGAGCAGAAGGAAATGATAAGCGGTTTTCAGTAAGGTTTTCTCTACAAGCACTGAAATTGTAAGTAACAGATAGTTTTGTGATAAGATAAATTGTAAAGAGTAATAAGTAATAAAAGTAAATAAGGTGCAGCAAGGTGGCCCAATCCTTTTTGTAGCAAAGGACAAGCCTGGACAATTTCTTATAATGAGAAAAGCGCTCCCGAGGACACATGGGAATTATCGTCAAGCTAGTTTCATCACACTCATATGATTCACGTTCGTTACTTTGATAATTTGATATGTGGGTGGACTGGTGCTTGGGTACTGCTCTTACTTGGACACGCATCCCACTTATGATTAAACCCTATTGCAAGCATCCGCAACTACAACAAAAGTATTAAGGTAAACCTAACCATAGCATGAAACATATGGATCCAAATCAGCCCCTAATGAAACAATGCATAAACTAGGGTTTAAGCTTCTGTCACTCTAGCAACCCATCATCTACTTATTACTTCCCAATGCCTTCCTCTAGGCCCAAATAATGGCGAAGTGTCATGTAGTCAATGTTCACATAACACCACTAGAGGAAAGACAACATACATCTTATCAAAATACCGAACGAATACCAAATTCACATGACTACTAATAGCAAGACTTCACCCATGTCCTCAGGAACAAACGTAACTACTCACAAAGCATATTCATGTTCATAATCAGAGGTGTAATAATATGCATTAAGGATCTGAACATATGATCTTCCACCAAGTAAACCAATAAGTATCAACTACAAGGAGTAATCAACACTACCAGCAACCCACAGGTACCAATGTGTGGTTTTGGATACAAGAGATGAACTAGGGTTTGAGAGGAGATGGTGCTGATGAAGATGTTGATGGATATTGACCCCCTCCCGATGAGAGGATCGTTGGTGATGACGATGGTGATGATTTACCCCTCCCGGAGGGAAGTGTCCCCGGCAGAACAGCTCTGCTGGAGCTCTAGATTGGTTCCGCCAAGGTTCCGCCTCATGGCGGCGGAGTTTCGTCTCGTAAGCTTGCCGATGATTTTTTTCAGGATAAAAACCTTCATATAGTAGAAGATGGAGACCGGGGGCCATCAGGGGCCCAGGAGACAGGGGGCGCGCCTAGTAGGGGTGGGCGCGCCCCCACCCTCCTGGACAGGGTGTGGGCCCCCTGAGGTGTTTCTTTCGCTCAAAAATTCTTATTAAATCCAAAAAAAGGTTTCGTGGAGTCTCAGGTCTTTTGGAGCAGTGCAGAATAGGTTTCCAATGTTTACTCCTTTTCCAGCCAGAATTCTAGCTGCCGGCATTCCCCCTCTTCATGGTAAACCTTACAAAATAAGAGATAATAGTCATAAGTATTGATATATAATGTGTAATAACAGCCCATAATGCAATAAATATTGATATAAAATCATGATGCAAAATGGACGTATCAACTCCCCCAAGCTTAGACCTCGCTTGTCCTCAAGCGGAAGCCGAAATCGAAAAATATGTCAACATGTTTAGAGATAGAGGTGTCGATAAAAATAAAATACAGACATGAGGGCATCATTATCATTCTTATAATAGCAACATATATAGATTTTGTCATATGATTTCTTATGCTCAAGTAACAATGAATTCACAATGTCAAGCATGGTTCAGAAACTTCATCGAAAGCTAACAAACTATAATCTCAGTCATTGAAGCAATTGCAATTTATCATAACATCAGAAAGAGTCAAAAATAGAGCTTTTCAGCAAGTCCACATACTCAACTATCATATAATCTTCTACAATTGCTAACACTCATGCAATACTTGTGGTTATGGAGTTTCAACCGGACACTGAGAAAGATAGGGGCTTATTGTGTTGCCTCCCAACGTATTCACCTTTAGGTGATGTCAACAATAATAGTCCATGCTAACGAACATCCAACTGGATATATACATCATGATCTTTCAAACACGAGGAGCTTGCCAAAGGATAAAATGAAAAAGGGAAAGGTGGAGGTCGCCTTGACTCAAGCATAAAGTAAAAACATAAAGTAGAAACATAAAGCAAAAGACAGGCCCTTCGCAGAGGGAAGCAGAGGTTGTCATGCGCTTTTAGGGTTGGATACACAAAATCTTAGTACGAAAGAACGTCACTTTATATTGCCACTTGTGTATGGACCTTTATTATGCAGTCCGTCGCTTTTATTGCTTCCATAACAAGATCGTATAAAGCTTATTTTCTCCGCACTAATAAGTCATGAATATTTAGAGAGAAATTTTTATTGCTTGCACCGATGACAACTTACTTGAAGGATCTTACTCAATCCATAGGTAGATATGGTGGACTCTCATGGCAAAACTGGGTTTAAGGATATTTGGAAGCACAAGTAGTATCTCTACTTGGTGCTAGGAATTTGGCTAGCATGAGGGGGAAAGGCAAGCTCAACATGTTCGGAAGGTCAATGACAATATACTTTAACTGAGATGTGAGAAAACATAAACCATTACGTTGTCTTCCTTGTCCAATGTCAACTCTTTTAGCATGTCATACTTAATGAGTGCTCACAATATAAAAGATGTCCAAGATAGTGTATTTATATGTGAAACCTCTCTTTCCTTATTACTTCCTATTAATTGCAACGAAGACCAAAACTAGGTTTATCAACTCTCAACAACTTTTAAGCCTCATACTTTCTATGTGTGAAGTTGTCACTATCCATAAGATCAATAGGAACTCTTTTATTCTTTTTATTCTTTCTATTTTTCTCAAGATCATAGCAAGATAGCAAAGCCCCTGACTCAATACTAATCTTTATTATAGATAGCTCACGGACTCGATTACATAAAGAGATCACAAAGCAAACTCAAAACTACTTGATATCAAAACTTCAATCTACTAAATCAAAATACTACTAAAAGGATCGAGCTAAATAAAACGGTAAAGATAGGAGTGTGATGGTGGTATGATACCGGGGCACCTCCCCCAAGCTTGGCATTGCCAAGGGGAGTGCCCATACCCATGTGATTATGTCTCCTTCACGGTGGGTGTTGTGATCTTCTTGGCAATAATGCCCCTCAGGATACTATTCTCCTCCTCGAGCTTATTGACTTGTTGCTTGAGGCCCACAACTTCTTTGCGGAGCTTGCTGGTAATGGCTAAAGCTCCCTTTACCCAAGGATGCTGCATAGCTTCTGGAGAACAAGTGACACACTTTTTCATATTTTCATAAGAAAGGAACCTAAAGTTGGAAGGGATGACCGAATTTGGAATAGCCGAGCTATGTAGTTCCCCCATCATGAATTCTTCTTGGAAACGCGAAGTGACTTCTTGATGTTCCTCCATGGCATCTATTCTTTTCAAGTCAGCCTCCATCTCATCCTCCGTTGATGGTCCAAAGTGATAAGCATTGCTTTTTGCTCCTGGACCTATTGTTGGGTGAGATACCCGACTCTCCCTGACTGACTCTTGAGAAGACATCTTGCTCTAAATCTGCAACAGGGACAACTTGAAACGAAAACAGAGGATATTTGCATGATACAGTGGTCAAAACCTTCGGGTAATTATATAATGAATTTTTACCGACCAAAATACGTAACGTGCAAGAAGACGGAGTCCGGAAGGCACACGAGGTGTCCACGAGACAGGGGGGCGCGCCCAGTAAGGGTGGGCACGCCCTCCACTCTCGTGGGGGCCTCGTGTCCTTCCCAGACTACTTCTTTCTTCCTAAAATTCTTAAATATTCCAAAACTGATAGAAATTGCCTTTAGAGTTGTTTTGGAGTCGGTTTACTTCCCGTACCACATACCTATTCCTTTTCGGAGTCTGGAACATTCTGGTAAGTGTCCCTTATGTATTCCTTCAGGGTTATGGTTTCAATAATATTAGTTTCAACATTGATAGGATTACCTGAAATATAATGTTTAATTCTTTGACCATTCACCACCCTTGGACTTGTGCCTTCGAAGTTGTTAATTTTTATGGCACCAGAACGATAGACCTCCTCGATAACGTAAGGACCTTCCCATTTAGAGAGAAGTTTTCCTGCAAAAAATCTTAAACGAGAGTTGAATAATAACACATAATCACCTATGTTAAACTCACACTTTTGTATCCTTTTGTCATGCCAGCATTTGACTTTTTCTTTGAATAGCTTGGCATTCTCATAGGCTTGGGTTCTCCACTCATCAAGTGAGCTAATATCAAACAACCTCTTCTCACTGGCAAGTTTCAAGTCATAGTTGAGCTCTTTAATAGCCCAATATGCTGTATGTTCAAGTTCTAGAGGTAAATGACAAGCTTTTCCATAAACCATCTTATATGGAGACATACCCATAGGATTTTTATATGCAGTTCTATAGGCCCACAATGCATCATCAAGTTTTTTGGACCAATTCTTTCTAGATCTATTAACAGTCTTTTGCAAAATTAATTTGAGCTCTCTATTGCTCAACTCTACTTGACCACTAGACTGTGGGTGATAAGGAGATGCGATTCTATGATTGACATCGTACTTAGCAAGCATCTTACGGAAAGCACCATGAATAAAATGTGAACCACCATCAGTCATAAGATATCTAGGGACTCCAAACCTCAGAAAAATAACTTCTTTAATAATTTTAATAGAAGTGTTATGATCAGCACTACTAGTTGGAATAGCTTCTACCCACTTAGTAACGTAATCAATAGCAACTAAAAAATGTGTGTAACCATTAGAGGCAAGAAAAGGTCCCATATAATCAAAGCCCCAAACATCAAATGGTACAATAACAAGAGAATAATTCATAGGCATTTCTTGACGTCTACTAATATTACCAATTCTTTGACATTCATCACAAGACAATACAAACTTACGAGCATCTTTGAAGAGAGTAGGCCAATAAAAACCGGATTGCAATACCTTATGTGCAGTTCTGTACCCAGCGTGGTGTCCTCCATATGATTTAGAGTGACACTTGCGTAGGATCTGTTCCTGTTCATGCTCAGGTACACAACGTCTAATAACACCATCTACTCCTTTATAAAGGTGTGGGTCATCCCAAAAGTAATGTCTTAAATCATAAAAGAACCTTTTCTTTTGCTGGTATGTGAAACTAGGTGGTATAAATTTAGCAACAATGTAATTAGCATAATCAACATACCAAGGAGCAGTACAAGAAGCATTAACGACCGCTAATTGTTCATCAGGAAAGCTATCATTAATAGGCAGTGGGTCATCAAGAATATTCTCTAATCTAGACAAGTTGTCTGCAACTGGGTTCTCAGCTCCCTTTCTATCAATAATATGCAAATCAAATTCTTGGAGCAAGAGAACCCATCTAATGAGTCTAGGCTTAGCATCTTTCTTTTCCATAAGATATTTAATAGCAGCGTGATCAGTGTGAATAGTAACTTTGGAATCAACAATATAAGGTCTAAACTTATCACATGCAAACAACAACTGCTAAGAATTATTTTTCAGTAGTAGCATAATTTGTCTGGGAAGTATCAAGAGTTTTACTAGCATACTGGATAACATTTAATTTCTTATCAACTCTTTGCCCTAGAACAACACCTACAGCATAATCACTAGCATCAAACATAATTTCAAAAGGTAAATTCCAATCAGGTGGCTGGACAATAGGTGCTATAATCAAAGCTTTCTTAAGTATTTCAAATGCTTCTACACAATCATCATCAAATACAAAAGGAATATCTTTTTGCAATAAATTAGTCATAGGCCTAGAGATTTTAGAAAAGTCCTTAAGGAACCTCCTATAAAAACCAGCATGACCAAGGAAACTTCTTATACCTTTTATGTCCTTGGGACATGGAATCTTTTCAATAGCATCAACTTTAGCTTTATCAACTGCAATACCACTCTCAGAGATCTTGTGCCCCAAGACAATGCCTTCATTAACCATAAAGTGGCACTTTTCCCAATTCAAGACGAGACTAGTGTCTTCGCAACTCGATCAAGGTTGCTCAAGCAATCATCAAAGGAGGATCCATAAACGGAGAAGTCATCCATGAATACCACACGAATGTGTTCACAAAAGTCAAAGAATATAGCCATCATACATCTTTGAAAGGTAGCAGGTGCATTACATAAACCAAAAGGCATACGTCTATAAGCAAAAGTACCGAAAGGGCAAGTAAATGTAGTTTTTGATTGATCTTCCGCTGATACAGGTATTTGAGAGAAACCAGAATAACCATTTAGAAAGCAGAAATGTGTATTTTTGGATAGTGTTTCTGGCATTTGATCAATAAAAGGTAAAGGGTAATGATCTTTCTTAGTAGCTTTATTTAATTTACGGAAATCAATTACCATCCTATAACCTGTAATAATTCTTTGTGGAATCAATTCATCTTTATCATTAGGAACAATAGTAATACCTCCCTTTTTAGGGACACAATAGACAGGGCTTACCCATTCACTATCAGCAACGGGGTAAATTATACCTGCCTCGAGGAGCTTTAGTATCTCATTTCTTACTACTTCTTTCATCTTAGGATTTAATCTTCGTTGATGATCTCTAACTGGTTTGGCATCTTTTTCCACTTTCATTTTGTGTTGGCATAGAGTAGGACTAATGCCCTTAAGATCATCCAGAGTATATCCAATAGCATCACGGTGCTTCTTCAGAGTTTTCAATAATCTTTCCTCTTCCTGCTCTGAAAGGTTAGCACTAATAATAATAGGATATATCTTCTTTTCATCAAGATAAGCATATTTAGGATTATCAGGTAATGGTTTTAGCTCAAACACGGGATCACCCTTGGGTGGAGGAGGATCCCCTAAGATTTCAACAGGTAAGTTATGTTTCAGAATAGGTTCCTGTTTAAGGAATGCCTCATCTATTTCCCTTCTTTCTTCCATAAACATATCATTTTCATGGTCTAGCAAATATTGTTCTAATGGATCAGTAGGAGGCACGACAATAGAAGCAAGACCAATTATTTGATCTTTACTAGGTAATTCTTTATCACAGGGTTGTCTATGAAATTTAGCAAAATTAAACTCATGAGTCATATCATCCAAGCCAATCATAACAACATCCTTTTTGCAATCAATCTTAGCTTTAACAATGTTCAAGAAGGGTCTACCAAATATAATGGGACAAAGTCATCTTGAGGGGAAGTAAGAACAAGAAAATCAGAAGGGTATTTAACCTTCCCACACAAGACTTCAACATCTCTAACAATCCCAATTGTTGAAATAGTATCTCTATTAGCAAGCTTGATAGTAACATCAATATCTTCTAACTCAACAGGTGCAATGTCATGCATAATTTCTTTATATAAATCATAGGGTATTGCACTAGCGCTAGCACCCATATCACATAAGCCATGATAACAATGATCTCCTATTTTAACAGAAATAACAGGCATGCCTACAACAGGTCTATGTGCCTTAGCATATGGTTTTGCAATATTAGTAGCTTCATCACAGAAGTAAATAACAGGCCCATCTAAATTAACATCCAAGAGATCTTTAACCATAGCAATACTAGGTTCAACTTTGATTTTCTCAGGAGGTGTATAAGTTCTAGTATTACTCTTACGAACAACAGTCGAAGTTTTAGCATGATCCTTTATCCTAACAGGAAAAGGTTGTTTCTCAACATAAGTAGTAGGAATAATAGGATCACTATAAGTGATAGTCTTTTCTTCAACAATAATAGGTGCAACTACTTTTACTTCAATGGGAGGATTATATTTAAACCACTTCTCCTTAGGGAGATCAACGTGAGTAGCAAAAGATTCACAAAAAGAAGCTGCTATCTCAGAGTCAAGTCCATATTTAGCGCTAAATCCACAAAAACATTGGTATCAATAAAAGATTTAACGCAATCAAACTTAGGTTTCATACTTGACTCCTTTCCATCGTCAGAACCCCAATATTCAGAGTTGCATTTAATTCTTTCCAATAAGTCCCATTTGAATTCAATAGTCTTCGGCATATAAGAACCAGCACAGGAAGTATCGAGCATGGTGCGATCATTGAGAGAAAGCCGAGCATAAATTTTTTGAATAATCATTTCTCTGGAGAGCTCATGATTGGGGCATGAATATAACATTGACTTAATCCTCTCCCAAGCTTGAGAGATGCTTTCTCCTTCGCGAGGCCAGAAATTATATATGTAATTACGATCACGATGAACAAGATTCATAGGATAGAACTTTTAGTGAAATTCCAACTTCAATCATTTATAATCCCAAGATCCCGTATCATCACATAGCCTGAAGCATGTCAATGCATCTCCGTTCAAAGATAAAGGGAAGACCTTCCTTTTGAGAACATCATCGGGAATACCTGCAAGCTTAAATAATCCACAAACTTCATCCACAAAGATAAGGTGTAAATCGGGATGCAATGTTCCATCTCCTGCAAATGGATTAGCTACCAGTTTCTCTATCATACCCGAAGGAATTTCAAAGTGAACATTTTCAGTAGGTTCAGTAGGTTGAGGAGCAACTCTTTGCTCTACTGGTCGGGGCGAAGATGACCCGAACAAGCCCCTCAAAGGATTAGTTTCCATAGTAACAAGTAACAAAAAATTTCAACACACTATATAAATGTTTCCTTACCAAGTCCCACTCACCAAAAGCGCTACACTCCCCGGCAATGGCGTCAGAAAAGAGTCTTGATGACCCACAAGTGTAGGGGATCTATCATAATCCTTTCGATAAGTAAGAGTGTCGAACCCAACGAGGAGCAGAAGGAAATGATAAGCGGTTTTCAGTAAGGTTTTCTCTGCAAGCACTGAAATTGTAAGTAATAGATAGTTTTGTGATAAGATAAATTGTAAAGAGTAATAAGAAATAAAAGTAAATAAGGTGCATCAAGGTGGCCCAATCCTTTTTGTAGCAAAGGACAAGCCTGGACAATTTCTTATAATGAGAAAAGCACTCCCGAGGACACATGGGAATTATCGTCAAGCTAGTTTCATCACAATCATATGATTCGCATTCGTTACTTTGATAATTTGATATGTGGGTGGACTGGTGCTTGGGTACTGCCCTTACTTGGACACGCATCCCACTTATGACTAACCCCTATTGCAAGCATCCGCAACTACAACAAAAGTATTAAGGTAAACCTAACCATAGCATGAAACATATGGATCCAAATCAGCCCCTAATGAAGCAACGCATAAACTAGGGATTAAGCTTCTATCACTCTAGCAACCCATCATCTACTTATTACTTCACAATGCCTTCCTCTAGGCCCAAATAATGGTGAAGTGTCATGTAGTCGACGTTCACATAACACCACTAGAGGAAAGACAACATACATCTTATCAAAATATCGAATGAATACCAAATTCACATGACTACTAATAGCAAGACTTCACCCATGTCCTCCGGAACAAACGTAACTACTTACAAAGCATATTCATGTTCATAATCAGAGGTGTAATAATATGCATTAAGGATCTGAACATATGATCTTCCACCAAGTAAACCAATAAGTATCAACTACAAGGAGTAATCAACACTACTAGCAACCCACAGGTACCAATGTGTGGTTTTGGATACAAGATTGGATACAAGAGATGAACTACGGTTTGAGAGGAGATGGTGCTGATGAAGATGTTGATGGAGATTAACCCCCTCCCAATGAGAGGATCGTTGGTGATGATGATGGTGATGATTTCCCCCTCCCGGAGGGAAGTGTCCCCGGCAGAACAGCTCTGCCGGAGCTCTAGATTGGTTCCGCCAAGGTTCCGCCTCGTGGCGGCGGAGTTTCGTCTCGTAAGCTTGCCCACGATTTTTTTCAGGATAAAACCCTTCATATAGCAGAAGATGGACACCAGGGGGCCCAGGAGACAGGGGGCGCGCCCAGTAGGTGTGGGCGCGCCCCCACCCTCCTGGACAGGGTGTGGGCCCCCTGAGCTGTTTCTTTAGCTCAATAATTCTTATTAAATCCAAAAATAGGTTTCGTGGACTCTCAGGTCTTTTGGAGCAGTGCAGAATAGGTTTCCAATGTTTGCTCCTTTTCCAGCTAGAATTCCAGCTGCCGGTGATACGTCTCCAACGTATCTATAATTTTTGATTGCTCCATGCTACTTTATCTACTGTTTTGGACTATATTGGGCTTTATTTTTCACTTTTATATTACTTTTGGGACTAACCTATTAACCGGAGGCCCAGCCCAGAGTTGCTGTTTTTTGCCTTTTTCAGTATTCCGATGAAACAGAATATCAAACGGAGTCCAAACGGAATGAAACTTTCGGGATCGTGATTTTCCAACCGAACGTGATCCAGGAGACTTGGACCCTACTCCAAGAAGCTTCCGAGGAGGTCACGAGGGTGGAGGGCGCGCCCCCTGGGCGCGCCCCCTACCTCGTGGGCCCCCCAGAGCTCCACCAACGTACTCCTTCCTCCTATATATACCTATGTATCCCCGTATGATCAGAAGGGGAGCCAAAAACCTAATTCCACCGCCGCAACCTTCTATATCCACAAGATCCCATCTTGGGGCCTGTTCCGGAGCTCTGCCGGAGGGGGCATCCACCATGGAGGGTTTCTACATCAACACCATAGCCCCTCCGATGAAGTGTGAGTAGTTTACTTTAGACCTTCGGGTCCATAGCTAGTAGTGGCTTCTTCTCTCTTTTTGGATCTCAATACAATGTTCTCCCCCTCTCTCATGGAGATCTATTCGATGTAATCTTCTTTTTGCGGTGTGTTTGTTGAGACTGATGAATTGTGGGTTTATGATCCAGCTTATCTATGAATAATATTTGAATCTTTTCTCAATTCTTTTATGTATGATTGAGTTATCTTTGCAAGTCTCTTCGAATTATCTTTTTGGTTTGGCCAACTAGATTGGTAGTTCTTGCAACGGGAGAAGTGCATGGCTTTGGGTTCAATCTTGTGGTGTCCTTACTCAGTGACAGAAAGAGTTGCAAGGCACGTATTGTATTGTTGCCATCGAGGATAACAAGATGGGGTATTTATCATATTGCATGAATTTATTCCTCTACATCATGTCATCTTGCTTAAGGCGTTACTCTGTTTTTAACTTAATACTCTAGATGCATGCTGGATAGCGGTCAATGAGTGGAGTAATAGTAGTAGATGCAGAATCGTTTCGATCTACTTGTCACAGACGTGATGCCTATATACAGGATCATTGCCTAGATATACTCATAACTATGCTCAATTCTATCAATTGCTCAACAGTAATTTGTTCACCCACCATAGAATACTTATGCTCTTGAGAGAAGCCACTAGTGAAACCTATGGCCCCCGGGTCTATTCTCATCATATCAATCTATATTACTTTATTTACTTGCTTTGTTTTTTTACTTTGCCTTTACTTTTACTTTGCATCTATCTATCAAAAATACCAAATATATTATCTCTATCAGATCTCACTCTCGTAAGTGACCGTGAAGGGATTGACAACCCCTAAGCGTTGGTTGCGAGTTGCTATCGTTTTGTGCAGGTACGAGGGACTTGCCCGTGACCTCCTACTGGATTGATACCTTGGTTCTCAAAAACTGAGGGAAATACTTACGCTACTGTGCTTCATCATCCTCTCCTCTTCGGGGAAAACCAACGCAAGCTTGAGACGTAGCAGCCGGCATTCCCCCTCTTCATGGTAAACCTTGCAAAATAAGAGATAATAGCCATAAGTACTGATATATAATGTGTAATAACAGCCCGTAATGCAATAAATATTGATATAAAGGCATGATGCAAAATGGATGTATCAGCTCCCCGCCGTTATAGGTGGCTAGTCCGGCTCGGACGAGGACCATGTATGCAGGTGGAAGAAACCCTTGGGTCTGCAACTCTACTAAATGGCTATGGGGGACAGAGCTCTTTTTCCAATCACCCGGCATAGAGCTACGGGAACAAGAAGAAGAGCTGTGGCGACCGGCCATGATAGAATGGTTTTCCGGACGCGCTCTGTTGAATGCTTGCTTGGGGGAAGATGGTCAGATTTGGATCTGAGGATCCCCGTCTCTTCAAATAGATGGTTCGTTTACAGGGTCAGGGTGGCAAATGTAAAAATGCCCCGGCTCCTCGTATTCACTCGACACGTGGAGATAGCCATTATTGAAGCACAAAAGACAAGGAGTACAACTTTAATGGGAAGCCAGACACTGTTCGCTACAACATGTACTTTGGATTTGAAGAAGAACCCGCCTTGCAATGCTGAAGACAATCTATGCGCCGGACTCATCGTCATTGAAGCCTGGTTCGGGGGCTACTCAGGGAGTCCTAGACTAGGGGGTATCCGGACAGCCGTACTATATACTTTGGCCGGACTGTTGGACTATGAAGATACAAGATTGAAGACTTCGTCCCGTGTCCGGATGGGACTCTCCTTTGCGTGGAAGGCAAGCTTGGTGATTCGGATGTTAGATCTCCTTCTCTATAACCGAGTTTGTGTAACCCTAGCCCCTCCGGTGTCTATATAAACTAGAGGGTTTAGTCCATAGGAGAAGAACAATAATAATCATAGGCTAGCTCTTAGGGTTTAGCCTCTACAATCTCGTGGTAGATCAACTCTTGTAATACTCATATCATCAAGATCAATCAAGCAGGAAGTAGGGTATTACCTCCATCGAGAGGGCCCAAATCTGGGTAAACATCGTGTCCCCAGTCTCCTGTTACCATTAGCCTTAGACGCACAGTTCGGGACCACCTACCCGAGATCTTCCGGTTTTGACACTGACACCGGGCCTTAGTGTTTTTGTTTGATTGGCGATGGGGTGCGGGCTGGTGTTCGGGTTGATACGCCGCTTTGTCTCAGCCACGAGGTGGCTGTTTAGCCGCATACTGCGCTGGTAGTCCTCCTTGAGTTGAGGTAGCAACCTGCGCCTTGGGTAACTTTCGGTTGGGCGCTCAAGTCCGTATTCCTCGGCTGCCAGGACCTCAGTCCATCTATCAGTTAGCAGATCTTGATCAGCTTGAAGCTGCTGCTACTTTTTCTCCAGGCTTTTTGCAGTCGCTATAAGCCGACGCTTGAGGTGCTCCTGCTCGATGGGATCCTCAGGCACGATGAATTCTTTGTCGCCGAGGCTCACCTCGTCTTTGGAGGGGGGCATGTAATTGTCATCCTCCGAGTCTCCATCCATTGCCTGTTTCTCAGGGCTAGCTTGCCCATCCTCCCATCCGACTTGCTCGAAGCTTGGCTGGGCGGGATTGTTTTCGTCTTCGGCACCATGCAGAGTGCTATTGTCTCTTGTGCGGTATCGCTATTTCTGCTATGGCGGGGCTTAGAGCGGCGCCTATGACGCTGGTGCTTAGATTACTTCTCAAGGGGATTATCCCCTGTTGCCTCATCGCCATCGCCTTCTTTGGGCATGTCTACCATATATATATATCATATGATGAGGTGGCTGTCCAGCGCCCTGTGGGCAGTGGTTCCTGTTCTTCTCCTGCATCGTCGTCCATACTGTCGATGTCTTCGGAGTTGAAGTCGAGCATGTCGGTTAAGTCATCGACAGTGGCTATTAAGTGGGTGGTGGGTGGGGAACGAATTTCTTCGTTGTCCGCTTCCCACTCAAGCCGGACATAGTTCGGCCAGGAGTCTCCTGACAGGGAGATAGACTTTAATGAATTTAGCACGTCGCCCAAGGGCGAGTGCTGAAAGATATCCGTGGAGGTAAAGTCCATGATCGGTGCCCAATCAGATTCGATAGGCACGGATGCACGTGATTTGGAGCCTATGGCCGGAGACGACTCCGAGGGTCTGATGACACAGGCCTCGTCAGAGGCGAAGTCTCTATTCGGCTCTATCGCCGATGAGTGTGCAGCCTCCGTGGCGGGGTCCATCCACCCGTCCTCAGATGGCATGATTTGCTCCCAATTAAGGGCTGGGGCAGCCGCAGGTGTGATCTCCCAAACACAGTCCGATGGCAGATCTAAGTCATGCTCGTCGTGACTGTTCGGCACACCTGACATGGGCTCGAATCCGTCAAAGATCAAGTCTCCGCGGATGTCGGCGGTGTAGTTCAAGCTTCCAAACCTGACCTAATGGCCAGGGGCGTAGCTATCAATCTTCTCCAGATGGTCAAGCGAGTTGGCCCGCAGTATGAAGCCGCCGACTACGAAGATCTGTCCGGGGAGGAATACCTCCCCCTGGATCGCATCCTTGCAGATGATTGAAGGATCCATCGAGCCTTATATTGACGACACAGTGGAACTCTCAATGAAAGCACCAATGTCGGTGTCAAAACCAGTGGATCTCGGGTAGGGGGTCCCGAACTGTGCGTCTAAGGCTAATGGTAATAGGAGGCGGGGGACACAATGTTTACCCAGGTTCGGGCCCTCTCGATGGAGGTAATACCCTACTTCCTGCTTGATTGATCTTGATGATATGAGTATTACAAGAGTTGATCTACCACGAGATCGTAGAGGCTAAACCCTAGAAGCTAGCTTATGATTAGGATTGTTGTGGTCCTACAGACTAAACCCTCCGGTTTATATAGACACCGGAGGGGGCTAGGGTTACACAGAGTCGGTTACACAGAAGGAGATCTACATATCCGGATTGCCAAGCTTGCCTTCCACGCAAAGGAGAGTCCCACCCGGACACGGGACGAAGTCTTCAATCTTGTATCTTCATAGTCGAACAGTCCGGCACAAGTACATAGTCCGGCTGTCCGAGGACCCCCTACTCCAGGACTCCCTCACCCATACCCGATACTCATTTTTCTTTTGGTGGGGAAGAAGAAGATGGTGGTGGTAGTGAGAAATTAGAGGGTTTGCCCTTCGCTTCGTCCAACTTCTGACGGAGAATAAAATTATCTATCCTCAACTCGTCGTTATCTATCTCGAGTTTTGTTATCCTCTTGCATAACACCTCCATGCTTTCGTTTTTGAACCGGGGAGGAACCGATTCATCTTCATCTTCTTCGGAGGTCCAGCTATAATGCTCCACATCCCCATAGGATTTGGGGTTTGCGATGAGATCAACAACATAGCTCTCACCCTCGGAGTTTTGGGACGACATATTTTCAGATCTAACAAGAAAAATAGCAAGAAAAGAGAACAGAAGATTTCTCCGTGATACGGTGGTTAACAGGTTCAGGATATATATATATATATATATATATATATATATATATATATATATAAATTTTTTATCTTAGAGGACAAGCATATGGAAGAAAAACGGAGTCCGGAAGGTGTCCCAGGTGGGCACAACTCACCTGGGCGCGCCAGGCATGCCTGGCGTGCCCTGGTGTCTTGTGCCCACCAGGGGACACTTCTTGGAAGTTTCTTTATTTCCAAAATTCTTAGATATTCCAAAACTGGCAAAAAACATTTTTGCGGATTTTTTGGAGTCCGTTTCTTACCGTATCACGTGCCTTCTTATTTTTACGATTCTGGAGTGTTGAAGAAGGACTCTTTGATGTGTTCGGCATACCTAAGATATAGTGTTTTATTCGTTGCCCATTGACAACCTTCAGGTTAGTACCTTCGGTGTTATTTATTTTGATGGCTCCGGATCGATAGACCTCCTCGATGATATATGGGCCTTCCCACTTCGAGAGAAGTTTTCTTGTAAAGAATCTGAAACAAGAGTTGTACAAAAGAACATATTCTCTGACTTTAAACTCACGCTTTTGTATTCTTTTGTCATGCCATCTTTTAACTTTTTCTTTGAATAACTTTGCATTTTCATAAGCTTGGGTTCTCCATTCATCTAAAGATCTAATATCAAATAACCTCTTTTCACCGGCAAGTTTGAAATCATAGTTGAGTTCTTTAACTGCCCAATATGCTTTATGTTCTAACTCAAGAGGTAAATGACAAGCCTTTCCATAAAACATTTTATAAGGAGACATACCCATAGGATTTTTGTATGATGTTCTATAAGCCCAAAGTGCATCATCTAATTTCTTAGACCAATTCTTCCTGGACCTATTAACAGTCTTTTGCAAAATTAATTTTATTTCTCTATTGCTAAGCTCTACTTGACCACTAGACTGAGGATGATAAGGTGATGCAATTTATGGTTAACATCATACTTGGCAAGCATTTTACGGAAAGCACCATGAATAATGTGTGAACCACCATCAGTCATTAAATATCTAGAGACTCCAAACCTTGGGAAAATAACTTCCTTAAGCATTTGAATAGAGGTGTTGTGATCAGCACTACTGGTTGGAATAGCTTATATCCATTTAGTAACATAATCAACAACAACCAAAATATGTGTATACCCATTAGATGAAGGAAAAGGTCCCATGTAATCAAATCCCCAAACATCAAATGGTTCAACAGCTAGTGAATAATTCATAGGCATTTCTTGACGCTTACTAATATTACCTATTCTTTGACATTCATCACAAGATAAGACGAACTTACGGGCATCCTTGAAGACAGTATGCCAATAGAATCCAGACTGCAATACCTTATGAGCAGTTCTATGTCCAGCATGATGCCCTCCATAAGCTTCGGAGTGACATTTCCGTAAGATTTGTTCCTATTCATGCTCAGGAACATAACGTCTAATAATACAATCTACTCCTTCTTTATAAAGATGTGGGTCATCCCAAAAGTAATGTCTTAAATCATAGAAGAATTTTTTCTTTTGTTGATATGTAAAGCTAGGTGGTAAATATTTAGCAACAATGTAATTAGCATAGTCAGCATACCAAGCAGTACTACGAGCAACATTTATTGCAGCTAGCTGCTCATCCGAAAAGCTATCATCAACAGATAGTGGGTCATCAAGCACATTTTCAAGCCTAGACAAGTTATCAGCTACATGATTCTCAACTCCTTTTCTATCAATGATATGAAAATCAAATTCTTGTAACAAGAGAACCCATCAAATAAGTCTAGGTTTATCATATTTCTTTTCCATTTAATAGCAGCATGATCGGTGTGAACAGTTACTTTGGAATCAACAATATAAGATCTAAACTTGTCACACGCAAACACCACTGCTAGGAATTCTTTTTCAGTAGTAGCATAATTTCGTTGAGCACCGTCTAGAGTTTTACTAGCATAATGAATAACATTTAATTTCTTATAAACTCTTTATCCTAGAACAACACCAACATCATAATCACTAGCATCACACATAATTTGAAAAGGCAAGTTCCAATCAGGTGGTTGAACAATAGGTGCAGAAATTAAGGATTTCTTACGTGTTTCAAAGGCTTCAAAACAATCAGCAGCAAAAACAAAAGGTATATCCTTTTGCAAAAGATTCGTAAGAGGCCTAGAAATTTTAGAGAAGTCTTTGATAAACCTCCTATAGAAACCAACATGACCTAGGAAACTATGAATACTGTTCATATCCTTAGGACATGGCATTTTCTCAATAGCATCAACCTTAGCTTTGTCCACTTCAATGCCCTTTTCAGAAATTTTATGACCCAAGACAGTACCTTCATTAACCATAAAGTGGCACTTCTTCCAATTCAAGACAAGATTTGTTTGTTCACATCTCTGCAATACTCGATCAAGATTGCCTAAACAATCATCAAAAGGCTTGCCATAAACGGAGAAGTCATCCATGAAAACCTCAACAATCTTTTCACAAAAGTTAGAGAATATAGCAGTCATACATCTTTAAAAGGTAGTAGATGCATTACATAAACCAAAAGGCATACGTCTATAAGCATAAGTTCCAAAGGGACAAGTAGAAGTGGGTTTTTCTTGATCAGGTTGAGAAACAGGTATTTGTGAAAAACCAGAATATCCATCTAGGAAGCAAAAATGTGTGTGCTTAGATAAGCTTTCAAGCATTTGATCAATAAAAGGCAGAGGGTAATGATCTTTTCTAGTTGCTTTGTTTAATTTTCTAAAGTAAATTACCATTCTATAGCCTATAACAATTCTTTGTGGAATAAGTTCATTTTTATCATTAGGAACAACAGTTATACCTCCTTTCTTAGGAACACAATGAACAAGACTTACCCATCTACTATCAGCTATAGGATAGATTATACCTGCTTCCATAAGTTTTAATATTCCTGTTCTTACCACTTCTTTCATATTTGGATTTAACCGACGTTGGTGATCAACAACATGTTTAGCATCAGGCTCCATATTAATTTTGTGCTGACATAGAGTGGGACTAATGCCCTTTAAATCATCAAGAGTATATCCAATAGCAGCTTGGTGCTTCCTTGGAACTTTCAATAGTCTTTCTTCTTCATGTTCTGAAAGGTTAACACTGATAATAGCAGGATATATCTTCTTTTCATCAAGATAAGCATATTTCAAAGTGTTTGGTAATTGTTTTAATTCAAACACATGATACCTTTAGGTGGAGGAGGTCCTCCTAGAGTCTCAATAGGCAAATTGTGTTTAAGTAGAGGACGTTGTTCAAAGAAAATATCATCTATTTCATTTCTTTCACGCATATGGAAGTCATTTTCATGGTCTAGCAAATATTGTTCTAAAGGATCAGTAGGAGGTACAACAATAGAAGCAAGAGCAATTATTTCATCCTTACTAGGCAATTCTTTTTCATGATGCTTTTTACTAAACTAGAAAAATTAAACTCATGAGACTTATCACCAAAGCTAACACTGACAGTTTGCTTCTTACGATCTATCTTAGCATTAATGGTGTTTAAGAAGGGTCTACCAAAAATAATGGGACAAAAGCTATCTTATGGGGAACCAAGAACAAGAAAAATTAGTAGGGTATTTTATTTTCCCACACAAGACTTCAACATCTCTATCAATCCCAACTGGTGATATAGTATCTCTATTAGCAAGTTTAATAGTAACATCTATGTTTTCTATTTCTGCAGGTCCTATGTCATTCATAATTTCTTGATATAAACTGTAAGGAATAGCACTCACACTGGCTTCTGTGTCACATAAACCATGATAACATTGATCTCCTATTTTAACTGAGATAATGATCATGCCAACAACAGGTCTATGTTTATCTTTTCCATCAGGTTTGGCTATTCTAGCAGCTTCTTCACAGAAATGAATAACGTGCCCATCCATATCTTCTTCCAGGAGATCTTTAACCATAGCAATACTAGGTTCTACTTTGATTTGTTCATCAGGTTTAGGTGTTCCAATGTAGCTTTTGTTGACCACAGTTGAAACTTTAGCTTGTTCCTTTATCCTAATAGGGAAAGGTGGTTTCTCAATATAAGCAGTAGGAACAACTGGATCAACATTATAGATTATAGTTTCTTATTTAACTGGTACCGGTTCTTTAATTTCATCTTTAATAGGTGGTTGATATTTAAACCACTTCTCTTTGGGGAGACCAACATGGGTAGCAAATGATTCACAGAAGGAAGCTACTATCTCAGAGTCAAGTCCATATTTAGTGTGATACTTTTGAAAGGCATCAGTATTCATAAAAGAATTAACACAATCATACTTAAGCTTAATACCTGACTCTTTACCTTCATTGAGTTCCCTATCTTCAGAGTTGCGTTTAATTCTTTCCAAAAGATCCCACCGGAATGTTGGGGAATCCGGTAATTTCAAAAAAATTCCTATGATCACGCAAGATCTATCACTAGCTGATGCATAGCAACGAGAGGGGAGAGTGTTGTCTATGTACCCTCGTAGACCAAAAGCGGAAGCGTTATGACAACACGGTTGATGTAGTCGTACGTCTTCACGATCCGACCGATCCTAGCACCGAAGGTACAACACCTCCGCGATCTGCACATGTTTAGCTCGGTGATGTCCCATGAACTCTAGATCCAGTTGAGGTCGAGGGAGAGTTTCGTCAGCATGACGGCATGGTGACGGTGATGATGAACTTACTGGCGTAGGGCTTCGCCTAAGCACTACAACGATATGACCAAGGTGGAAATATGTGGAGGGGGGCACCGCACACGGCTAAACAATCAACTTGTGTGTTCTAGGGTGCCCCCTTCCCCCCTATATAAAGGAGCAAGGGGGAGGCCGGCCAGCCCTCCAAGGGTGCGCCCCCAATAGGGGAATCCTACTAGGACTCCAAGTCCTAGTAGGTTTCCACCTAAAGGGAGGGGGGGGAGGAAGGAGAGGGAGAGGGGGAAGGCAAGGGGGGCGCCCCCCCTTCCTTGTCCTATTCGGACTGAAGGGGAGGGGGCGTGCGGCCTGCCCTGGCCAGCCCCTCTCTATCTCTCCACTAGGGCCTATTGAGGCCCATTAGTTCCCCGGGGGGTTCCAGTAACCCTCCGATATAGTCGTCCAAT
Source organism: Triticum dicoccoides (assembly GCF_002162155.2). NCBI lineage: Eukaryota > Viridiplantae > Streptophyta > Magnoliopsida > Poales > Poaceae > Triticum > Triticum dicoccoides. The sequence continues at coordinate 539,519,086 of NC_041381.1, read as the reverse complement.
ATATCAATGTTTACGTCTTGACCATTTTGAGACTCCTCGTCATGTCCGCGATCACATCCGGGACTCTGAACAATCTTCGGTACATCATATACATAAACTCATAATACCAATCATCATCGAACGTTAAGCGTGCGGACCCTACGAGTTCAAGAACTATGTAGACATGATCGAGACACGTCTCTGGTCAATAACCAATAGCGGAACCTGGATGCTCATATTGGTTCCTACATATTCTACGAAGATCTTTATCGGTCAAACCGCATAACAACATACTTTGTTCCCTTTGTTATCGGTATGTTACTTGCCTGAGATTCGACCGTCGGTATCATCATACCTAGTTCAATCTCGTTACCGGCAAGTCTCTTTATTCGTTCCGTAATACTTCATCCCGCAACTAACTCATTAGTCACAATGCTTGCAAGGCTTATAGTGATGAGTATTACCGAGAGGGCCCAGAGATACCTCTCCGAAACATGGAGTGACAAATCCTAATCTCGATCTATGCCAACCCAACAAACACCTTTGAAGACACCTATAGAGCACCTTTATAATCACCCAATTACGTTGTGATGTTTGGTAGCACACGAAGTGTTCCTCCGGTATTCGGGAGTTGCATAATCTCATAGTGTGAGGAACTTGTATAAGTCATGAAGAAAGCAGTAGCAATGAAACTGACATGATCATAATGCTAAGCTAATGGATGGGTCATGTCCATCACATCATTCACCTAATGATGTGATCCCGTTCATCAAATGACAACACATGTCTATGGTTAGGAAACATAACCATCTTTGATTAACGAGCTAGTTAGGTAGAGGCATACTAGGGACTATATGTTTTGTCTATGTATTTACACATGTACTAAGTCTCTGGTTAATACAATTCTAGCATGAATAATAAACATTTATCAAGATATAAGGAAATAAATAATAACTTTATTATTGCCTCTAGGGCATATTTCCTTTAGTCTGCCATTTGCACTAGAGTCAATAATCTAGATCACATCGCCATGTGATTTAACACCAATAGTTCACATCTGTATGTGATTAACACCCATAGTTCAAATCAACATGTGGTCAACAACCAAAGGGTTTACTAGAGTCAATAATCTAGCACACATTGCTATGTGATTAAGACCCAAAGAGTACTAAGGAGTGATCATGTTTTGCTTGTGAGAGAAGTTTAGTCAACGGGCCTGTCACATTCAGAGCCGTATGTATTTTGCAAATATTCTATGTTTACAATGCTCTGCATGGAGCTACTCTAGCTAATAGCTCCTACTTTCAATATGTATCCAGATTCAGACTTAGAGTCATCTAGATTTGTGTAAAAGTTTGCATCGATGTAACTCTTCACGACGAACTCTTTATCACCCCCATAACCGACAAACATTTCTTTAGTCCTTACTAAGGATAATTTTGACGACTGTCCAGTGATCTACTCTTAGATCACTATTGTACCCCCTTGCCAAACTCATGGCAAGGTACACAATAGGTCTGGTTCATAGCATAGCATACTTTATAGAACCTACGACTGAGGCATAGGGAATGACTTTCATTCTTTTTCTATCTTCTGCCATGGTCGGGCTTTGAGTCTTACTCAAGTTTACACCTTGTAATACAGGCAAGAACTTCTTCTTTGACTGATCCATTTTGAACTCTTTCAAAATCTTGTCAAGGTATGTACTCATTGAAAAATCTTATGAAGCGTCTTGATCTATCTCTATAGACCTTGATGCCCAATATGTATGCAGTTTCACCGAGGTCTTTCATTGAAAAAACTCTTATTCAAGTATCCCTTTATGCTATCCAGAAATTCTATATCATTTCCAATCAATAATATGTCATCCGAAAATAATATTAGAAATGCTACAGTGCTCCCACTCACTTTCTTGTGAATACAGACTTCTCCAAAAGTCTGTATAAAACCATATGCTTTGATCACACTATCAAAGTGTTTATTCCAACTCCAAGAGGCTTGCACCAGTCCATAAATGGATCGCTAGAGCTTGCACACTTTGTTAGCACCCTTTGGATCGACAAAACCTTCTGGTTGCATCATATACAACTCTTCTTCAAGAAATCCATTTAGGAATACAGTTTTGACATCCATCTGCCAAATTTCATAATCATAAAATGCGGCAATTGCTAACATGATTGGACAGAGTTAAGCATCGCTACGGGTGAGAAGGTCTCATCGTAGTCAACTCCCTGAACTTGTCAAAAACCTTTTGCGACAAGTCGAGCTTTGTAGATAGTAACACTACTATCAACATCCATCTTCCTCTTGAAGATCCATTTATATTCTATGGCTCGCCGATCATCGGCCAAGTCCACCAAAGTCCACACTTTGTTCTCATACATGGATCGTATCTCAGATTTCATGGCCTCAAGCCATTTCGCGGAATCTGGGATCATCATCGCTTCCTCATAGTTTGTAGGTTCATCAGGTAGTAACATGACTTCCAGAATAGGATTATCGTACCATTCTGGTGCGGACCATACTCTGGAAGACCTACGATGTTCTGTAGTAACTTGATCTGAAGTTTCATGATCATCATCATTAGCTTCCTCACTAATTGGTGTAGGAATCAATGGAACTGATTTCTGTGATGAACTACTTTCCAATTCGGGAGAAGGTACAATTACCTAATCAAGTTCAACATTCCTCCCACTCACTTCTTCCGAGAGAAACTCCTTCTCTAGAAAGGATCCATTTTTAGCTACGAATATCTTGCTTTCGGATCTGTGATAGAAGGTGTGCCCAACATTTTCCTTTGGGTATCCTATGAAGATGCACTTCTCCGATTTGGGTTCGAGCTTATCAGGTTGAAGCTTTTTCACATAAGCATCGCAGCCCCAAACTTTAAGAAACGACAACTTTGGTTTCTTGCCAAACCACAGTTCATAAGGTGTCATCTCAACGGATTTTGATGGTGCCCTATTTAACATGAATGTAGCTGTCTCTAATGCATAATCCCAAACGATAGTGGTAAATCGGTAAGAGACATCATAGATTGCACCGTATCTAGGCTAGTGCAGAAGAATAGGATGAAGAGGAAGAAGAGGAGAGTTGCCCCGAAGACACCAAATATGCCTATCATGAGCACATGGCTCTTGCTTCATGGCAATTTTGGGCAACAAGAAGAACTCAAGGCCCAACTTCAACAAGAATAGCTCAAGTGACGCCAACAACAAGCAACATGTGAGGAAATGTTATAATTGTGGCAATGTGAGTCACTTTGTTGTGGATTTCCCTTTTGAGAAGAGGTAAGACAATGGTGGCAAGCTTATGCGAAAAGACAAGGCCAAGTGTTTCCCCAACAAGAACAACTTCACCAAGAGAACTCCTCCTAAGGGGTTGGTGGCACATGAAGAGTACAATGAGGATAATGATGATTATGACGATGGTGAGACGGTTGCCACGGCCTCCGTTGCCATTGGAACAACTCCGCGAGCGTCCCTCTTCGATTCACCCAACGAGAACATCACCGCCAAGTGCCTCATGGCTAAAGCCACCAACAAGGTAACCCCCAACATCAAGTCTACCATCTCTACTAATCCTTCCTTGATGGATTGCATTGATGAAAGTGAGGGGACGAAGGAGGAGGAAAATGAATTTGAGTCTTTTATGAGTAAGCTCAAAGGTAAAACCAACAAGCACTTCGTTGCTCTCTTGGAACAACTTGGTGAAGCCAATGACATGATCGAGGCTCACGAAGATACCATCTGTAAGATGGAAGGGCATAGTCGTGACTATGCCGATGAGATATCGGATCTCTCTAACGCTCTTGAGGAAGAGCGTGGTCATCTTTTGGCTCTTGAGGAGTCACACAACGATGATCATGGTAAAATAAAGAAAGATCTTGATCATGCTCTTGTTGTCTCTCATGTGCTCAATTCCGAAAAGTCCAAACTCGGGGTTTACCATGCTAGACTCAAGGAAGAGTTTGATATACTTGACAAGGCTCACAAAGTCTTGAAGAGTGCTCATGATAGCCTCAAAGAGTCTCATGATCAACTGAAGCTAACCAAGGAGAAAGCCACATTTCCTCATATGGTTTTAATTGATGATGGAAATGCTACTAACCCGTGTTGTGAGCATGTGCATCTTGTGGAGGAGAATGTCAAGTTGAAAGAGCAACTTGTGAAAGGCCTTGTGTCTTGCATACAAGGTGAGAAGAACCTCAATGACCTTTTGAGAAATCAAAAGGAAGTTGTGGGCAAGGAGGGGATTGGGTTTGCACCCAAGTCCAAGAAGAAGAAGAAGAATGACAAAACCAAACAAACTCCTCCTCTCAGGAAAACTTTTGTGAAGGAGGGAGAGGGTACTCCTAAGGAGAATAAGAACAATGTGAAGGGTGGTGGTGTCAAGAAGTTCAATGCCACACCTTCCAACGAAGCCAGCGACTTTAACCCTTCTTATGTGTTATGCCATGCTAGTGATGGGCATATTTATGCTAAATTTGTTGGTTCTTATTATGAGTACATTGAATGGTCTATTTTGGTTCATAAGACCCTTGTTGCTAACATCAAAGGACGCATTACAAAATGGGTACCTAAAACCAAGCATTGATCTCTGGTAGGTGTTTTCTTCCGGTGGGGGCTCATGGTTGCTCGATAGTGGAGCCACAAATCATATGACCGGAAGCAAGGACTTGGAGGTGGATGTGCACAAGGTTTCATCTATGCCCACCAATGTCGAATGGGGTGATGCCTCATCTTCTAAGGTATTGGGTCTTGGCAAGGTTGTCATTTCTCATGATCTCACGATCGAGAAAGTCATGCTTGTTGAGTCCCTTGCATACAACTTACTTTCCATTCGTCAACTCGCACTCATGGGCTTTGCCACTTTCTTTGATATTGATACCGCGGCCCTCTTGTGGAGCAAGACTCTTAAAGTAGCCTTTGTTGGGCATGTCGAGAACGGTCTTTATGTGATTAACTTTTTGGAGCGACCCACTAAGACAGCGACATGCCTAATGGCTAAAGTTGACGTGGGATGGCTTTGGCATCACCGTTTAGCCCACGTCAATATGAGATCTTTGCATAGTCTTCTCAAGGGGGACCATGTCCGTGGACTAACAAATGTTAGTTTTGCCAAAGATCATGCTTGTAGTGCTTGTATCGAAGGAAAGCTACATGAGAAGGATCACCCTCTATCATCTACTCGATGAGGCCTTTGGAGCTCCTTCACATGGATCTCTTTGGTCCTCCATCCTTTGATAGTCTTGGGGGTAGAAAGTATTGCTTGGTGATTGTGGATGACTATTCAAGATACACTTGGGTATACTTCTTCAAGAGGAAGAGTGAGACCCAACAAACTATCATCGACTTTGCAATGAAGCTCAACGTCAACACAATGCAAAGATTTTGATAATAAGAAGTGACAATGACACTGAGTTCAAGAACTACACCTTGGATGAGTTTCTTAGTGATGAGGGGATCAAGCATCAATATTCTGCACCTTACACCCCTCAACAAAATGGTGTAGCGAAAAGGAAGAACCGAACATTGATGGACGCGACAAGGACCGTGATGGCGTAGTTCAAGTCTCCATACAACTTTTGGGCCAAAGCCATCAACACCGCTTGTCATGCATCCAATTGGCTCTATCTTCGCAAAGGCTTGAACAAGACTCCATATGAGATACTTACCGGCAACAAGCCCAACCTCAAGTACTTCCGGGTGTTTGGTTGTAAGTGTTTTCATTCTCATGAAAGGTGTTCATTTATTTAAATTTGAGGCTAGAGCTCATGAGGGCATATTTGTTGGTTATGCTACAAACTCTCATGCTTACTGTGTCCTCAACAAGTCCACGAGACTCATTGAGGAGACATGTAACATGGAGTTTGATGAGAATAACGGCTCCCAAGTGGAGCAAAGTGGTGCTTGTGATGTAGGTGATGAAATTGCTCCCCAAGCCATAAGAAGAATGGGTGTTGGTCACATCATACCCATTGAGAAACCCCCTGTGGCCGAGGAGAAGGACAACGTTCCAATCAAATAGAACCATCACCAACCCAAGACCCACACGCTTCCGAAGAACAAAGTGAAGGCCCTCAAACAAATGAACATGATCAAGGGAAAGATCAACCTCAGGATGGTGGTGATCCACCAAGTGATGTCCAAGTTCAAGTTCTTGCCACCGAGCAAGTTCAAGATCAAGAGAAAGCTCAAGATCAAGAACAAGCTCAAGACGACGCTCATGATGGTCAAGTTACCGCTCCTCAACTCTCTCTTGAGGAGCAATTGGAGTGTCGTGCCGCCAAGATTGCGTCCAAGCTCACTACGAAAGATCATCTCACGATGAATGTGCTTGGAAGTTTAATAAAGGGGTAAGCACTCGTAGACAATTAGCAAACTATTGTGAACATCATGCGTTTGTTTCTTGTGTTGAACCCCAAAAGGTCTATGAGGCGCTCGAGGATCCAGATTGGCTTAATGCCATGCATGAAGAACTCAACAACTTCGAGCACAACAAGGTGTGTAGATCGGTGCCAAGGCCAAAGGAGAACCATAATGTTATTGGAACCAAATGGATATTCAAGAACAAGCAAGATGCTCACGGGATTATCATTCAGAACAAGGCTCGTTTGGTGGCACAAGGTTACTCCCAAGTCGAGGGTATCGACTACGGTGAAACCTTTGCTCCCGTTGCTTGCCTTGAATCTATTCGTTTGTTGATTGCTTATGCTTCTCATCATAACTTCAAGTTGCAACAAATGGATGTGAAGAGTGTTTTTCTTAATGGTCCTATTAATGAGTTGGTGTATGTCAAACAACCCCCAGGGTTTGAGGATCCTGAGTTCCCCAATCATGTGTACCAACTCGATAAGGCGCTCTATGGACTTAAGCAAGCCCCACGTGCGTGGTATGAGCACCTTACCGAGTTGTTGCAAGATCATGGGTTTGTAATTGGGAAAATCGACCCCACTCTTTTTACTAAGAAGGTCAAAGGGGAGTTGTTTGTATGCCAACTATATGTTGATGATATTATCTTTGGTTCTCCTAACAAAGCTTTCAATGAAGATTTTGCCGCTCTCATGACCTCGAAGTTCAAGATGTCCATGATGGGAGAGTTGAAGTTCTTTCTCGGGTTCGAAATCAAACAAAGAAGAGAAGGAACCTTCATCAACCAAGCCAAATACACTCAAGACATGCTCAAGAGATTCAAGCTAAGTGATGTCAAGCCGGCTTCTACTCCAATGTCTGTCAAATGCCCACTTGACATTGATCCCAATGGTAAAGCGGTGGATCAAAAGGTATATTGTTCTATGATTGGCTCCTTGCTTTAACTTGTGCATCTAGACTGGATATCATGTTGAGTGTGGGAATTTGTGCACGGTTTCAAGCCTCACCTAAGGAAAGCCACTTTGTGGCGGTCAAGCGAATCTTTCGATATTTGTCTCATACCCCAAACTTTGGCTTATGGTACCCTATAGGAGCAAACGTCAATCTCGTTGGTTTTTCGTATTCGGATTGGGCGGGAGACAAAGTGGATAGGAATTCAACTTCTGGAGGGTGCCAATTTCTTGGTTGCTCTTTGGTGAGTTGGTCTTCTAAGAAGCAAAGTTGTGTGTCCCTCCCCTCCACCGAAGACGGGTATGTGACCGTCGGTAGTTGTTGATCTCAACTTCTATGGATGAGGCAAACTTTAAAGGATTACAGTGTCATTTGTGACAAAGTGCCTATTTGGTGTGACAATGAAAGTGCCATCAAGATTTCTCTCAACCCGGTGCAACACTTCAAGACGAAGCATATTGAGATTCGGTATCATTTCATTTGGGATCACATTAGGCGAGGGGAGATCGAGCTTAACTATGCCAACACTCATGATAACCTTGAAGATATTTTCACAAAGCCTTTGGATGAAGCAAGATTTCGCGAGTTAAGGCGTGAGATAAATATCATCGATTTGAACAATGTTGCTTGAACCTTTGCACACCCTCCACACTCATCTTCTTGTCTTGTTTAGGTGTAGGCATGGCAATAGGGGGTGTTGTTCTATCAATGAACTCTCCCTCCCCACATTATGCACAAATTGATCAACTTTTCAATTTCTCCATTGTGATGGTACTTGTGCTTCGAAGATGAGCTTTGGTCATGGGCCCAAGGATAATTCTTCGTGATGCCATACCAATTGACTCAAACATAGGTGGCTTCGGCCACCGCCCTCTCTTCATGAGAGGTTTTGGTTCGGTGTTTGGTCCTCATTGTCTCGTGCTTTCTTTTGGACCTTGTTTGTGTTTAAGTTACTTCTTTTGTGTCCTCTCTTGTGTGTCCATTTGCTTGAAGTTTGTATTGCAAAGGCCTTCTTGTCTCTTTTTGGTGGAACGTGCATTTTCTTGGGTCTGCGATACTACCGTGGCACACCACGTTACTACCGCTGGAGGTGGGTGGCTCTTGTGCTTGCATAGCTATGACCACGGCACGGTACTACCACTTCCATCGCGACATTAATTTTTTACTGCCGCTTGTAGAGCAGTACTACCGCCCAGTGTGCGGTACTACCACCCGGGCGGTACTACCACGATGACCCGCGGTACTATCGCGCTGTTGAGACCGTGTGGGGGTTATGTGCGGGCAGGGGGAGTTCCAACTCCCCCATACCCATTCATCTCTTCCCTTCACTTCGTCTCTCTCTCTATCCTGCCCAAGAATGGCGCTGAAGGACCTCGCCGGATCTCCATCTCTGGCCGCTCTCCTCTCATTTCAACCGGTGGGATCGATCCCCACCTCACCCTCTTTCCATGGACCCCGGTATCTCCCCTAGTCCCTCTCTCTTTTCCTTTCTTTTGTGCTTTTAGGTTTTGGGAGATAAACGAGTAGGTCTTGTGATTTTTGGCTAAATCTTTGCAAGAGGAGATTGTTGGAGAGTGCTTGTGCAGTAAATATGCTATTTGGTGTGATATAACTATGTAGTTTTGATCAACGGTAGTACCGATTCATCTTCACGGATGTTCTCAGATGCGTTCTTGCCAGATCCGCCCCGTGCGGTACTAGCGCTCCTCCTGGAGCGGTACTACCGCCCGCTGCGGGCCTCGTATGGTACTACCACTCCCTTGGAGCGGTACTACCCCCGGTGCGAGGTTGTAAAAAATTACTTCCGCCCTGAGCATGGTACTACCGTGCCATCCCGACGCTGTACTACTGCGGTCAAAGTAGAAGTAAATTTTTACTTCTGCATCCTATCCCAGTGCTACCGCTTGACTTAAAATTGCGTTGTTTTGTCACACCTAATCTCATTTCTATTTGTTTCTTTTGATTTTGGCCTTGGTCTTGGCAATAACCCTTCTCGCTCTTCTCGTGTGTTTGTGTTGTGTGTCACAAGTGGTGGCTCTCGGCGCTCAAATCCCAGCAGTGACAGGAGATCAAAGCGCCTTCACAACCAAGAAGCTCCTGAGGGGTGCAATTCCCCACAACGCCATGTCAAGACCACATCTAGCAAGATCAAGGAGCTAGTTGTCGGCTTTGAAAACATGCCTCAAGCAGAGTTCTTGATACGAAGGAGGGTCAACCCCTACATCAAGCCTCGTGAGCAAGTAAGGGGCAATGACTTGTTTTGGACCAAGCAGCAAAATCTCATCTACCTAGATGTGATCAAGGCCAAGCAGAACATCTACGTCCCAGTTCAGTGGATTGACATGGAGCGTCTGAGGAAGAACCAGGCATATTTTGGTGAGCCACTGGATTTGGTGGAGCAGTTTGGTATTGAGGAGATTCTCACGTTCCACCTTGACTTTGACCCGGAGATTGTGGCTCAGTTTTTTGCTTATGTCCACTTCCACATGGATGAGAAGTAGACCATGACTTGGATGACTAATGGAAAGAGGATGACTGCTGAGTGGAAGGAGTTCATGCATCTGTTACACATTCATGATGAGGGGTTAGATGTGCCCATTGGTGTCCGCCCACATGCCAACCTAGAGTCTGCTTCCAAAAACAAGCTTAAACCCTACCTTGTTGAGAAGGCTTTACCCAATGGCAGGAAGTCGTATGTGCTGAACTCGTTTCTTGACATCATGCACCGGATCTTCTGCAAGTCTCTTTTTCCTCGCATCAGTGATAACGACAAGGTGCATGCTTATCTTGTGGAGATGATGCTTATTTGTGAGGAAGCTTGTCTTCAACTACCTGGACCACTTGATGTCTCTCATATCATGCGGTGTGAGCTTTGGTTTGCTGTGTTCCATCACAAGATTCTCATCTATGGACCTTATTTGCACATCTTGATTTCAAAGACTTGGGAGAAGCTCTTTCCGGGTGAAGAGTTTCATGCTCCCAACTGGATTCGCCATGAGCCCATTAAACTACGCCAGAAGAACGAGTGGGCTAACATCACTACCCGGGCTGAGGTAGAAGCTGCCCGCATGGACGTTGATGGAGATGAGATTGCAGAGGAGGAGGAGGAGGCGGAGGACAGTGCTGAGGAGTATGTGTCTCCCTCTGGTAAGCCATCTTGGGCTAAGAAGCTCAAGGCCAAGGTGAAGGCTCTGTTCTGCATGCAGGCCAAGGGGCAGTACCAGACTCACGTTGCTCAGAAGGAGAGTCGCCAGCGTGACAAGCGGATTTTGAGGAAGCTTGGCGAGCACGTCTCGAGCGGGTCAGAGATGAACACCACTCCTGAGGCTGCCTGGATGACGAAGTAGGGCTATCAGTGGGATGAGTCAGATGAGGAGTCCGTTCCTGCTGCCGAGACAGATGATGATATTGTTGGGTGATCACTTCTGTGGGAGCTACCACCTGTGTCTTAGGTGTCCTCTCTGCCTTTTTGGTATTTTGATGCCAAAGGGGGATAGAGTGTAGGATTTGCGAGTTATTTGTTCTGTCTCTTTGCTTTCGTTTCATTGAACCTTTGTTGCTTTGGTTTGTGTTATTTGCGTGTGAGTCCAGAACTTATTCTATCATATGGTGTAAGACATATGCCTTCACTCTTATCCTTTTATTGTGTAGTCTGTTATTAGCTTTTGAGTTTATTCTGTCTTGTGCCCGTATCATCATGCTCACTTGCTATACCTTGCTTCAATGCTTATTGTCACTTATATTGTTGCAAGGATTGCCTTGTCTATAAAATTTAGGAGGAGTGTTGATCCTAGTATGTGTGTTGTGCAGTCCAAAGCATGTCTATAGAATGCACACATCTATGGGGAGCTCGTCTATATTTATAAGATTTTGGGTTTGATTATAATCATTTTATATCTCTATGTGCAAATCCCGTATTGTTATCAATCCGCCAAAAAGGGGGAGATTGTAAGGGCATATTTCTCCCTAAGTGGTTTTGGTGATTGATGACAGTGCATTTGCAGACTAATCATGTGCATTGAGCATTTCAGATATCTCATGTCTAGGAACAAGACAATTCGGTGCCCCCCGGAACCTATCAACGACGGCGGTTCTCTAAGTTTCTTTTCGGTGGATTTGAGTCGTAGGAAAGCTATACTATTAAGAGGGGGTCCACTTCGAAAAGGTTAGGGTGGAATCAACACATACACATCTTTTCCTTTGCACCACCTTTCCTTCGCTTTGATGGAGCACCATCCGTTTATCCTAGTCTCTGCGATATGAAGGCTGCCAAGTGCTAAAGCCTTTGTGGCATGCGGTAGTACTGCTCAAGGGAGTAGTAGTATCGCAGGGGTGTGCGGTAGTACCTCTGAGGCAAGTGGTAGTACCGCTCCTAGTGAGCGGTAGTATGCTGCCTCCAGCCCAAACGCTGGTGCATGCGGAAGTAGGTGCGAATGTATTTTTTTACTTCCGCCCCTACGCAGTAGTACCGCTCCCAGTGAGTGGTAGTACGATGCCGGACTTTTGCATAGCTCCAACCTCAGGGGAAGTAGCTGAAGGAAACATGCCCAAGAGGCAATAGTAAAGTTATTATTTATTTCCTTATTTCATGATAAATGTTTATTATTCATGCTAGAATTGTATTAACCAGAAACATAATACATGTGTGAATACATAGACAAACATAGTGTCACTAGTATGCCTCTACTTGACTAGCTCGTTAATCAAAGATGGTTAAGTTTCCTAACCATAGACATGAGTTGTCATTTGATTAACGGGATCACATCATTAGGAGAATGATGTGATTGACTTGACCCATTCCGTTAGCTTAGCACTTGATCGTTTAGTATGTTGCTATTGCTTTCTTCATGACTTATACATGTTCATATGACTATGAGATTATGCAACTCCCATTTACCGGAGGAACACTTTGTGTGCTACCAAACGTCACAATGTAACTGGGTGATTATAAAGGTGTTCTACAGGTGTCTCCGAAGGTACTTTTTGAGTTGGCGTATTTCGAGATTAGGATTTGTCACTCTGATTGTCGGAGAGGTATCTCTGGGCTCTCTCGGTAATGCACATCACTATAAGCCTTGCAAGCAATGTGACTAATGAGTTAGTTGCGAGATGATGCAATACAGAACGAGTAAAGAGACTTGCCGGTAACGAGATTGAACTAGGTATGATGATACCGATGAAAGAATCTCAGGCAAGTAACATACCGATGACAAAGGGAACAACGTATGTTGTTATGCGGTTTGACCGATAAAGATCTTCGTAGAATATGTGGGAGCCAATATAAGCATCCAGGTTCCGCTATTGGTTACTGACCGGAGACGAGTCTCGGTCATGTCTACATAGTTCTCAAACCCGTAGGGTCCACATGCTTAACGTTAGGCGACGATTGGTATTATGAGTTTATGTGTTTTGATTTACCGAAGATAGTTCGGAGTCCCGGATTAGATCGGGGACATGATGAGGAGTCTCGAAATGGTCGAGACATAAAGATTGATACATTGGACGACTATATTCGGACACCAAAAGTTTTCCGGGTGGTTTCGGAGAAAACCGGAGTACCGGGAGGTTACTGGAACCCCCCGGGAGAAGTTATGGGCCTTATGGGCCATAAGAAGGAAGCACACCAGCCCACAAGGGGCTGGTGTGCCCCTCTTTGGGCACGAGGCCGAATAGGAATAGGTTTGGGGGGTGCGGCCCCCCTTTCCTTCTCTCTTGCTCCTCCTTCCCTTCCCTCTCCTACTCCAACTTGGGAAGGGGGAATCCTACTCCCACCGGGAGTAGGACTCCCCCTTGGGCGCACCTACAGAGGGCCGGTGAGGGAGTCCTGGATTAGGGGGTCCTTGGACAGCCGGACTATATACTTTGGCCGGACTGTTGGACTATGAAGATACAAGACTGAAGACTTCGTCCCGTGTCTGGATGGGACTCTCCTTTGCGTGGAAGCACTAGTAGAAAACCACCCATTAGTCCCGGTTTGTATGGACCTTTAGTCCCGGTTCAGGAACTGGGACTAATGGGTCGTTACTAATACCTCAACCCATTAGTCCCGGTTCAAACACGAACCGGGACCAATGTGCCTCCACGTGGCCCTGTGCGCCGAGCCCAGTCAGGGGGCCTTTGGTCCCGGTTGGTGGCTCCAACCGGGACCAAAAGGCATCCACGCGTCTGCATTCCAGTGGCTGGGGTTTTTGTTTTTTTTTGAAAGGAGGGGGGTTGGGGGTTTTGGGGGGTTAATTTAGGTGTTTCGTATATTGTGTTAGCTAGCTAATTAATAGAGAGAAGTGTCCTCTCTTATGTCCGTGCTTGGTCGACACTACGTATATACATAAGTGAACGAGAGAACCATTCAGTACAGAAGTTCGTCATGCATACCGAGAGAAGTGATCGATCGACCTCTCCTTCCCCGAGAGATTGGTCGAACAACAAGTTTTTTACTGGCTACATACATGTACAATCTATATAAGATCTCTTAATTACAAACCCCTAGCATTTGAAATCAACTTCCACATGGTATTCTCTGGCTTTACTGATGACGTGTTCAAGAAAGAATCCCGCCAATTCCTCTTGAATTGCTTTCATGCGATCTGGTTGTAGGAGTTCATCCCGCATCTGCCACGTCTAATTAATTTGAAGAAGGGGGTTAATTAATACATATATATGAATGAAACTCAATAGAAATGATGGTGTAATAAAATGAAATTGTGAATATTATTGCTTATGCACTTCATATTATCTTCTAGAGTAGCCCCGCTTGTTTTTCAAAGTCGCGTTGTGGATGAACTCGCACACGTAGTATCCACATAAATCATTCCCTTCCTCCTGCCACAAGCACTTTACGAGAAATAGAGGTCAATCAAACTGATAATGAAGCATTATAAATGGCATTGATGAAAGTATAGCTATAGAATCAACGGGAGATGCGCGCAACTAGCTAGCCAGTAGTACTTACTTTCGGGTATACATATCGCAGCTCCTTCGGCAGTCCCGGAGCTTGTGCGGTGAACTGTTTCCAAACCCTGCAAGACAAAGAAAATAATTATTATTACTTGAGATATCAGGAAATGAACAAAAAGTTGCCGATATGGTGCGATAATGATCGATTGAACTTACTTGCTGAGCATTTCAGTCATGTACGCATAGGTGCTGGGATCTTTCCGTCTGGAGTCTAAGACGGTTACTAGTCCACGCTCAAGCTTAATCTCCAGAAGAATATAGTGGTACCTGCACACGCATGCATAACTCATCAATTACATTAACCTCGCTCGAGTAATAAGGGAAACCGAATATGCACACGACAGTAACACTCACGGGCCATTGTAAGGAAAGAGTACGGTATCTTTGTTTTGATTTTTGATTAAAGATTGTAGAAAGTTGTCCTCGGCCTCTTCGATGTTCTTTTCAACCAGAAATACATCTATGATATTTGTGTTAATGAACCCAATATCATAGATTTCATTTTTTTTGCACTCGACGATCTTCAATCTGCATAATATATTGAGGATAATTAATTATAAATACATGCAATGAAAGAGCCGAGCTATATATAGAGACTAATGACAGAAATAGTACTTACAGGCAGTAGCAAAAGACCATTAATCTGCGTATGTACTGTCGGGCAATTCGTTATCCTTTGGAAGCTTCTTCTTCAATATTTTAAGTAGCTTCTCAAATCCTTTGTCAGGCACAACATTCTCTGCCTTCCACTGCAGCAATTCCAGTACGGTACCGAGCTTTGTGTTGCCATCTTCGCAATTGGGGTACAACCCTTTTTTGTGGTCCTCTAGCATGCGATCGAACTTCAGCTTCTCCTTTTGACTTTCGCATTGCGTCCTTGCATCGACAATGACCCGGCGGAGATCATCATCATCGGGCACATCATCTGGTTCCTCTTGATCTTCAGCAGCTTCACCCGTTGCAGCATCATCGTGCACATCGTCTGGTTCCTCTTGATCTTCAGGAGCATCACCGTATTCAGGGGGCACATAGTTGTCATCGTACTCTTCTTCTTCGCCATCTTCCATCATAACCCCTATTTCTCCGTGCCTCGTCCAAACATTATAGTTTAGCATGAAACCCTTGTAAAGCAGGTGGGTGTGGAGGATTTTCCGGTCAGAGTAAGACTTCGTATTCCCACATACAGGGCATGGACAACACATAAAACCATTCTGCTTGTTTGCCTCAGCCACTTCGAGAAAATCATGCACGCCCTTAATGTACTCGGAGGTGTGTCTTGAACCGTACATCCATTGCCGGTTCATCTGCGTGCATTATATAATGAAGTGACCAAATTAATAGAAGTTCATCATCACATTAAAACCAAAGTACATACATAGTTCTCATCTAACAACATAAAGCTCTGCATAGCATCTAAATTAATTAAACCATACACTGAAACTATGTAAAACATTTCAATGCGAAAACAAATGCGATCATAATCGCAACCAGTGTAACAACTGATCCAACGGCATAATGATACCAAGCCTCGGTATGAATGGCATATTTTCTAATATTTCTAATCTTCAAGCGCATTGCATCCATCTTGATCTTGTGATCATCGACGACATCCGCAACATGCAACTCCAATATCATCTTCTCCTCCTCAATTTTTCTAATTTTTTCCTTCAAGAAATTGTTTTCTTCTTCAACTAAATTTAACCTCTCGACAATAGGGTCGGTTGGAATTTCCGATTCAACAACCTCCTAGATAAATAAAATCTATGTCACGTTGGTCGGCATAATTGTCATAAACAATAAATGAACCAATAGTTATGAAAAGATAATATATACCACATCCGAATCATAGACAGGATGAGGGCCGACGGGGGCGGATACCAAAACCATCGCACTATATAAGATGCAATAATAAAAGTAAGAAAATAATACAAGTATCTATCTAAACATACAAGTAAGAATATTTTTCCTTTCAGAAAGAAGATAAGAACAAGAGGCTCACCACGGTGGTGTCGGTGATGAGATCGGCGCGGGTGATCGACGACGGTGAAGATGGGGACGGGGCATGACGGACCGCTAAACCTAGACAAATATTGAGGAAAATGGAGCTTGGCGGTCAAGCTTGGAGGGGAGAAAGCTTAAGTAGTGTGGCTCGGGCATTCCATCGAACACCTCGTGTGCATAGGAGGTGTGCTAGAGCACCACAAAGCTCTCCCCTCGCCGGCCATGAAAAACAGAGCACTGGGAGTGCTCTGCTCGCGAGCAGGGGGTACATATAGGCACCACCATTAATCCCGGTTGGTGGCCTGAACCGGGACTAAAGGGCGGCCTTTGGTCCCGGTTCGTGCCACCAACCGGGACCAATGGTGGTGGGCCAGGAGCGAGGCCCATTGGTCCCGGTTCGTCCTTCCAACCGAGACCAAAAGGTCCAGACGAACCGGGACCAATGGCCCACGTGGCCCGGCCGGCCCCCGGGGCTCAAGAACCGGGTCCAATGCCCCCATTGCTCCCGGTTCTGGATTGAACCGGGACTAATGGGCTGGACCGGCCTGGACCATTGCTCCCTTTTCTACTAGTGAAGGCAAGCTTGGCAATTCGGATATGTAGATCTCCTTCTCTGTAATCGACTCTGTGTAACCCTAGCCCCCTCCAGTGTCTCTATAAACTGGAGGGTTTAGTCTGTAGGACGACAACAATCATATCATAGGCTAGCTTCTAGGGTTTAGCCTCTACGATCTCGTGGTAGATCAACTCTTGTAATACTCATATCATCAAGATCAATCAAGCAGGAAGTAGGGTATTACCTTCATCGAGAGGGCCCGAACCTGGGTAAACATCGTGTCCCCTGCCTCCTGTTACCATTAGCCTTAGACGCACAGTTTGGGACCCCCTACCCAAGATCCGCCGGTTTTGACACCGACATTGGTGCTTTCATTGAGAGTTCCACTGTGTTGTCACGATAAGGCTTGATGGCTCCTTCAATCATTTGCAACGATGCGTTCCAAGGTGAGGTTTTCTTCCCTGGACAGATCTTCGTATTCGGCGGCATCGTACTGTGGGATAACTCGCTCGGCCATCTAGATCAGATCGATAGCTACGCCCCTGGCCATCAGGTCAGGTTTGGAAACTTTAACTACACTGCCGACATCCGCGGAGACTTGATCTTCGACGGATTCGAGCCCATGTCAGGGGCACCGGACAGTCTCGACGAGCATGACTTAGATCTGCCATCGGATGGTGTTTGGGAAATCGCACCTGCAGCTACCCCGACCCTTAATCCGAAGCAGATTATGCCATCCGAGGACGGGTGGATGGACCCCGCCGCGGACGCCATCATCGGCGATTGAGCCGAACATAGATTTCTCCTCCAAAGAGATCTGTGTCATCGGACCCTCGGACTCGTCTCCGACCATAGGTTCCGAACCGAGTGCATCCATGCCTATCAAATCTGATTGGGCACCGATCATGGAGTTTACCTCCGCGGATATCTTTCAGCACTCACCCTTGGGTGACGTGCTAAATTCATTAAGGTCTCTCTCTCTCTCTCTCTCTCTCTCTCTATTAGGAGACTCTTGGCCGAACTATGTCCGGCTCGAGTGGGAAGCGGACAACGAAGAAATTCGTTCCCCACCCACCACCCACTTAATAGCCACTGTCGATGACGTAACCGACGTGCTTGACTTCGACTCTGAAGACATCAACGGTATGGACGACGACGCAGGAGAAGAACAGGAACCACTGCCCACAGGGCGCTGTAGAACCACCTCATCATATGATATATACATGGTGGACACACCAAAAGAAAGAGATGGCGATGAGGCAACGAAGGATAATCCCCCTAAGAAGCAATCTAAGCACCGGCGTCACTAGTGCCGCTCAAAGCCCCGCCATAGCAAAAATAGTGATACCGGCACAAGAGATAATAACACTCTGGATGATGCCGAAGATGAAAACAATCCCGCCCAACCAGACGTCGAGCAGGCCGAATGGGAGGATGGGCAAGTTAGCCCTCACGAACAGGCAACAAATGGAGACTTGGAGGACGACAATTATATGCCTCTCTCCGAAGACGAGGTGATCCTCGATGACGAAGAATTTATCGTGCCTGAGGATCCCTTCGAGCAGGAGCGCTTCAAGCGCAGGCTTATAGCCACTGCAAAAATCCTGAAGAAAAAACACCAGCAGCTTCAAGCTAATCAAGATCTGCTAAGAGATAGATGGACTGAGGTCCTGGCAGCCGAAGAATACAGACTCGAGCACCTAACCAAAAGTTACCCAAAGCGCAGGTTGCTACCTCAATTCGAGGAGGAGGCGCTAGAGCCTCCACTACCAGCACATGACGAGGATGACCGGCCACCCCGTGGCCGAGACAAAGTGGTGTACCAGCCCGAACACTAGCCCGCACCCCATCGCCAATCAAACAAAAACACCAAGGCCCGGAGCTATACGCAGGACCTGGAAGACATATTGGAAAACAAAGCAGGACAGTCAAGATCGATCTACGGATCACGGGGGCGCGCTCCAACGCGAGACAACGACCGTCATGCCGGACATACCAAATACAAATCCAGCCGGGCAGAATACAATAGACCAGACTCATTTGAGTTGCGTCGTGACATAGCCCGGCACAGAGGCGCCGCGCACCCCCTATGCTTCACTAATGAAGTAATGGATCATGAATTCCTAGAAGGGTTTAAACCCATGAATATTGAGTCATACAATGGCACAACAAACCCCGTGGTATGGATTGAAGATTTCTTTCTCCACATTCACATGGCCTGCGGCGATGATCTACACGCCATCAAGTACCCCCCACTAAAACTCAAGGGATCGGCAGGCACTAGCTGAACAACTTGCCGGCAAACTCCACTGGCAGTTGGGAGAACCTGGAAGATGCATTCCTTGACAACTTCCAGGGCACTTACATGCGACCGTCGGATGCTGATGACTTAAGTCACATAACCCAATAGCCCGGAGAGTTAGCCAGGAAATTCTGGACTCGGTTCCTAACCGAAAAAGAACCAAATTGTTGACTGTCTGGATGCCGAAGCCCTAGCGGACTTTAAGCATAATATCCGCAACGAGTGGCTTTCCCGACACCTCGGCCAAGAGAAGCCAAAGTCCATGGCAGCCCTCACGACACTCATGACCCGCTTTTGTGCGTTCGAAGACAGTTGGCTGGCTCGCAGCAACAACACATCAAGAAATCCTAGCACTTCAGATGCCCGAGATAGCAACAGCAAGCCACGACGCAACAGAAATAAGCGTCACAACAACGGCGACAACGCCGAAGACACGACAGTCAATGCCGGATTCAGTGGCTCTAATCCGGTCAGCGGAAAAAACCATTTAAAAGAAACAATCTGGGCCCGTCCAGTCTGGACCGCATACTCGATCGCTCGTTTCAAATTTATGGCACCCCCGATAAACCAGCCAACCACACCAACAGAGAATGCTGGGTGTTCAAATAGGCCGGCAAGGTGAATGCCGAAAACAAGGAAAAGGGGCTGCATAGCGATGATGACGAGGAGCCCCGGCCGCCGAACAAAGGAGGGCAGAAGAAATTTCCTCCCCAGGTGAAAACGGTGAACATGATATATGCAACCCATATCCCCAAGAGGGAACAGAAGCGTGCACTAAGGGATGTTTATGCGATGGAGCCAATCACCCAAAAATTCAACCCATGGTCTTCTTGCCCGATCACCTTCAATCGCAGGGACCATCCTACCAGTATCCGTCATGGCGGTTCAGCCGCACTGGTCCTCAACCCCATCATCGACGGATTCCACCTCACGCGAGTCCTTATGGACGGTGGCAGCAGCCTGAACCTGCTTTATCAGGATACAATGCGCAAAATGGGCATCGATCACTCAAGGATCAAACCCACCAAAACCACCTTTAAAGGTGTAATACCAGGTGTAGTGGACTATTGTACGGGCTCAATCACACTAGAAGTAGTCTTCGGATCTCCGGACAACTTCCGAAGCAAGGAGTTAATCTTCGATATCGTCCCCTTCCGTAGTGGCTATCATGCCCTACTAGGACGAACCACATTTGCTCGATTCAATGCGGTACCGCACTACACATACCTCAAGCTCAAGATGCCAGGACCTCGTGGGGTTATAATAGTCAATGGAAACACGGAACGCTCGCTCCGTACGGAGGAGCACACTGCGGCCCTAGCAGCAAAAGTACAAAGCAGCCTTCTTAGGCAGACCGCCAATTCGGCGATAAAGCCCCTAGACACCATCAAGCGAGTTCGGAGTACCCTGCAACAGGATCGTCCGGCACGTCCAGAGCTCGACTAGCAATTCGGCCTCCGTCCTAGTCCCAGTCAAGCGGCAAAATTTGTGCTACGCGTTCATAATTACACACTCAAAATACCATGGGCATAGGCGGAGGCATGGCTACGATGCGGTCCACAATGCGGCTCAACCGCCCCAAGACCTGTATTCCTTTATCATTTTCTTTCTTTCAGGACCCTACTTTCTGGAAGCCCTTTCAGATAGACGGACTATCGGACTCGTCACGGGAAGGAAAACCCAAGGAGGCAAGAAGCTTTTACGTACAAGGGAATACACAGGTAGTCTCTGATAACAATTGTTATACCTGTTTTACATACCCACGTGCAGCTTACCCTTGGCTAGGACATGTCAAATAGTCCTATTTTACTTATCGCAGTACTTGTATACATACGCTTTGGTGTACTATTCAAATAACAATGAAAAAATATATAGCGTCAGCTTATTATTACATTTTCTTTATGTTTTCCCTTGGCTTCTTATTTATTCCAAATTGCACCCGTACATTCTAGTACGTTCAGTTCGCCAGGGTCTTCAGTGTACCCCATAACACGGCACAAAAAAGTTCGAACACTTTCGACAGTGCGGCACCCTGAACTTATAACACTATATGCATCAACTCTGAATCATGTCTTGGGTCAATAGTTGGGTTTTCCCGGCTCCCATGTTTTGGTACCTTACGTTCCGCTATATCGGCTAAGGTAGCACTAGGAGAACTATTGCGATTGTGTCCCGGTTCTTCCGGACGAGAACCTTACTAGAGAAAGCCGAAAACTGACTGTCATGATGCGGCGAGAGCTGGTCGCTGTTCGAGAGGTGTCAAATCCTTAAAAAACTTTTCCGCTTCGGGCGAGGAATCGGCCTTGTCCAATTTAGGCATGTATAACGCCCCAGGTTTGACCTTCCGAATACTAGGGGCTTCACCAAAGTTTAAAATTGTAGACTTCTGTGGCTAAGTGAGAGTGATAAAGCTATATAGTCCGATTGCCTTGTTCAGAGCGCTAAACACCTCCTTAAAGGACCAAAAATTTGGATAAAGAGTGTCTAGATTTATCCCGAACACCCCAATACTAGTTACATGGGGGCAGAAGCCGACGACTGACCAGCTCTCAAATTTTATAAACGGTCGCACAGAAGGTAATATTTTAAATCAACAAGCATTATATAGCGCACATGAACTCCTTTTCATATTACAGGATGACATGAGTACATTCACTCAAATATTACATCCTTGGCACATTCCTCCGCCACAAGGCGGGCGCCCTTCATAACACCGTCATAATACTTTTCGGGGTTGCGGTGCTCCTTGCCCTTCGGTGGCCCCTCCGTCACCAGCTTCTCGGCGTCCATCTTCACCGAGTGCTTTCGCACGGGCGAAGGCCCGGTGTGCACCTTCAATGCAGACGGACTGCTTTATGGCTTCAAGCCTCGGGCAGGCACTCACAAGCTGCTTCACCAAGCCAAAGTAGCTGGTCGGCAGGGGCTCGGCAGGCCACATCCGAACTATGAGGTCCTTCATGGCCAGTTTGGCCGCCTTGTGCAATTCGACCAGTTGCTTCAGCTGGTCGCTCAATGGCATCGGAGGTTCGGTCCCAATATACTGGGACCAGAACAACTTCTCCATCGAGCTCCCTTCTTCATCCCGATAGAACCCCGCGACATCCGATATGCTGTGCGGCAGATCTGTGAACGCTCCTGGAGAGCTCCGAATTCAGGTAAGTAAAAGGAAAGTCTCCTTCACATGCTTGCTTTGCATAATGTATGCCTTACCCGCCGCTATCTTCTTGGCCTCCTGAATCTCCTGGAGGGCATTTTGGGCTTCGGCCTTGGCGTTTTGCATGCTCTGGAGGGCCTTCGCAAGCTCGGACTCTTGCGTCTTAGAGTCACGCTCCAAGGACTCATATTTCTTGACGAAATCTTGGAGCTCTTGCTGGACCTTGTTGACTCGTGCCTCTTGCTTCTCACGCTCGGTGCTCTCCTTGGCCGCTTTGTCTTCGGCCTCGTTCAGGGCCTTCTTAAGGGCCGCCACTTCGGTCGTTCCCCCTATTAGAGATCATGATGTTTTCATGAGCTCAGACTGCTTTTTTCCTTATCAATATACAGACAGGGTATTATGTACCTTTGTTCTCCTTGAGCTGCCTCTTCACGAGGCCGAGCTCTCCCTCGGTCCGCTCCAGGTCCTGCTTCAGTCCGGAGACCTCCGCAGTGCGAGCGGCAGCGGCCAGCAGCAATGCCTGCTTATTCACATAGACATGTTCTTATTAGAGTCCTGTGGAAATTTTTGATCCTCTGTTCGGCCTTTCTTTCCGAACACCAAACAGAGCATCAGGGGCTACTGTCTATGCTATGGTATCCTCTAATAATGTGATTACTTACCTCAAAGCATGTTAGGAGGCTGGCGCAGGCTTCGGTCAACCCGCTTTTAACGGACCGAACCTTCTCAATCACCGTACTCATAAGAGTATGGTGCTCTTCGTCAATGGAAGCGCTGCGAAGCGCTTCCAGCAAATTGTCCGATGCCCCTGGTTGGACAGAGGTCATCGGCACAGGTGGCTCTCCCTCCTTAGCGAGGGGCTGCCCACCTGAATCCGGAACCATTGGAGGTTCCGGCGCAGTATCCGGCTGGGGGCCGGACTTGCTGCGGCCCCCGTCATCGAGATCCATGGGGGTCTTTCCCCCCATGTGCCCGGCGTCTGGGATTTCGCCTTGGGGCTCCTCCAGAACCGTCTCCTCCTGTTCCGGTATCCTTTGAGACAACACCTCGGTATCGTCCACGGGCCAGGGGCTGGTGGCCGTCGGGAGTGAATAGCTATTCATTTCCAACTAGCTCAGAGAACCATCCGAGGAAGATACGCCGATGTGGGCTTTGGACGGACTGCACAATCATATTTGACATGATGACAAGCAATAAAGAAAAAATACCGAAAGTATTATAGTGTCCGGATACTTATGACCTCGCTCGGGGCTTGTCCCTGGGCAGCCACTCCTCGTCGCTGTAGGCGGCCATGGTGGAGTGGTTCGAAGGGAGGGTCCTTCCCTTCTTGGACCCTTCGGCCTCCCCAGACGGGGTGGCCTTCCTTTTCTTCTCCCCCTTGGGTGGGGGAGGGATTTCCTCTTCCTCCTCCTTGATACATCTCCAACGTATCTATAATTTATGAAGCATTCATGCTATTTTATTATCTATTTTGAATGATTATGGGCTTTATTATACACTTTTATATTACTTTTGGGACTAACCTATTAACCAGAGGCCCAGCCCATATTGCTGTTTTCTTGCCTATTTCAGTGTTTCGAAGAAAAGGAATATCAAACGGAGTCCAAACGGAATGAAACCTTCGGGAGCGTAATTTTTGGAAGGAACATGATCCGGGAGACTTGGAGTTCATGTCAGAGAAGCTTCGAGGAAGCCACAAGGGTGGCGGGTGCCCCGCCCCCTACTGGGCGCGCCCTCCTGTCTCGTGGGCCCCTCGAGACTCCCCCAACCGACTTGTTTTGCCTATATATTCCCAAATACCCTAAAAACATTAACGGAGAAGATAGATCGGGAGTTCCGCCATCGCAAGCCTCTGTAGCCACAAAAAGTCAATCGGGACCCTGTTCCGGCACCCTGCCGGAGGGGGGATCCCTCACCGGTGGCCATCTTCATCATCCCAGCGCTCTCCATGACGAGGAGGGAGTAGTTCACCCTCGGGGATGAGGAAATGTACCAGTAGCTATGTGTTTGATCTCTCTCTCTCTCTCTCTCTCGTGTTCTTGATTTGGCACGATCTTGATGTATCGCGAGCTTTGCTATTATAGTTGGATCTTATGATGTCTCTCCCCCTCTACTCTCTTGTAATGGATTGAGTTTTCCCTTTGAAGTTATCTTATCGGATTGAGTCTTTAAGGATTTGAGAACACTTGATGTATGTCTTGCCGTGCTTATCTGTGGTGACAATGGGATATTCATGTGATTCACTTGATGTATGTTTTGGTGATCAACTTGCAGGTTCCGTGACCTTGGGAATCTATGCATAGGGGTTGGCACACGTTTTCGTCTTGACTCTCCGGTAGAATCTTTAGGGGCACTCTTTGAAGTACTTTGTGTTGGTTGAATAGATGAATCTGAGATTGTGATGCATATCGTATAATCATGCCCACGGATACTTGAGGTGACAATGGAGTATCTAGGTGACATTAGGGTTTTGGTTGATTTGTGTCTTAAGGTGTTATTCTAGTATGAACTCTATGATAGATCGAACGGAAAGAATAGCTTCATGTTATTTTACTACGGACTCTTGAATAGATAGATCGAAAAGGATAACTTTGAGGTGGTTTCATACCCTACCATAATCTCTTTGTTTGTTCTCCACTATTAGTGACTTTGGAGTGACTCTTTGTTGCATGTTGAGAAATATTTATATGATCTAGTTATGTTATTATTGTTGAGAGAACTTGCACTAGTGAAAGTATGAACCTTAGGCCTTGTTTCCTAGCATTGCAATACCATTTACGCTTACTTTTACCACTTGTTACCTTGATGTTTCTATAATTTCGGATTACAAATACTCATATCTACCATCCATATTGCACTTGTATCACCATCTCTTTGCTGAACTAGTGCACCTATACAATTTACCATTGTATTGGGTGTGTTGGGGACACAAGAGACTCTTTGTTATTTGGTTGCGGGGTTGTTTGAGAGAGACCATCTTCATCCTACGCCTCCCACTGATTGATAAACCTTAGGTCATCCACTTGACGGAAATTTGCTACTGTCCTACAAACCTCTGCACTTAGAGGCCCAAGAATGTCTACAAGAAGAAGGTTGTGTAGTAGGCTCAATTCTTCATTGAAGGTTTGTTTCTCACTTGATGATGAGGGAGCTTCACATGAGGCTTTGTAAGCACCACTTCACTTGTTGTGGAGCTCTTCCTTATCCTTGAGTGACATCTCATGAGCAACAATTCTTCCAATGACCTCCGTTGGCTTGAGATTCTTGTAATTGGGGATCATTTGGATCAATGTGCACGCGGTATCATATTTTCCATCCAAGGCTCTTAGGATCTTCTTGATGATGAATTTGTCGGTCATCTCTTCACTTCCTAAGCCGACAATCTCATTTGTGATGAGAGCAAGCCTAGAGTACATTTTAGCGACACCTTCACCATCCTTCATCTTGAACTTGTCAAGTTGACTTTAAAGCACATCCAATTTGGATTCCTTGACGGAGTCGGTACCCTCGTGCATGTTAATCAAAGTGTCCCAAATTTCCTTTGCATTCTCAAGACGGCTGATTTTGTTTAATTCTTCGGGGCACAATCCGTTGAAGAGGATATCACAGGCTTGAGCGTTGTATTGCAGCATCTTCAACTCTTCTGCGGTAGCTTCATGGTTCGCTTCTCTCCCATCAAAGAATTCACCTTGCAAGCCAATACACACAATAGCCCATACGGCAGGGTTATGTCCAAGAATATGCATTTTCATCTTATGCTTCCAACTAGCAAAATTAGTACCATCAAAATAAGGACCTCTACGGTGATAATTTCCCTCGCTAGACGCCATACTCTCCTAGGTTGTGAAACCAAGTCTATGACTACCAAAAGCTATGGAAATCAAGCAAATGTAGACCAAAGCTCTAATACCACTTGTAGGATCGAAAGTATGTCTAGAGGGGGGGTTGATTAGACTACTTGACAAAATAAAAAACTTAGCCTTTTCCCAATTTTAATTCTTGGCAGGTTTTAGCAACTAAGCACAAGTCAAGCAATCAACCTACACATGCAATTCTAGAGTATAGCAGCGGAATTTAACACAATTGCATATCAAGCTAAAGGGGAGGAGTTTGAGGAGGCAAACGCAATTTGGAGACACGGAGATTTTTGAGCCGTGGTTCTGATAGGTGGTGCTATCGTACATCCACGTTGATGGAGACTTCAACCCACTAAGGGTAACGGTTGCGCGAGTCCACGGAGGGCTCCACCCACAAAGGGTCCACGAAGTAGCAACCTTGTCTATCCCACCATGGCCGTCGCCCACGAAGGACTTGCCTCACTAGGGGTAGATCTTCACGAAGTAGGTGATCTCCTTGCCCGTACAAACTCCTTGGTTCAACTCACAATCTTGTCGGAGGCTCCCAAGTGACACCTAGCCAATCTAGGAGACACCACTCTCCAAGAAGTAACAAATGGTGTGTTGATGACGAACTCCTTGCTCTTGTGCTTCAAATTATAGTCTCCCCAACACTCAACTCTCTCTCACAGGATATGGATTTGGTGGAAAGAAGATTTGAGTGGAAAGCAACTTGGGGAAGGCTAGAGATCAAGATTCTTATGGTAGGATTGGAATAACTTGACCTCAACACAAGTGTAGGTGGTTCTAATGTAAGTTGGAAGTGTAGGCATGTTTTGAGGGCTCTCTCCACGAATGAAGAGGAGGTGGAGGCGTATATATAGCCTCCACTCAAAATCTAACTGTTACACACAACTTACCAATCTCGGTGGGACCGAATTGAGAAACTCGGTCAGACCGATTCAGTAAATCTAGTGACCGTTAGGATTTTCGGTGGGACCGACATGCAACTCGGTAGGACCGATATGGTTAGGGTTAGGGCATAACGTAATCTCGGTGAGACCGATTACACAAACTCGGTGAGACCGATTTTGGTAATAAGCTAACTAGAGAGTTGGTCAGGTAAACTCGGTGGGACCGATTCGCTCATCTCGGTTGGACTGAAACGTTACGAAAGGGAAACAGAGAGTTTACATTGCAATCTCGGTGGGACCGATCGCTCATCTCGGTGAGACCGAAACGTTACGAAGGGAAACAGAGAGATTACAATCCCATCTTGGTGAGACCGAGATCCCTATCGGTGAGACCGATTTGCCTAGGGTTTGTGGCAGTGGCTATGACATCTGAACTCGGTGGCGCCGGATAGAAAGAATCGGTGGGGCCGAGTTTGACTTTTGGTTTAGGTCATACGTGGATGTGAGAAAGTAGTTGAGGGCTTTTGAGCATATGACTAAGCATTTTGAGCAAGAACCTCATTAAGCAACACCTCATCCCTCCTTGATAGTATTGGCTTTTCCTATAGACTCAATGTGATCTTGGATCACTAAAATGGAAAATGCAGAGTCTTGAGCTTTGAGCTTGAGCCAATCCTTTTGTCCTTAGCATTTTGAGGGGTCCACTTTTCTCATCCATGCCATGCCAATCATTGAGCTTTCCTGAAATATTTATCTTGGAATAGCCTTAGCTCAATGAGCTATATGTTGTTAGGAATTACCAAAACCTCCTAGGGATAGTTGCACTTTCAATCTCCTCCTTTTTGGTACTTGATGACAACATATAGATAAAGCTTCGACAAATGATAATAAGATTGAAAACATTGTCGCTTTGATAAGTATGTGAAAAACAAGAGCTCCCCCTAAATTTGTGCATAGTTTAAGATTTGCTTTGGACTGCAAATGCACAATGAGTTAGGATCATGTGTTACTCTTCCATGTCACATACATCTTGGTGGAGCGCTCAAAATGATAATAATTAAATAAAAGCACTCATCACCAAGCAAAGTGAATGATCATATGAGGATGTAAGAGATAATATCATCCAAACAAGCAATAATGTAGCATAGCATATGATCAAACACATGATCATCCAAGTATCACACAAACGCAGAATGTATCTCAAAGAAGCAAACAAATGAAGTTCAACCACCAAAAACAAGAGAGAACAAAAGCAACACTCTCTCTCGAAGCCTATGATCTATGCATTTTCTCCCCCTTTGGCAACAAGTTACCAAAAAGTTCATAAAAAATGCATAGTGCTAAAATGACTCTCAGGCTTGGTCTTGATGTGGTGGTGTAGAAATGACTCCAAGGACGAAGGCATCAGTTGAGGTTGATGGAGCTGGTGGAGTGGCTACTGGAGCTGGTGGCACTGAAGCTATTGATTGTGCAGATGAAGTTGCTCTGGTGTCTGTCACTGGCACTGTAGCAGATCTCTAGCTTCTGGGCACTCTAGCAAATGTATCTGTGGTAGACTTGCCCTTCTTCTCCTCCACTTCCTCCTGTAGTTGCTCAACAACTGACTGTATCTCAGTGACCTTCACATCTAAATCGTAGAACTTCTGCTCTATGATTCTCTCCAAGCTCTCCTAGTTTTGTGTCAAGGTGGCCAAACCCTTCTCAATCCTCAGAGTGGAGGCAATCAAGTAGCCAAGCTGATCTTGCTTTCTCTTCAGGAAATACTGAGATGCCTCATCAATGGTTGGCATCTTTGCAGCCTTCTCTGTCCTTGCTTTCTCCTTCTTTTCTTGTGCTTGCACAGATGATGGTTCATTCTCATCCATTACTACAGTGTTGTCCTCAAAGTCTGGGTAGATGGGCAGGTGTTCCTTGTCCAAGAGATAAGTGTCAGTGCCCATCTTGGAGTTGGTGAGCTCCTGAATCTGTGGGGATACCCAAAACTCCTCTTCTAGTTAGCAGCTATCCTCTTGATAGTCTCAACAATTAAGCTCATGACTTTGAACTTCTGAGGCACATCAAATATGTGAAGCAAATTAATTGCATGGCCTCTGATCATCTTGTGATCACCTGACTTTGGCAATAGAGTATGCCTGAGGATCCAATTGATTGTTGGCAATCCTGACAGCAGATAATGTACTGATCCGAACTTATGAGTCTCAAGAGCAACATCTGGGATCTCTCTATACATGTGTGCCATGGAGTTGTGATCCTTCTTCTTCTTGGCATAGAAATACAAGTCATCTTCATTTTCCTTAGGAGCATTGATCAACTTTGCCCATTCTTCAACTGATGATTGGTACCTAGTACCTTCAGACATCCAGACAATCCTTCCATCTGGGTAGAAATGAGCTGTGGAGTAGAACTGCATAATAAGCTCATCATTCCACTTTGTGAGCTTCTGCCCAACAAAGTTTTCTACCCCACAAGACTTGAAACTATCATAAACTCCAGGATAGTGCTCTTCATTGTTTCTGATGTACTTCCAGTCCACACATCTCATATCACAGATAATTGGCTTCTTATCAAGCAGCACTGTCTCATAGAAGTCCCGCTGTTCCTTTGTATGGAACCTGTAGTCCACAGCAGTCCTTCTCCTGACAGCATAGATATCTGTCAATCTCCATTGTCTGAGTCCTGCATCCTTCCTGAGCTTCATGTCCTCAGCTACTGGATGAGCATCATTGTGATCTGGAATTTTGGGCTTCAACTTCCTCAAGACATGTTACTCATCATCATCTTCTTCTTCTACAGCAGCTTCAGGCACTGGGGCCTTGTTCTTTTCTGCAGCAGGAATACTCCTGGTGTTCCTCTTGGGTGCAGTTTTGGGCTTAGGTGCAGCTGCCTTGGGAGCTTCTTTGGGCTTTGATGGAGCAGCCCCTGATCTTATAGCATCTCCCATAAGCTTTTGAGCTTTAGGTGCTGGTGCAGCAACCTCTTCCTCTTCTTCCGTCATAGAGGGTTTTCCAACTACTCTGGCCATAGTCTTCTTAGCTCTTTCTTTCCTTTTCTTTTCAGCCACTTCTTGCTCTTTGGGTTCAGATCCCAAAGTCTCTTGAGTTGTTCCTCTGATCTTCAACATAGGTGTTCTCTTGGCTGGAACTTTCCTGTTCATGCCAGGCTTGATGGCAGCAGCTATGCCATATTCTTTCTTTAGCACCTTCCTAGATGTGGCCTCATCCTCTTCTGCCACATAGTCCTCATCTTCAGAATCCGAGGTTCTCTTCTTTCTAGCCCTGGTGGCAGCCTTTGGTAAGTTGTTGGGTGTGCTCCTACTGCCCTCATCTGAGGTACTGGAGGGACTAGTGCCCTCACTCAAGTGAACTTGCTCTTCATCTCTGTTCTGACTATCACTCTGATCTGACATCGTGCAAATTCTGACAGCAGACCCTGTGAATAGATATAGATGAGATAGAGTGGATGAGCATCACAAAGCACAGAGGTTTTTGCAAAATAATGAGTTAAAAGACTTAGTTTTAGTTTTCCACGGAAAGCATTTCGGATCTACCGATTTGTAAACTCGGTGATACCGAAGCAGCTTTTGGAACCTAAACTAGTGAACTCAGTCAGACCAAGTCACAGTTCGGTGGCACCGAGATTGCTAGGGTTTCACAAAGTCCTGAACTCGGTCACACGAATTTGCAATTTTCGGTCAGATCAAGAAGCACATGTGCAATGGCCTAAGCCAAATCGGTGGAACCGATTTCTACAACTCGGTCGGTCCGAGATGAGTTCGGTGGAAACCTAACCCTAAATTTTCAATCAAAACTAATCTATTTCGCTGGATATGACGTTCTCAATTGTGGCAAGATACATGGAAAAACTATGTGCTAGGAATCGAAATGATATTAGCACAAGGATCAAGTGCATACCCTAAGTGCGGCGGTGGACTTGCTACGGTGGCAACGGCGGAGACGATTTTCGTTGACGGCGGCGGAGACCAGTGGCGGGAGGCGGCTAGCAACAAGGAGGATGATCCGGAGACCCAGGGAGGCAGAGAAGGCTGAGTGCGGGCGAAGGTATTCAGAGAAATTTCCAAATTTTGGCCAGGGGGTATATATAGCCTGACCCTGTCGGTGTGACCGAGTGGAATGACTCGGTGGCACCGAGATGCATAACTACAAGCAGTTGCTGCAACTCGGTGTGACCAAAAAGTTCAAATCGTTTGCACCGAGATTGAAAACCTAGATCTTCTTAGTGATCTCGGTATGACCAAATGAATGAATCAGTCAGACCGAAACGCACAAAGAAGTTTTGGAAGTTTAAGTCTATGACAAATCGGGGACTCCGAGTGCTCCTCACACAGAGTGGTTCGAATCTGACTTGATCAAACTTTGTGATATAGCATGAATAGAGTTTGAGACAAGAATAGCATAGATAGCTAGAGAGGGTTCTTAGGCATTCTTGTCCATCCACTTGGCAAAAAGAAAAGAAGCCAAACAAGAAAAACTATAAGTGGATGTCCTCGAATGAGTAAAATATGCAAACGATATGCTCACACAATAAAATGGTAGATAAAATATGTGACAAAGCATGCACAACCAATTCTAGCATCTATCAAGCAATTGGCGATGACTAGGTCATCTATATATGAGTATTTTGACTTAGGAGTCAAATTAGAACATTTGATCATAGGTCATACTCATCATTTAAGCTCAAGTGGGGTTGCCACTTTTACATAATGCATTGATGTGTTCACATCATTAGAGTTGCTTTAGCTCAATTCTTGGAGTAAAGCTCCCCCTATATGTGAGATCCCCCCTAAGAGGGATGAAGTAACCTTGGGTTTTGTCGATGATGACTTCATGTAGGTGTTTAAGATGTGGATGCTCTGTGTTGATGTAGATCTTCTGGAGCAATCCTTTGGAGTGAGTTGCACTTTCAATACCTACACAGGTTAGTCCCACAAGGAACAAACAAGGATATCCATAGACACAGAGTGATGCACACACAAGATGATGTCTATGAAAGCATTGGGTTACCTTGTCCCTTGTCTTACCAACAAGAGGGTTTGTGACTCCATGAACTAGTGCAAGATGTGGAAGTTGGTTGCACTTGTCCTCGCCAAAATGATAAGAGTGAAGTATGTTGGCGGAGTCACCCTCAAGAACTCTCTAGTTCTTCTTCTTCGGGATCCACACCATCTTGATGGGAATCCTTGGAGTTGTAGTCGTACTTGATGAAGTAGAACTTGATGTAGTCTTGGGAACCCACTTGACCAAGGCCTTAGGATCTTCTTCAAATGCATCAATATCCTCTTGAAGCTTGTCCTTGCCTTTCTGCTTGTGGTCTTGTGGTGGAAGATCATCTTGTGCTTGTGTCCCTTTGAAAGAAGTAGGATCACACACCTCTCGTTGAGGAACAAACTTCGTCTTGGGGTATTGATCTTCTTCCCACTTAACTCCATTGGCATTGAACTTTCGTTCAAAACCAACACCTTGGTTCTTTCGGTGCCTTCCTTCCTTGCGTACAATTTCCTCAAATTTCTTACTTCCGGCACGACTCTTGTAAACACCTTTCTCTATAATTCCCTTCAATAAGTTGTTTTCTTGCTCAAGTGTAACTTGGCTAAGAGAATCATTAGTGGAATCAAGAGAACTACTAGAAGCAACAACATTGGATTTAGCATGATGATTGTTGTTACTACTAGAGGAAGAATCTTTCTTGTTCTTGTTACTAGAATTGACTTGAGGCATGTAAGTAGATAAGAGTAAACGCTTGGCAATGTAAGAAGAACTTTTCTTGTGAAGATCATCATTGATAGCTTTTAAAAACTCATGTTCTTGCTCAAGGTTTAGCTTTTCAAAACATAATTTCTCATGAGTCCTCAAAAGTTCTCGATGATCTCCTAAGATAGTTTCATGAGCTAACTTAAGAGTGTTTAGTTCTTTAGTTAGAAGCTCAATCTTCTCCTTATCATTGCCATTCGTTTTATCTTGATTAGCATGATTAATTGACATTTCATCATAGTATTCATCACTATAGTTGTCAACAAGTAAATCATCATCACCTAGCAAGTCATCTTCATCACTATTGAAATCAACATACTCAGGGTGCAATACCTTAGGGCCTTTAGCCATGAAGCATCTTCCAAGTATTTCATTTGGTGAATCAAATATGTCGTAGGAGTTGGTTGACACAAGTGCTAGATCGGCAACACCTTCATCTTGAGTATGTTCTGAGTCGGAGTGATAGCTTCTCTCGGAGTGATGTTCGGAGTCTGAGCCGGATACCCATTCACCAACATGAGCTTGGTGTCTTCGTTTTGTGTAGCTCTGTGATGATTTGTCCTTCCTTTCCGAATCCTTGTTCCTCCGGGATGTTCTTCATTCATAACGATCATCTCTACTCCTTCTCTCTCTTTGTGGTGATTCTTCTCTTCTACTTCTTCTCTTTGGTGATTCTTCTCTTCTCTTGTAGGGAGCCGTACACTCATTGGAATAGTGTCCGGGTCTTCCTAAATTGTAGCAATGACGCTCTCGACTTGAAGATCTTTTGTCATTGTAGGACCTTCACTTGGAACTTCTTTCCTTGCTCCTACTCTTGTAGAACTTGTTGAAATTCTTCACCATTAGGCTCAATTCTTCATTGAAGGTTTGTTTCCCACTTGACGATGTGGGAGCTTCACATGAGGCTTTGTAAGCACCACTTGACTTGTTGTGGAGCTCTTCCTTATCCTTGAGTGACATCTCATGAGCAACAATTCTTCCAATGACCTCCGTTGGCTTGAGTTTCTTGTAATTGGGCATCATTTGGATCAAGGTGCACACGGTATCATATTTTCCATCCAAGGCTCTTAGGATCTTCTTGATGATGAATTTGTCGGTCATCTCTTCACTTCCTAAGCCGGCAATCTCATTTGTGATGAGAGCAAGCCTAGAGTACATTTCAGTGACGCCTTCACCATCCTTCATCATGAACTTGTCAAGTTGACTTTGAAGCACATCCAATTTGGATTCCTTGACGGAGTCGGTACCCTCGTGCATGTCAATCAAAGTGTCCCAAATTTCCTTTGCATTCTCAAGACGACTGATTTTGTTGAATTCTTCGGGGCACAATCCGTTGAAGAGAATATCACACGCTTGAGCATTGTATTGCATCATCTTCAACTCTTCCGCACAGCTTCATGGTTCGGTTCTCTCCCATCAAAGAATTCACCTTGCAAGCCAATACACACAATAGCCCATACGGCATGGTTATGTCCAAGATTATGCATTTTCATCTTATGCTTCCAACTAGCAAAATTAGTACCATCAAAGTAAGGACCTCTACGGTGATAATTTCCCTCGCTAGACGCCATACTCTCCTAGGTTGTGAAACCAAGGTTATGACTACCAAAAGCTATGGAAATCAAGGAAAATGGAGACCAAAGCTCTGATACCACTTGTAGGATCGAAAGTATGTCTAGAGGGGGGGTGATTAGACTACTTGACAAAATAAAAAACTTAGCCTTTTCCCAATTTTAATTCTTGGCAGGTTTTAGCAACTTAGCACAAGTCAAGCAATCAACCTACACATGCAATTCTAGAGTATAGCAGCAAAATTTAACACAATTGCATATCAAGGTAAAGGGGAGGAGTTTGAGGAGGCAAATGCAATTTGGAGACACGGAGATTTTGGAGCCGTGGTTCCGATAGGTGGTGCTATCGTACATCCACATTGATGGAGACTTCAACCCACGAAGGGTAACGGTTGCGCGAGTCCACGGAGGGCTCCACCGACGAAGGGTCCACAAAGTAGCAACCTTGTCTATCCCACCATGGCCGTCGCCCACGAAGGACTTGCCTCACTAGGGGTAGATCTTCATGAAGTAGGTGACCTCCTTGCCCGTACAAACTCCTTGGTTCAACTCCACAATCTTGTCGGAGGCTCCCAAGTGACACCTAGCCAATCTAGGAGACACCACTCTCCAAGAAGTAACAAATAGTGTGTTGATGATGAACTCCTTGCTCTTGTGCTTCAAATGATAGTCTCCCCAACACTCAACTCTCTCTCATAGGATATGGATTTGGTGGAAAGAAGATTTGAGTGGAAAGCAACTTGGGGAAGGCTAGAGATCAAGATTCTTATGGTAGGATTGGAATATCTTGACCTCAACATAAGTGTAGGTGGTTCTCTCTCAGAAAATGTAAGTTGGAAGTGTAGGAATGTTCTGATGGCTCTCTCCATGAATGAAGAGGAGGTGGAGGGTTATATATAGCCTCCACACAAAATCTAACCGTTACACACAACTTACCAATCTCGGTGGGACCGAATTGAGAAACTCGGTCAGACCGATTCAGTAAATCTAGTGACCGTTAGGATTTTTGGTGGACCGACATGCAACTCGGTAGGAACGATATGCTTAGGGTTAGGGCATAACGTAATCTCGGTGAGACCAATTACACAAACTCGGTGAGACCAATTTTGGTAATAAGCTAACCAGAGAGTTGGTCAGGTAAACTCGGTGGGACCGATTCATTCATCTCGATTGGACCGAAACATTACGAAAGGGAAACAGAGAGTTTACATTGCAATCTCGGTGGGACCGATCGCTCATCTTGGTGAGACCGAAACGTTACGAAGGGAAACAGAGAGATTACAATCCCATCTCGGTGAGACCGAGATCCATATCGGTGAGACCGATTTGCCTAGGGTTTGTGGCAGTGGCTATGACATCTGAACTCGGTGGCGCCGGATAGAAAGAATCTGTGGGGCCGAGTTTAACTTTTGGTTTAGGTCATATGTGGATGTGAGAAAGTAGTTGAGGGCTTTTGAGCATATCACTAAGCATTTTGATCAAGAACCTCATTAAGCAACACCTCATCCCTCCTTGATAGTATTGGCTTTTCCTATAGACTCAATGTGATCTTGGATCACT
This sequence comes from Triticum dicoccoides, assembly GCF_002162155.2. NCBI lineage: Eukaryota > Viridiplantae > Streptophyta > Magnoliopsida > Poales > Poaceae > Triticum > Triticum dicoccoides. The sequence continues at coordinate 539,483,166 of NC_041381.1, read as the reverse complement.
AAAATGGAAAATGCAAAGTCTTGAGATTTGAGCTTGAGCCAATACTTTTGTCCTTAGCATTTTGAGGGGTCCACTTTTCTCATCCATGCCATGCCAATCATTGAGCTTTCCTGAAATATTTATCTTGGAATAGCATTAGCTCAATGAGCTATATGTTGTTAGGAATTACCAAAACCACCTAGGGATAGTTGCACTTTCAATAGAGAAGTTGGAATACAGTAGGTTTAACACCAATATAAATAAAGAATGAGTGCATTACAGTACCTAAGTGATGATTTATTTTCTTATACTAACAGACCTTACGAGTTTTGTTTTGAGTTTCGTGTTGTGAAGTTTTCAAGTTTTGGGTAAAGATTCGATGAACTGTGGAATAAGGAGTGGTAAGAGCCTAAGCTTGGGGATGCTCATGGCACCCCAAGGTAATATTCAAGGACAACCAAGAGCCTAACCTTGGGGATGCCCCGGATGGCATCCCCTCTTTCGTCTTCGTTCATCGGTAACTTTACTTGGAGCTATATTTTTATTCACCACATGATATGTGTTTTGCTTGTAGCATCATTTTATTTTGTTAGTATTTGCTTGCTGTTATTTAGAATAATGTTTTGCATCTATATTTTCAATAAAATTGTCAAGGATAGCCTTTACGATGCTTATTTTGCTAGTATACATGTTGCTGTTTCAAAACAGAAAGTTTACCGCTGTTGCGAAAATTCCCTAGAAAAGTCAGAGAGTGATACAATGTTGAATCTTTTTTCATAATGAGCTCTTATAAATCTTTTACAGCATAGTATTTTTCTTATAATTTTTGGAGTTAGGGAAGTATGATGAATCTTGCATTCTTTCCAGACTATACTGTTTTGGCAGATTGCTGTTATGTTTGCATTGTTTGCATAAGCTTGCTTGTTTAATGATTCTATTTGTGGATAGGAGTATTAAATATGCAGAGACATTTAGTATGCAATGTTGAATAGTAATGTTATTAATTTGTTACAGTAGAAATGATAAGGTTTTTACATTGTTTTATACTGACTTATCTCATGAGTTCTTGTTGAGTTTTGTGTGGATGAAGTTTTTGAGATTTAGGAAACCGTGATATGAAAGGAATTAAGGAGACACAAAAGCTCAAGCTTGGGGATGCCCAAGGCACCCCAAGATAACATTTTAAGAAGTCTCAAGCATCTAAGCTTGGGGATGCCCCGGTATGCATCCCACCTTTCTTCTTCAACAATTAATGGTTAGTATCGGTTGAACCTAAGTTTTTGCTTATTCAAGTAACTTGCGGTATCCTTGCAATGTCATTTTGTTTTGTTTTGCTTGCTGTTTGAATAAAATACCAAGATTTGAAATTCTTAAATGAGAGAGAGTCTTCACATAATTATTTAACTACTCATTGATCTTCACTTATATCTTTTTGGAGTAGTTTGTCATTTACTCTTGTGCTTCACTTATATCCTATGAGTAAATGGTTGAATGAGTTGAATGTCATAAATCTGAAATTATATATGCTTCATATGCTTATGCCATGGGGAGTAATGACTTCACATATAATAAGTAGAGGTTGTAAATTTATTGAAGGTTAGCAAGCATTGTATTGGTCATTTGAACAATTCATGAAAGGATATTGAAGGAAGAGAGATTTCACATATAAATATACTATCATGGACATCTTTTATAATTGTGAGCACTCATTAAGTATGACATGCTGAAGAGTTGATGTTGGACAAGCAAGACAACGTAATGGGTTATGTTTTCTCACATATCAGTTAAAGTATATTGTCATGGATCATTCAAACATGTTGAGCTTGCCTTTCCCCCTCATGCTAGCCAAAATTCCTTGCACCAAGTAGAGATACTACTTGTGCTTCCAAATATCCCTAAACCCAGTTTTTGCCATGAGAGTCCACCATACCTACCTATGGATTGAGTAAGATCCTTCAAGTAAGTTGTCATCGGTGCAAGCAATAAAAATTGCTCTCTAAATATGCATGACTTATTAGTGCAGAGAAAATAATCTTTATACGATCTTGTTATGGAAGCAATTAAAGCGACGGACTGCATAATAAAGGTCCATATACAAGTGGCAATATAAAGTGACGTTCTTTTGCATTAAGATTTTGTGTATCCAACCCTAAAAGCGCATGACGACCTCTGCTTCCCTCTGTGAAGGGCCTATCTTTTACCTTATGTCTTTTACTTTATGCAAGAGTCAAGGTGATCTTCACCTTTCCCTTTTTCATTTTATCCTTTGGCAAGCACCTCGTGTTGCAAAGATCCTGATAAATATATCCAATTGGATGTACGTTAGCATGAACTATTATTGTTGACATCACCCAAAGGTGAATACGTTGGGAGGCGAAATTATAAGCCCCTATCTTTCTCTGTGTTCGATTAGAACTTTGAACCCATTAGTATCACGTGAGTGTTAGCAGTTATGAAAGACTATATGATAGTTGAGTATGTGGAGTTTGCTAATTCAAAGCTCTGACATAGAGCCTTCCTGAAAATAAGATGAATTGCAATTGTTTGATGACTAAGAATGAAGTTTGCTAGTTTTCAAGAAAGTTTATGGTCTATTCTTTAACATGTGAATAGCTTGTTACCTGATCATGAAAAGTTTTATGAGATGAACTACTGTTATGAAATATAATCATGCTAGAAAAGGTTATTGAAATTTTCATTGATCAAACTTGTGCACCTGCTAGCATTCACACTTCATAAATTCTTTCTTTTATCATCTACCTACTCGAGGACGAGTAGGAATTAAGCTTGGGGATGCTGATACATCTCCAACGTATCTACAATTTATGAAGCATTCATGCTATTTTATTATCTGTTTTGAATGATTATGGGCTTTATTATACACTTTTATATTACTTTTGGGACTAACCTATTAACCGGAGGCCCAGCCCATATTGTTGTTTTCTTGCCTATTTCAGTGTTTTGAAGAAAAGGACTATCAAACGGAGTCCAAACGGAATGAAACCTTCGGGAGCATGATTTTTGGAACGAACATGATCCGGAAGACTTGGAGTTCATGTTAGAGAAGCTTTGAGGAAGCCATGAGGGTGGGGGTGTCCCCCCTATTGGGCGTGCCCCCTGTCTCGTGGACCCCTCGAGACTCCCCCGACCGACTTCTTTCGCCTATATATTCCCATATACCCTAAAAACATCAACGAAGAAGATAGATCGGGAGTTCCGCCGCCGCAAGCCTCTGTAGCTACCAAAAGTCAATCGAGACCCTGTTCCGGCACCCTGCCGGAGGGGGGATCCCTCACCGGTGGCCATCTTCATCATCCCGACACTCTCCGTGATGAGGAGGGAGTAGTTCACCCTCGGGGCTGAGGGTATGTACCAGTAGCTATGTGTTTGATCTCTCTCTCTCTCTCTCGTGTTCTTGATTTGGCACAATCTTGATGTATCATGAGCTTTGCTATTATAGTTGGATCTTATGATGTTTCTCCCCCTCTACTCTCTTGTAATGGATTGAGTTTTCCCTTTCAAGTTATCTTATTGGATTGAGTCTTTAAGGATTTGAGAACACTTGATGTATGTCTTGTCGTGCTTATCTGTGGTGACAATGGGATATTCATGTGATTCACTTGATGTATGTTTTGGTGATAAACTTGCGGGTTCCATGACCTTGGGAATCTATGCATAGGGGTTGGCACACGTTTTCGTCTTGACTCTCCGGTAGAATCTTTAGGGGCACTCTTTGAAGTACTTTGTGTTGGTTGAATAGATGAATCTGAGATTATGTGATGCATATCGTATAATCATGCCCACGGATACTTGAGGTGACAATGGAGTATCTAGGTGACATTAGGGTTTTGGTTGATTCGTGTCTTTAGGTGTTATTCTAGTATGAACTCTATGATAGATCGAACGGAAAGAATAGCTTCATCTTATTTTACTACGGACTCTTGAATAGATAGATCGAAAAGGATAACTTTGAGGTGGTTTCGTACCCTACCATAATATCTTTGTTTGTTCTCCACTATTTGTGACTTTGGAGTGACTCTTTGTTCCATGTTGAGGGATAGTTATATGATCCAGTTATGTTATTATTGTTGAGAGAACGTGCACTAGTGAAAGTATGAACCTTAGGCGTTGTGTCCTAGCATTGCAATACCGTTTACGCTCACTTTTACCACTTGTTACCTTGCTGTTTTTATAATTTCAGATTACAAATACTCATATCTACCATCCATATTGCATTTGTATCACCATCTCTTCGCCGAACTAGTGCACCTATACAATTTACCATTGTATTGGGTGTGTTGGGGACACAAGAGACTCTTTGTTATTTGGTTGCAGGATTGTTTGAGAGAGACCATCTTCATCCTACACCTCCCACAGATTGATAAACATTAGGTCATCCACTTGAGGGAAATTTGCTACTGTCCTACAAACCTCTGCACTTGGAGGCCCAACAATGTCTACAAGAAGAAGGTTGTGTAGTAGACATCACTCCTCGTCTTCGTTGGAGGAGTGCGCTTCGGTGTCTTCGGACGATGAGTCCGACACAAAATTGCGCCGGAGACCTTTCCTGGTCCCTGTGGCTTTCTTCTTGGCCTTCTTCTCTGACACCTTGTTAGGTGCCGGAAGCAACATCTCCGTTAGGAGAGCCGTTGCCGGATCTTCAAGCAGTGGAGCCTGTCGGTGGGAAACGACACCTATGGGATGACGAGGATCCCTTCTGCAGTTGCAGGACGCGGGATCATGAGAAGAGCAGGATTAGTAACCGGCACAAGGATCGTTTACCCAGGTTCGGGCCGCGAGGAACGCGTAAAACTCTAGTCCTGCTTTGGTGGATGTATTGAGTGTTCTTGTGCTCTTGAACTAGCTATGGTGGCTGCGTGGTTCAAAAGAGCCGATTCCCCCTCCAGTACGCCATCACTACTAGGGACAATGCTATACACAGAGGTATAGCAGTAGCGTTGGTCAAAACTCGGCGCTAGCGCTACTTAGTAGTAGCGCTTGTTGCAAAACCACACTACAAACATTATTTTAGCAGTAGCGCGTCCTCACAAAAAAGCGCTACTACTAAAATTCCCTCAGCAGTGCCGGTAAGCTAGGAATAGTAGTAGCGGCTCTCCCAGAAGCACGCTACTGCTAAAAACATTGTAGCAGCGCGTTTCTGCTGCAGAGCGCTACTGCTATGTAAAAGAAAATAAATAGAAAAATAAGTAGAAAAGTAAATGAAAATGAAAGAAATAGAAAAAGGAGAAATGAAAAAAAGAAAATGTAAAGAAAACAAAAGAAAAAAAAGAAAACAGAAAGGGATAGCTGTAGCGCGTTTCCTTGGAACACGCTATAGCTAACTTAGCTATAGCGCGTTTCGGCAAAACGCGCTACTGCTAGTTTGACTAAAATCCCGGCGGCCCGGGCTCAAAATTTCGCTAAGTCCTTCCCCCCTCTCTCTACTCCACCCTGTCCCCCAACTGCTCCATCGCCGCCGTTGCCCGAGGCCGCCTTCGACCACACCGCCACCGCTCGAGGCCGCCTTCGACCACACCGCCACCGCCTGCCGCCTTCGACCACACAGCCGCCGCCCGAGGCCGCCCCCTCGACCTCACAGCCGCCACCCGAGGCCGTCGTCGACCTCACTGTCGCCTCCCTCGAGCTCACCGCCGCCGCCCTCGACCTCACTGCCGCTGCCCAAGCCAGAGCCTGCCCTCGCCGCCGACCGTAAGGCTATGACTCTCCTGTCCCCTACCCTCCTATTTCTCTCTGCTAGGGCAATTATATATATGTTGATACTGTGTTGATGTTCATATGAACCCTAGGTGTTCATATGAACCCTAGATTTTTTTAGGGCAGTAGGCATTTTATAGCATTTAGGAAAAATGATTAGCAATTTTTTTAGGAAATTAGCTAGGGAAATTTTTATGAAAATTCCTAAACAGTAATTCCATTTAGCTTTAAACTAATAGAGGGTATATAAATAATAGTAGCATTTATATTTAAGTTAACAGTGGGTATAAACAAAAAACACTTAGCTATAAAAATATATTTTGAATTAGTTCAAATGAAATTTGAATTATTTGGACTATGGACCTGAATACTTTTGAAGAAATTGGGTGTAGGTACTAAGGTCTTGCTGTGGAAATTTTGGTGAGGTCAAAAGGGTTAGAGAAAATGTAGTTCCTAGACTTTTAGCTTTAGACAAAAAACTAAAGTATTTAGCTATAAATAAAAATAGTAGCTATGGCATTTTGCTATAAACAAAAAAGAGAATTGTTTTTCTTTTCAAAAACTTGGTCAAACTAATTGTTGCTATGTAAACAAAAAACAAGATTGTTTTTATATGATATATGTCATTGATGTTCATTTGCATATTCCATTATTGTTGATTATATCTTTTCATTGAAGTGGCCATGTTATATGCAAATTCCTCAATAGTGTTTGCTCATGTTATATCTTTTCATTGAAGTTGTTCGATTGTGCCCAAGTGGCTTTGTTGTTTCCAGGAATGATGCTGAGTGGCCTATGTTTTTTTGGAATGTTGATTCATTTCTGTTCCGGCAAATTTCAGGTTCTCGATTTGTCCACTTTTTAGCAAAGGTCATGCCGAAATTTTCCGTGAATTTCGGCATGACTTGTGCTACAAACTAGGACACATCGAGTGCCCGGGATTTGCCGCACCAGGAAGGAGTCAACATTCCTGCAAAACAATAGTCCTTTTTTATGTCATTATTCATTTTATTAGGTTTAGAATTAATTGACTAGATTTAATCATAGGAAACATGGCTAGCAACGATGAAGGACAGGGTTCTGGTGATTGCGACGATGTCTACCAGGCGGCAGACGAATTTTTTAGCCTTACCGACGATCAACAGATGTTGTGGCTGGGCCCATCGGTGGCATCGGGGACTGAGACCGGCACGCAGACCGGTGCTAAGACCGACACGCAGACCGGTGCTGAGACTGAGACCGGCACTGAGATTCAGACCGGCATCGAGACCGGCGCTGAGACCGGTGTTGCCTCGGGGAGTGGAGCCAGTGTAGAACCGAAAGCAAAGAGGCAACGGGTTCCTAACAAACTCAGGACTACTAGGCTGGTGGTCACGGAGGTGGACGACGGCAATTTTGAGCCAAAGGTGCCCGAGGAAGCGCGCCGCTGCTACGGCAATCAAATAAGCTGCATCATACGGACAACCACCACCATCAACGGTGAGAAACTAAAGAAGATAGAAAATATGAGGAGCTCCCTCCTAAAGATGTTTTACCAGATATTCTTGTTCCCGGGCCGGAATGAGAAGGATTATGAAGATCCAGACAAGGACCCGACAATGAAGAAGATAAACAAACACGCCATGACCAAGTTTAGCAACGCGTTGGCCGCCTGGAAAAATCGAGTGAAAGCAAAGATCAACGACGGGGAACCGTACTCCGAGATTGTAAAGGATAATCCGACAATCATGGAAGAGCAGTTTCAAATATTCAAGGAGGCTTGCGAGGCCGAAGCTACCAAAAAAAGTCCAAGTACATGAAGGGGCTTCAAAAGAGGAACATTGGGAGCCACCACCTCGGAAGCCGTGGTTACGGCGGAAAGAGGTCCAAATGGGCCAAGGAGGACGCGGAAGCCGCGAGTCTGGGCATCCCAGACCCCTTGGCGGATTTCACCGTCCCGCAGGAGCGTGACGTCCTGAGGGCCCGGCACCGTTGGGACCCAGTGAAGAAGGTTTACGAGACAACACCGGTCATTACGGAGTTCATGAGACTGCTGGTAATTTTAGTTTCTGATCAATTCGACTGCACACGTTAGTCATATTTGTAAACGATCCTTGTGACTTTTGCAGAGAGAGCAGCACCGGATTGCAGCCAAAAGTGACTTGCCGTCTGAGGCATTGGCGAGGCCCAAGTGGGACACTCCATTCAACCGGGCGTTGAACATATTGAAACAACAACCGGTGGATACTCGACCGTCGTATGGACGCGTGCACGGTGTCGGAGACGGCACCACGTGGAAGAAGTACTACTGTGAGACCATGGAGGAGAGAAAGGAAATGTCGGATTTCGGGTTCCGGCAGACCCTTGAGGTTCGAACACTGGGGTGCGCGGAGAGATTCAACCCACTGCCTACTTTCTCTTCGCCGAATCGCTAGGACCTAAACTACCAGACAGAACAACATAAGAGGCACAAGGTTTATACTGGTTCAGGCCACCATTGTGGTGTAATACCCTACTCCAGTGTGTGGTGTGGTGGATTGTCTCTCGGGCTGATGATGAACAATACAAGGAAGAACAACCTCGCGAGGGTCTGTTCTTGGCTGGTGCTACTTGGTTCTGGCTCTTGGATTCTCGATCCGGTCTCTAGATGTCTCTACCCCGGGGGTGGCTAGTCCTATTTATAGGCAAAGGCCCTGGGCCTCTTCCCAAATATTGAGCGGGAAGGGCGCCAACAATTGGCCATTTTGAAGGGGAACAGCGGGTACACTTATCCTGACTAAAGTTGGTCCTCGCCTGTCAAAGGCTCTGGTGGTGACGCCTGTTTGGGCTCCACAATGACTTCCTTCCAGCCGTTGGGCTGGTCTTGGTCTTGTTGCACCGAAACGGATGCCTTTGCTTGATGCTCTCGCCTGCGCTTGCTCCCTTTGCACCAAAGAGGAAAGGAGGACACTGTGCGGGCTGGCGCCCGACTGGCGCCCTTGGTCGTCATGGCTTGCGTCATGGGCACCTCGCGAGGTACCCCGCCTTGAACTCTCTGCCTCCTCGTGAGCCAGCCTGACGAGGCCGTGCCTGATGAAGCTCCTTGTCGTCCGCCCCGTGAGGCTTGGCCCCTCGCGAGGGTCTTGAGCTTGTGTTGATGAAGATGGGCTATGCTGGGCCTCCTTTGAGCCACGCCGCAGGCCGCAGGCAGGCAAGTCTGGGGACCCCCATTCCCAGAACACCGACAGTAGCCCCCGGGCCCACGGCACGCCCGGACTTGGCCGAGCAGAGAGGCGAAAGGGCAAGCGCGAAGCGTCGCGGGCCCTAACAGCCTGCGGCCTTGGGCGCCGCGTGGCGGTTGATTGGACGTGGGCGCCTCCTCTTCCCCACAACGCCTTGGTAACCGCACGGATTTGACAAGTCCCTGCATGCAAAGCGGGTCATGATTACCTGCGATCATGGAGGTCGACGGTTGGCCTTCGTCGGCTATAAGTACGGAACGGCGCGCGTCTTTCCAGTCTATCCCCTCTTGCTTCTCCTTCTTCTTCATGGCTCCCCCAAGGAAGTTCTCGGCCGCAGAGAAAGGAAAGGCTCGCCAGGTCGAGTCTACCTCTCCCCCGCCCAAGCGCGGTTGTGGTCGCCCTCGCAAACATCTTGTAGCCTCCGCGGCGGCCCCCCGCGGTCGCGGAGTTGGCTCTCTGCGCAGCGACGAGCGGCTGGCCATGGTCGGGGGGCGCGTTCCGGCCGTGCGACCCCCGAGGCTGCGCCTCCATACTGCAGAGGTGCTGCCGGAGTTCATTGTGTGGGCGGCGGAGCCAACTGCTGCCCGGCTTCAGCTCCCTCGCTTCCTCCTAGGTGAGCTCCCAGCTGGCACCTTGGGTGGCCTCTGGCTCCAGGCTGATGGCTGCTGCAGCCGGGCCTCGTGGGCTTCGCTAGAGGTCTCCGCGGCCGGGAGCCTGGCCCTGACCCGCGGCTGGCAGACGTTTTCTCGCGCGCGTGGCCTGCGCCGCCGGTGCTCTCTACACTTCAAGTTCGACGGCGACGCCACCCTCTACGTGAGGGTGTTTGGGGAAGATGGTCGCCGTGCAGGGTGCTGCCCTGAAGACGACGACCGTGGATGGGGACTCAGCCCCGGCGAGGACAGAGAGGACAGCGCGCGGGCGGTTGGCGGTGCCCGTGACTCCTCAAGCTTCACCAGCTCTTCTTCGGGTAGCGACCCTTCTAGCAGCGGCCGCGGTCAGCCTTCACGCCGTCGCTCCTGCTTGTAGGGCGGCAGCGGCTCTGCCCACCGTCGCGCCCCAGTGAAGCGTGAGAGGGCCGGCGCGGGACGAGCTTCGCCTGCTTTTGTTCTTTCCCTTCTTTTCTCCTGCGCAAAAAGACAACAATGTGTGGCCCCGTGGGGGCGTGTTTGGGTTAACATCGTCAATCATCGTATTGTTTCTGTTACTCCAGTATTGTTCCTTTCTGTTGCATGCCCATTCGCAAGTAGTCTCTAGTCTCAGCCGTGGGGGCGACCGACCCAGGCCCTGTATTCATGTCGTGGTGCCTGTGGGGCATGGCCTGGAGGGACGCTCCTGTAGTGGACCTGGGCCGTGAAAACTTGAGCGACAGGGCAGGAATGCTCGCGAGGGCTCCTGGGGCTTCCGCCTCGCGAGCCCCCGCGCAAGAGAAATCGAGGCAGGAGAGCGAAAAGGTCGAAGAACCACAGGTCAAAAGGCGGCGATAGCTTCGATAAAACTCCAAATGAGAATGAACTAGCCAACTGCAGAAAGCAAATGAAAAAGCCGCGTCCGGCACCTAGTCTATTCTTCGACGTCTTCTCACTAGCGCGGAGCTAAGTGCTGCCACTGGGCATGGGAGGGAGCCCCAGGGCCTGAGGGCGGCACCCCTGAGACTCCGGGGCGTGTACAACCCCAACTCATTATTACGTGAGAGTGTCACGGGCGGCGAGCTTCACAGGCGTTGGCCTTCTTCACAGGCTCCAGGCCTTTCTTCGGAGAGGCAAGCTTCACGGGCATTGGCCCTCGTCACAGGCTCCCAACCTTTTCCAAAAGGTGACAGCTTCACAGGCGTTCACCTTTTTCACAGGCTCTGGGCCTTTTCCAAAAAGTTGAGCTTCACAGGCATTCGCCTTCTTCACAGGCTCTGGGCCTTTTCCAAAAAGACGAGCTTCACAGGCATTTGCCTTCTTCAAAGGCTCTGGGCCTTTTCCAAAAAGATGAGCTTCACAGGCATTTGCCTTCTTCACAAGCTCTGGGCCTTTTCCAAAAAGATGAGCTTCACAGGCATTTGCCTTCTTGACAGGCTCTGGGCCTTTTCCAAAAAGATGAGCTTCACAGGCATTTGCCTTCTTCACAAGCTCTGGGCCTTTTTAGGGGTAAAACCTCCGGAGGTGCTGGATGTTCCACGCGTTCTGTACAGGTACTCCCTCCTGAGTCTCCAAGTGCACGGAGCCGGGCCTGGAAACATGAACAACCTTGAACGGGCCCTCCCACATAGGAGAGAGCTTATGTAGTCCCTCCCTGGAGAGGACCCGCCGGAGCACGAGGTCCCCTACCTCGAGAGTTCTGGGGCGGATGTTGCGGCAGTGGTATCGCCGGAGTGCCTGCTGGTATCTTGCCGCTCGTAGTGCAGCTTCTCGACGACGCTCCTCCCCTAGCACGAGGTCCGTCCCCCGCATGGCGTCCTGCAGCGTCTCGTCGAACGCCAAGACCCGCGCGGAACGACGCTTGACCTCGTGAGGGAGGACCGCTTCGGCTCTGTAGACCAAGAAGAAGGGGGTCTCCCCAGTCGGCTTGGTCGCAGTTGTGCGGATGGACCACAGAACGGACTGAAGCTCATCATACCAACCTCTGCCGCAGGCCTCCAGTTTCTTCTTGAACGTCCTGGTCTTGAGGCCCCTCAGGACTTCTGCGTTGGCCCGCTCTGCCTAGCCGTTGCTTCAGGGGTGTGCCACCGAAGCGTAGCATATCTACGTTCCAAGCTTAGCACAGTACGTTTTGAAAAGGTTACTAGTGAACAACGAACCCTTGTCAGTGATGATGCGGTTCGGCACCCCGAACCGGCTCATGATGCCCTTGATGAACTTGACCGCAGAACCAGCAGGGATGGTGCGGACGGCCTCAACTTCGGCCCACTTGGTGAACTTGTCCACGGCGACGTAGAGGTAGCGATAGCCCCCTGGCGCCCGAGGAAAAGGGCCCAGGATATCCAGCCCCCAGTCTGCAAATGGCCACGTGAGGGGTATGGTTTGCAGACCTCCTGCCGGCTGATGGATCTGCTTGGCATGGAATTGGCAAGCCTCGCAAGCCTTCACAAGTTCGACAGCATCATTGAGCGCAGTGGGCCAATAGAAACCGCTGCGGAACGCCTTGCCGACGAGGGTCCGTGACGACGAATGATGCCCACAGTCTCCACCGTGTATATCTGCCAGCAGTTCTTTCCCTTGCTCCCTGGTGATGCAACGCAGGGACACATCATTCGGTCGTTTCTGGTAGAGCTCTCCATCCCTGATGCAGTACGCTGTGGCTTGCCACGCCACACGCTCTGCTTCCTCCTCCTTCTCCGGCAAGGTCCCTTGTGTTAAGTAGCTCCGGAGCTCTGTGATCCAGCACCCCTCCTGAGGCTCCATCGTCAGGAGCAGGCGTGCTCCTGAGGCCGGGCCACAGGCTGGGGCTCCCGAGGCAGGTGGCTGAGGAAGCTCCGCCCGAGGCTGTGCTGCACTCGACAATGATGTCAGGGCCGAGGGCTTGAAGAGCCGCTCCTCGAAGACGCCCGGCTCCTGGGGCAACCGCCTGGAGGCTCGTTTGGCGATCTCGTCGGCCTCCTGATTAGTGCCGCGGGGCACATGCTGTAACTCCAACCCCCAGAACTGCTTCTCCATCCTGCGGACCTCCGCAAGGTAGGCCTCCATGTGCTCATCTCTTGGCTCGTATACCTTGTTGGAGAAATTGACAAGGAGCTGTGAATCGCCCTTGATAGTAAGACGCTTCACTCCCAGGGCAGCGGTGGCCTTCAGGCCTGCTATCAGTCCCTCGTACTCCGCTATATTGTTGGAGACCTTTTCGCCCTGCTGGAAGCAGAGCTGCACGGCATAGTATAGCTTGTCCCGAGTGGGAGATATGAGCACCGCCCCAGCCCCAGCACCATGCCTGGAGAACGCCCCGTCGAAGTACATGACCCAGCCTTCCGGCGCCTCGCTTCCTGGGGAGAGTGATCGGTCCTCGTCGGCCATGACGTCTGGTGCCTCCATCCATTCAGCCACAAAATCTACTAGCGCGGCACCCTTGATGACCCTGGTCGTACTGAACTCGAGCTAAAACGCTTGCAGCTCAATGTTCCAGTCAGCGACCCTTCCAGCCGAGTTAGGGCTCCTGAGCACCCTTTCCAAGGGGTATGCCGAGACAACCTTGATCGGGTGACCCTGGAAGTAGTGCCGCAGCTTGCGCGAAGCCACCAGCAGCGTGAGGAGGAGCTTCTGCGGCATGGGGTACCATGCCCTCGCATCCAACACCATGCTGACGAAGTACACCGGGTGCTCGACGAGGCTTGGAGCATCGGTGCTGGTGGTGCCCTCCGGAGGCTGTGGCGCCTGCTGAGGTGATGGGGCCTCCGGAAGATGGTTGCCTGGGGGAAGAGCTTCCTCCGTTTCCGGCATGCTTCCCTGCGGCGGCTGACCCTCCTCAGCCGTGGTTGTGATCTCTGCGAGTCCTCTTTGGCCCTGCTTTGCCTTGACACGTGCAGCAGTCGTGGCCTTGGTCCGATGCTCCTCCCTAACTGCCATCAGAGCCGCGCTGGCTGAGTAGGGAGTGGCGGCGAGATAGAGTACCAAGGGCTCTTGAGGGCGTGGGTCCACCATCACTGGAGAGCTGGTTAAGTATCTCTTGAGATCTTGGAACGCTTTGTCGGCTTCTTCAGTCCATTCAAAGGGCCCCTTCTTCTTCATCAGCTGAAAGAAAGGCAGCGCTCGCTCTCCTAGCCTGGAGATGAAGCACCCCAGTGCAGTCACGCGCCCCGTGAGCTTCTGCATCTCTTTGAGGGTCTTTGGTGGGCTCATGTCTTCGACTGCCTTGACCTTTTCTGGGTTGGCCTCGATGCCTCGGTGGGACACAAGGAAGCCTAGGAGCTTGCCGGAGGGGACTCCAAACACACACTTCTCCGGGTTGAGCCGCAGGCCACTGCATTGAGGCTCGTGAAGGTCTCCTCCAGGTCTTGTATCAGGGTCTTGGCCTCGCGAGACTTCACCACGATGTCGTCGACGTAAGCCTCCACATTCTGCCCGAGCTGCGGCCCCAAGGTGATGTGCATGAGCCGCTGAAAGGTTGCCCCCGCATTGCGCAGTCCGAACGGCATGCATGTATAGTAGTACACGCCACACAGGGTCAGGAAGGCCGTCTTCTCCACGTCTTCCACCGCCATCTTGATCTGGTGATACCCGGAGAAGGCATCCAAGAAGCATAACAGGTCACACTCAGCGGTGGAATCGACGATCTGATCGATGCGAGGGAGCGGGAACGGATCTTGCGGGCATGCTTTGTTGAGTTTGGTGAAGTTGACACACATGTGTCCCTTCCCTCCCATCTTTGGCACAACTACGGGGTTGGCCAACCAATCTGGGTATCGGACCTCGCGAATAACCCCCGCGGCTTCTAGCTTGCGGGTCTCCTGGACGATGAAGGCCTGCCTTTCAGTGGACTGCCTCCTCGCCTTCTGCTTCACGGGGCGCACGTTGGGACACACGTTGAGGTGGTGCTCGATTATGCCCCGTGGGATCCCTGCCAATTGATCGGGCTCCCAGGCGAACACCTTCTTGTTTGCACGCAGGAATTTGACCAGGGCTTCCTCCTGCTCGGGCTCGAGGTTGGCGCCTATGGTGAAAGTGGCGTCGGTGGACCCGTCCTCGTCGACAGGTACCTGCTTGGTCTCTGCCTTGTCTTGGGTGAACAACTGCTTCTTCTTGGTTGACGCAGCCCCCTTGGGCTTAGGGGTTTCTGCGTCGGCTGGCCGCGCCGCCGCCGCCGTCTTGAGCGCGAGCTTGAGTACTCGCAGCGCGCCTTCGGTGTCCCCGGGCAGGGTGAGGACGCCGTTGCTCTCGGGCATCTTCATGAGGTTGTACGCCGGGTGAGTCGCGGCCATGAATTTGGCCAATGCTGGATAGCCAAGGATGGCATTGTAGGGGAGGCCGATGGGGGCGATGTCGAAATCGACCAGCTCCGTGCGGAAATTGTCGTAGGTGCCGAAAGTTACCGGGAGTCGGATCTGCCCCAAGGAGCTGGACGACCCACCTCCGACGCCCGAGAAGGGCCGGCTGGGTTACAGCTGCTCCCGGGGTATGCAGAGGAGGTTGAAGGCCTCAACTGAGAGCGCGCTGAGGCCCGCGCCACCGTTGACGAGGGTCCTGGTGACGGCCACCTGGCAAATGGTGGGCGTGCAGAGCATGGGGAGCGTGCCCGAGCAGGCCGAGTTGGTGGGGTGGTCCTCGGAGCTGAAGGTCAGCTTAGCCGATGGCCCCGACCGGCCCCGGGGAGCCCCCTGCTGCGTGGAGGCGGTGCCGACCCGGCGGACGAATGGCTTGACGTGGTGGCTGGAGGGCGGCGCCTGCGAGCCGCCCAGGAGGGCCACGACGGCCGAGGGAGCCGGCGCGACGGGGTGGGTGAGGAAGAGGCCGCGTGGCTCTTCCCAAGAGGCCACGGGGAAATGCTGGGATGATGCTTGCTGCCCATTCCCCGCCGGGCCGATGGCGGCGTTGACGGTAGGTGGCAGGGAACGACGAGGGCGCCCGCCGACGGGAGTCGTCCGGGCGACGTGGGAAGCGAGGGCGGCTCGGCACTCGGCGCGAGCCCGGCGAGCGTCAAACATGGATGTGATGGTCGGAGAAGAATGAGACGACGGAAGGCAAATTCCGGCGCACCCCTACCTGGCGCGCCAAATGTCGGATTTCGGGTTCCGGCAGACCCTTGAGGTTTGAACACTGGGGTGCGCGCGGAGATTCAACCCACTGCCTACTTGCTCTTCGCCGAATCGCTAGGACCTAAACTACCAAATAGAACAACACAAGAGGCACAAGGTTTATACTGGTTCAGGCCACCATTATGGTGTAATACCCTACTCCAGTGTGTGGTGTGGTGGATTGCCTCTTGGGCTGATGATGAACAATACAAGGAAAAGCAGCCATGCGAGGGTCTGTTCTTGGCTGGTGCTACTTGGTTCTGGCTCTTGGATTCTCGATATGGTCTCTAGATGTCTCTACCCCCGGGGTGGCTAGTCCTATTTATAGGCAAAGGCCCTGGGCCTCTTCCCAAATATTGAGCGGGAAGGGCGCCAACAGTTGGCCATTTTGAAGGGGAATAGCGGGTACACTTATCCTGACTAAAGTTGGTCCTCGCCTGTCAAAGGCTCTGGTGGTGACGCCTGTTTGGGCTCCACAGTGACTTCCTTCCAGCCGTTGGGCTGGTCTTGGTCTTGTTGCACCGAAACAGATGCCTTTGCTTGATGCTCTCGCCTACGCTTGCTCCCTTTGCACCAAAGAGGAAAGGAGGACACTGCGCGGGCTGGCGTCCGACTGGCGCCCTTGGTCGTCATGGCTTGCGTCTTGGGCACCTCGCGAGGTACCCCGCCTTGAACTCCCCGCCTCCTCGTGAGCCAGCCTGACGAGGCCGTGCCTGAGGAAGCTCCTTGTTGTCCGCCCCGTGAGGCTTGGCCCCTCGCGAGGGTCTTGAGCTTGTGTTGATGAAGATGGGCTGTGCTAGGCCTCCTTTGAGCCACGCCGCAGGCCGCAGGCAGGCAAGTCTGGGGACCCCCGTTCCCAGAACGCCGACAGGAAAGATGGAGGTTAACTGAAGAAAGCATCGACAAGAAGGTTGAGATTGCGGTTGAGAAGAAATCATCTCAGACAGTCGCAACAGCGGTAGATGCCGCAAAACAGGCGATTGCAGATATATCTACTTCCTTGGTGACGGGCGTTTACACTTGGACAAGGCAAAATCCAGAAAAAAATGCAGAGGACTTTCCCCTTGCTGACTTCTTGGGAGCACCTGCTCCCGCACCGGCTCCCGTACCTGCTCCCGCACCGGCTCCCGCACCTGCTCCCGCACCGGCTCGCGCACCGGCTTGCGCACCGGACGTGCTCGGTGGTGCCTCCTCTTTGGCTGAGCTCGACGCCCTCACGGTATCTGTCACACCGGCCCCCTTCAATATAAATGTATAATCTCCCGTTTTCGTTGCCTTTCGGATGTCTCACGTCGCAGACTTTTCTTTGCAGGCCGACGAAACCCCGTGCACCATATTGTACACCATCGGCGAACCGAAGGTGGACGTGGGGAAGGGGACGATAATGGAGCCGAAGGAACCATTGTTCCACAGCCGGTCGATCCCCTCGAACGTCTTCAAGGTTTCCGTGGCCAGTGTCAAACCGGGCCACAAGAATTTGCCTCCTCTAATACTAGTGGGGGATGACGATGAGACCCTGTGGCGGCTTGGTGATTGTTGCAATAGGTGGGTCCTGTTGTGGCCAAAGAGTCTGCTTCGTCTGGAGGCGGCCGGGAGCACACCCATGAGCACGCAGCCTCAGCAAGGTATGAACATCAACACCCCACCTACCCAATTAGCGTCGGGTGTCGGGTTGGGTGATAGTGGACGGGGTAAGCAGGTGGCTCCATTAGTCGCTGATGACGTCGCCATTGATGAGGATGAGGATGACGATGGTGCTGAACAGTATGTCTATACTGGCGCCTGATCAGGGTTTGAGCGTCATGAGTCGGTGCCTGAATTACCATCTCAACGTATTATTGACGACCTTCCGGTAGTAAAGAAGTCTAGGAAGAGAGCGAGGAAAGGCAAAAAAGCTTATTCTATGATCCAGCCGCCTCAGCGGCCTTGGCTTTAGGACCGTGTAGATATCCCCGATGCGGATAAATGGCATATCCCCGGTCAACCAATCCTACCTGAAACAGCACTACGGGCCAGATTCGGCGATCTAAGGAGACTTCATGACGATGTGCTGCGGGTAGAGAAAGGCCTCATTGCCTCGAAAGATCCAGGATACCCAGTCTACGTGGTTAATGTTCTGCGGCAAATGTCGTACGTCGACAGCTTTCCCTCGGATAAGTTCTTCCTCCGATTCGAATACATATTCGACATGTTTCACGTGAAGAAGCTGGATTTTATGTTTGTCCGCCTTTATGCCTTGCACATGAACTACATCATTGGGGTTGAGCAGATACGTCATATCTGTGTCGCTGACCCGTACTACAATTACGAGGGCTTCTTGGGAGTCTGTGCAGAGCAGCATTAATACACGAGGGATTACATCGTCAGTTTCATGCTTGCCAATAAGGACAAGGAGGCGATTCTTGTGC
Organism: Triticum dicoccoides; assembly: GCF_002162155.2. Classification (NCBI taxonomy): domain Eukaryota; kingdom Viridiplantae; phylum Streptophyta; class Magnoliopsida; order Poales; family Poaceae; genus Triticum; species Triticum dicoccoides. The sequence continues at coordinate 539,465,158 of NC_041381.1, read as the reverse complement.
CTTATCATCCCGTGTAAGTCATCCGTGCTGCTATCCTTCCTTCGATTTCAATAATTCATTTGCACGGTGGAGGCTAATTAATTTGAGGTGTACTTATTTTGCGCAGCGGCGGGCGCGCCGTCCTCATCATCCTCTACCCCCGATTCTCCCACGCTCTTTACTTGGACTCGTCGAAGAACATTCACAAAAAGGATTACACCCACATCAAAGATGTTCTCGACAGTGCTATGTTTTACTACCAAGCAAGGGGTGGAGAGGTTAGGGACAAGAAGAGAAGGGGCGGCAGGGCCGCCTTCAGCCATAAGACTGACTTCTGCTGCATCCAGCAACCGAACGATTCTCTTAATGATGGATTCTATGTCCTACACCACATGCTGGAGTACAGACAGGATCACCAGAACCTTCACATGTCACCTAGATCTGGCGATGCCCATATTCTGCAATGGGCAAATGACATAGGAGATATCGAGGATCATCGACTTCGAGTTGAGTTCTATAACATCCAACGCGAACTTGCCCAAATCATCATGAATGAGGTCGTCGGAAAAACAGGGATGTTCCACGCAGAAGGACAAATGTCGCGGGAAGACGTCTGAACATGGATAGCCTCTCGGCGTCTCGACATGAAGCCTTTCACTAAGCTCGATGACTATCTCCCTGACATGGATGGATGGCACGACATGATGGAGTGATTGTCGATATATGACAATGTGTCCGTTTAGTCCATACTTTCTTTTATGACAAAACTTTAAGTTATGCACGGTGAAACTTTATTTGTGATGTAATTAAACCGTCCTCCTCCTCGACTAGCGAAAATCACTCTAGTTAGGGCATTTTGGTTACGATGAACTTTGTTATTTATGCTTATGATATGTTGTTTCTATTTTTGCCAAGTCTGTCTCTTTCTGTTGCTCAACTATATATGTTGCATATCATCGACTCATGTGACGATGCAGGTGCATAGATCATAGATGGCGAAGAAGTGCTATGCCAGGAGTATATATACGACAAGTGGCCGGAGTGTCAGGCCCAGGTGTACCGGTTTTCGGTTTCCGAGCGACACGCAGTACTTAGTTTAGGTTCACGCTAATGCGAGAGAGGGATACGAACTCATGTACTCAAAGTGATAGCTATTCTCGCGTATATCATTGTTTAGATGGATGACGATGTATTTGCAAGTAATCGAGACTTGTATCGCTAATTTCGAGATTGATGACGAGAGACCACTTTGTGTTGGATGATGATTATGATGATGACATGATTTGATGAGACTAATTGTATGTATATGCTATGATTACATTTGTATGTGGATGATATGCTAAATATTATTGTATAAAGCCTATTCAAATACAAAACAAATATGCAGGAAAAAAAACTAATAAAACTAGTAGTAGCGAGGGGGGAATTTAGCAGTAGCGCCGACTTACCAGTAGCGCTTCTCGCTAAACAGCGCTGCAGATAATATCAGTAGCACCCTTTTCTAAAGAGCGATACAACTATTCATGTGTAGCAGTAGCATGGGTCAACAGGCGCTACTGCTATACGTTAGCTGTAGCGCCTTATTAGTAGCACCGGTACCCGCGCTACTGAGAGGGCCAAAACCCGCGCTGCTGCTAGGCTTTTCCCTAGTAGTGCATGGGCCTCCTTTTATAGTCGAAAGGGGCTGCCACAGTGGCACACAGGAGGAGGAAAGGCCTACAGTGCTACAAGCTTATCGCTCGTATTACAGGACAAGGCACATTTAATGCGTAGCTTAGGTGTCCTCTTGCTTTATCGGGGACGGGAGCGAGGCCCGTCCCGTCCGTCGCTGCTCCTCCTCGCTTCGACACGCGCCCTGGCTAGCGATGCATACGGCACCATGTAGGCAGGCAAGTAGCTGAGGTGTGATACGTCCATTTTGCATCATGCTTTTATATCGATATTTATTGCATTATGGGCTGCTATTACACGTTATGTCACAATACTTATGGCTATCCTCTCTTATTTTACAAGGTTTATCATGATGAGGGAGAATGCCGGCAGCTGAGATTCTGGCTGGAAAATGAGCAAATATTGGAAACCTATTTTGCACAGCTCCAAAAGTCCCGCAACTCCATGAAAGTCATTTTTGGATTTAATAAGAATTATTGGGCAAAGAATGTACCGGAGGGGGCCCACACCCTGGCCAGGAGGGTGGGGGCGCTCCCCTTCCTACTGGGCGCCCCCTTTCTCCTGGGCTCCCTGGTGGCCCTCGGGTGCCCATCTTCTGCTATATGAGGTCTTTTACCCTGGAAAAAATCATAAGCAAGCTCACAGTACAAAACTCCGCTACCACAAGGCGGAACCTTGGCGGAACCAATCTAGGGCTCCAGCGGAGCTGTTCTGCCGGGGAAACTTCCCCCCGAGAGGGGGAAATCATCACCATCATCATCACCAACGATCCTCTCATCAGGAGGGGGTCAATATCCATCAACATCTACACCAGCACCATCTCCTTCCAAACCCTAGTTCATCTCTTGTATCCAATCTTTTATCAAAACCACAAATTGGTACCCGTGGGTTGCTAGTAGTGTTGATTACTCCTTGTAGTTGATGCTACTTGGTTTATTCGGTGGAAGATCATATGTTCAGATCCTTAATGCATATTAATACTCCTCTGATTATGAACATGAATATGCTTTATGAGTAGTTACGTTTTTCCCGAGGACATGGGTTAAGTCTTGCTATTAGTAGTCATGTGAATTTGGTATTCGTTCGATATTTTGATGAGATGTATGTTGTCTCTCCTTTAGTGGTGTTATGTGAACATTGACAACATGACACTTCACCATTACTTGGGCCTAGAGGAAGGCATTGGGAAGTAATAAGTAGATGATGGGTTGCTAGAGTGACAGAAGCTTAAACCCTAGTTTATGCGTTGCTTCGTAAGAGGCTGATTTGGATCCATATGTTTCATGCTATGGTTAGGTTTACCTTAATACTTCTTTTGTAGTTGTGGATGCTTGCAATAGGGGTTAATCATAAGTGGGATGCTTGTCCAAGTAAGGGCAGTACCCAAGCACTGGTCCACCCACATATCAAACTATCAAAGTACCGAACGTGAATCATATGAGCGTGATGAAAACTAGCTTGACGATAATTCCCGTGTGTCCTCGGGAGTGTTTTTCTCATTATAAGAAATTGTCTAGGCTTGTCCTTTGCTACAAAAAGGATTGGGCCACCTTGCTGCACTCTATTTACTTTCATTGCTTGTTACCCGTTACAAATTATCTTATGACAAAACTATCTGTTACCTACAATTTCAGTGCTTGTAGAGAATACCTTACTGAAAACCGCTTGTCATTTCCATCTGCTCCTCGTTGGGTTTGACACTCTTACTTATCGAAAGGACTACGATAGATACCCTATACTTGTTGGTCATCAAGACTCTTTTATGGCGCCGTTGCCGGGGAGTGAAGCGCCTTTGGTGAGTGGAACTTGGTAAGGAAACATTTATATAGTAGCTAAAATTTTCTGTCACTTGTTACTATGGAAACTAATCCTTTGAGGGGCTTGTTCGGGTCATCTTCGCCCCGACCAATAGAGAGAAGAGTTTCTCTTCAACCTACAGAACCTACTGAAAATGTTCACTTCGAAATTCCTTTGGGTATGATAGAGAAACTGCTAGCTAATCCTTTTGCACGAGATGGAACATTGCATCCCGATTTACACCTTATCTTGTGGATGAAGTTTGTGGATTATTTAAGGTTGCAGGTATTCCCAATGATGTTGTTAATAGGAAGGTTTTCCCTTTATCTTTGAAGGGAGATGCATTGACATGGTATAGGCTATGTGATGATACGGGATCTTGGAACTATAAACGATTGAAGTTAGAATTTCACAAGAAGTTCTATCCTATGTATCTTGTTCACTGTGATCGTAATTACATATATAATTTCTGGCCTCACGAAGGAGAAAGCATCGCTCAAGCTTGGGGGAGGCTTAATTCAATGTTATATTCATGCCCCAATCATGAGCTCTCTAGAGAAATGATTATTCAAAATTTTTGTGCTCGGCTTTCTCTCAATGATCGCACCATGCTCGATACTTCCTGTGCTGGTTCTTATATGCTGAAGACTACTGAATTCAAGTGGGACTTATTGGAAAGAATTAAACTCAACTCTGAAGATTGGGGTTCCGACGATGGTAAGGAGTCAGGTATAACACCTAAGTTTGATTGTGTTAGATCTTTTATGTATATCAATGCTTTTCATGGATTTAGCGCTGAATATGGACTTGACTCTGAGATAGTAGCTTCTTTCTGTGAATCTTTTGCTGCTCACGTTGATCTCCCTAAGGCGAAGTGGTTTAAATATAATACTCCCATTGAAGTAAAAGTAGTTTCACCTATTACACTTGAAGAAAAGACTATCACTTATAATGATCCAATTGTTCCTACTACTTATGTTGAGAAACCACCTTTCCCTGTTAGGATAAAGGATCGTGCTAAAACTTCAACTGTTGTTCGTAAGAGTAATACTCGAACATATACACCTCCTGAGCAAATTAAAGTTGAACCTAGTATTGCTATGGTTAAAGATCTCTTGATGATAATATAGATGGGCATGTTATTTACTTCTATGGTGAAACCGCTAATATTGCTAAACCAGCTGCTAAGATACATAGACCTGTTGTAGGCATGCGTATTATTAATGTTAAAATAGGAGATCATTGTTATCATGGCTTATGTGATATGGGTGCTAGTGCTAGTGCAATACCTATTTCCTTATACCAAGAAATTATGCATGATATTGCACCAGCTGAGTTAGAAGGTATTGATGTTACAATTAAGCTTACCAATAGAGATACTATTTCAACAGTTGGGATTCTTAGAGATGTTGAAGTCTTGTGTGGGAAAGTTAAATACCCTGCTGATTTCCTTGTTCTGGGTTCCCCACAAGATGACTTTTGTCCCATTATATTTGGTAGACCCTTCTTGAATACTGTTAATGCTAGGATCAATTGCGAAAAGGATCTTGTCACGATTGGCTTGGATGATATGACTCATGAGTTTAATTTTGCTAAGTTTCATAGACAACCCCATGATAAAGAATTACCTAGAAAAGATGAAATAATTGGTCTTGCTTCTATTGCCGTACCTCCTACTAATCCGTTAGAACAATATTTGCTAGACCATGAAAATGATATGTTTATGAATGAAAGAAGGGAAATAGATGAAGTATTCCTTCAACAGGGTCCTATTTTGAAACACAATTTGCCTGTTAAAATCCTAGGGGATCCTCCTCCACCCAAGGGTGATCCCGTGTTTGAGCTAAAATCATTACCTGATAATCTTAAATATGTTTATCTTGATGAAAAGAAGATATATACTGTTATTATTAGTGCTAAACTTTCGGAGCAGGAAGAGGAAAGATTATTGAAAACTCTGAAGAAGCACCGTGCTGCTATTGGATATACTCTGGATGATCTTAAGGGTATTAGTCCCACTCTACGCCAACACAAAATTAAAGTGGAGAAAGATGCCAAACCAATTAGAGATCCTCAATGACGGTTAAATCCTAAGATGAAATAAGTGTTAAGAAAGGAGATACTAAAGCTCCTTAAGGCAGGTATAATTCATCCCATTGCTGATAGTGAATGGGTAAGCCCTGTCCATTGTGTCCCTAAAAAGGGAGGTATTACTGTTGTTCCTAATGATAAAGATGAATTGATTCTGCAAAGAATTATTACAGGTTATAGGATGGTAATTGATTTCCGTAAATTAAATAAAGCTACTAAGAAAGATCATTAGCCTTTACCTTTTATTGATCAAATGATAGAAAGACTATCCAAACATACACATTTTTCTTTCTATATGGTTATTCTGGTTTTTCTCAAATACCTGTGTCAGTGGAAGATCAATCAAAAACTACTTTTACTTGCCCTTTCGGTACTTTTGCTTATAGACGTATGCCTTTTGGTTTATGTAATGCACCTGCTACCTTTCAAAGATGCATGATGGCTACATTCTCTGTCTTTTGTGAAAAGATTTGTGAGGTATTCATGGATGACTTCTCCGTTTATGGATCCTCTTTTGATGATTGCTTGAGCAACCTTGATCGAGTTTTGCAGGGATGTGAAGACACTAGTCTCGTCTTGAATTGGGAAAAGTGCCACTTTATGGTTAATGAAGGCATTGTCTTGGGGCACAAAATTTCTGAGAAAGGTATTGAAGTTGATAGAGCTAAAGTTGATGCTATTGAAAAGATGCCATGTCCCAAGGACATTAAAGGTATAAGAAGTTTCCTTGGTCATGCCAGTTTTTATAGGAGGTTCATTAAGGACTTTTCTAAGATCTCTAGGCCTCTGACTAATTTATTGCAAAAAGATATTGCTTTTGTCTTTGATGATGATTGTGTAGAAGCATTTGAAATACTTAAGAAAGCTTTGATCACTGCACCTATTGTTCAGCCACCTGATTGGAACTCACCCTTTGAAATTATGTGTGATGCTAGCGATTATGTTGTAGGTGTTGTTCTAGGGCAAAGAGTTGATAAGAAATTAAATGTTAACCACTATGCTAGTAAAACTCTTGATACTGCCCAGAGAAATTATGCTACTACTGAAAAAGAATTCTTGGCAGTTGTTCAGACCTTATATTGTTGATTCTAAAGTAACTATTCACACTGATCATGCTGCTATTAAATATCTTATGGAAAAGAAAGATGCTAAACCGAGACTTATTAGATGGGTCCTCTTGCTCCAAGAATTTGATTTGCATATTATTGATAGAAAGGGAGCTGAGAACCCCGTTGCAGACAACTTGTCTAGGTTAGAGAATGTTCTTCATGACCCACTACCTATTGATGATAGCTTTCCTGATGAACAATTAGCAGTCATCAATGCTTCTCGTACTGCTCCTTGGTATGCTGATTATGCTAATTACATTGTTGCTAAATTTATACCCCCTAGTTTCACATACCAGCAAAAGAAAAAGTCCTTTTATGATTTAATACATTACTTCTAGGATGACCCACACCGTTATAAAGAAGGAGTAGATGGTGTTATTACACGTTGTGTACCTGAGCATGAACAAGAACAGATCCTACGCAAGTGTCACTCCGAACCATATGGAGGACACCACACTGGAGATAGAACTGCACATAAGGTATTGCAATCCGGTTTTTATTGGCCTACTCTCTTCAAAGATGCTCGTAAGTTTGTCTTGTCTTGTGATGAATGTCAAAGAATTGGTAATATTAGTAGACGTCAAGAAATGCCTATGAATTATTCTCTTGTTATTGAACCATTTGATGTTTGGGGATTTGATTATATGGGGCCTTTTCCTGCCTCTAATGGATACACACATATTTTAGTTGCTGTTGATTACGTTACTAAGTGGGTAGAAGCTATTCCAACTAGTAGTGCTGATCATAACACCTCTATTAAGATGCTTGAAGAAGTTATTTTTCCGAGGTTTGGAGTCCCTAGATATCTCATGACAGATGGTGGTTCACATTTTATTCATGGTGCTTTCTGTAAAATGCTTGCTAAATATGATGTTAATCATAGAATTGCATCTCCTTATCACCCACAGTCTAGTGGTCAAGTAGAGTTGAGTAATAGAGAGCTAAAATTAATTTTGCAAAAGACTGTTAATACATCTAGAAAGAATTAGTCCAAGAAACTTGATGATGCATTATGGGCCTATAGAACTGCATATAAAAATCCTATGGGTATGTCTCCGTGTAAGATGGTTTATGGAAAAGCATGTCACTTACCTCTTGAACTTGAACATAAGGCATATTGGGCCATTAAAGAGCTCAACTATGATTTGAAACTTGCCGGTGAGAAGAGGTTATTTGACATTAGCTCACTTGATGAATGGATAACCCAAGCCTATGAGAATGCCAAGCTGTTTAAAGAAAAAGTTAAAAGATGGCATGACAAAAGGATACAAAAGCGTGAGTTTAACATAGGTGATTATGTGTTGCTAGTCAACTCTCGTTTAAGATTTTTTGCAGGAAAACTTCTCTCTAAATGGGAAGGTCCTTATGTTATCGAAGAATTCTATCGTTTCGGTGCCATAAAAATGAACAACTTCGAAGGCACAAGTCCAAGAGTGGTGAACGGTCAAAGAATCAAACATTATATCTTAGGTAATCCTATCAATGTTGAAACTAATATTATTGAGACCATAACCCTGGAGGAATACATAAGGGACACTTTCTAGAATGTTCCAGACTCTGAAAAGGAATGGGTATGTGGTACGGTAAGTAAACCGACTCCAGAACAATTCTAATGGAAATTTTCCTCCGTTTTGGAATATTTAAAATTTTATGGAAGGAAGAAGTAATCCGAGAAGGACACGAGGCCTCCACGAGGGTGGAGGCCCCCCCCCTACTGGGCGCGCCCCCTGCCTCGTGGGCACCTTGTGTGCCTCCTGGACTCCGTTCTCTTGCATGTTACTTATTTTGGTTGGTAAAAATTCATTATATAATCTCCCGAAGGTTTTGACCACCGTATCACGCAAAAACCTTCTGCCTTTGTTTCGAGCTATTTTTCTGACAGATCTAAAGAACCATGACGTCTCCAAGCGCTCCCAAAGACATGTTTTTTGAGAGGGTTATCAACCCCTATCTTGCGGAGGTGCTGCAACACCCTCAAACCATTGAGATGCGTGAGGGGGTGCTGCACATCCGCGATGTGGAGGGACCAAGGTGTACCGGAAGCATGGAGACAAAGCTCGAGGCCATGTAGCAACAAGTTTTCAAGTGCCAAGGGATGGTGGAGCATGGAATCAACGCCAACCATATGATGATCACGAAGTTCACCAACAACCATAAGCTGGATGCCAAGATCATTGGGGAGACCATCTTCAAGCTTCAAGAGAAAAACGAGCACCTCCAAGCTCAGATCTATGACCTGCAAAACCAAAACTGTGAGTATGAATATAGATTCAAGAGGATGAGTTTGGCTGCAGATTTGAGGATCCCGGAGACTCGATCATCCTTTTATGATGGTGAACTAATGCCTTGGAAGATGGATGAGAAGCCTACATCATCGACAACCCCTACTTCACCACCTCCGAGGACATAATCACATGGGTATGGGCACTATCCATGGCAACTGCCAAGCTTGGGGGAGGTGCCCCGGTATCGTATCACCATCACACTCCTATCTTTACAATTTTTCTTAGTTCGATCCTTTTGATAATATCTAGATCTAGTAGAATAAAGTCCTGCTATGAATTACTTTTGAGTTTTGCTTTGTGATCCATCTATGTAATCGAGTCCGTGAGTTATATAATAAAGATTAGTGTTGAGTCAAGGGCTTTGCTATCTTGCCATGATCTTAAGAAAATAAAAAAAATAAAAGAGTTCATATTGATCTTATGTATAGAGAGTATGAGGCATAAAGGTTGTTGAGAGTTGGCAAACATAGCTTTGTTCATCGTTGCACTTAATAGGAAGTAATAAAGAAAGAGAGGTTTTCACATATAAATATACTATCTTGGACATCTTTTATAATTGTGAGCACTCATTAAAGTATGACATGCTAAAGAGTTGATGTTGGACAAGGAAGACAACGTAATTGTTTATGTTTTCTCACATCTCAGTTAAAGTATATTTTCATGGATCATTCAAACATGTTGAGCTTGCCTTTCCCCCTCATGCTAGCCAAAAATTACTAGCACCAAATAGAGATACTACTTGTGCTTCCAAATATCCTTAAACCCAGCTTCCCTATGAGAGTCCACCATACCTACCTATGGATTGAGTAAGATCCTTCAAGCAAGTTGTCATGTTGCAAGCAATAAAAATTTCTCTTTAAATATGCATGACTTGTTAGTGCGGAGAAAATAAGATTTATACGATCTTGTTATGGAAGCAATAAAAGCGACAGACTACATAATAAAGGTCCATATACAAGTGGCAATATAAAGTGACGTTCTTTCGCACTAAGATTTTGTGTATCCAACCCTAAAAGCACATGACAATCTCTTCTTCCCTCTGCGAAGGCCTATCTTTTACTTTATGTCTTTTACCTTGTGCAAGAGTCAAGGTGATTTCCACACCTTTCCCTTTTTCATTTTATCCTTTGGCATGCACCTCGTGTTGGAAAGATCCTGATACATATATCCAATTGGATGTTCGTTAGCATGAACTATTATTGTTGACATCACCCAAAGGTGAATACGTTGGGAGGCAACATTATAAGCCCCTATCTTTCTCAGTGTCCGATTAAAACTCCATAACCATAAATATTGCATGAGTGTTAGCAATTGTAAAAGACTATATGATAGTTGAGTATGTGGACTTGCTGAAAAGCTCTATTCTTGACTCTTTCTGATGTTATGATAAATTGCAATTGCTCCAATGACTAAGATTATAGTTTGTTAGTTCTCAATGACGTTTCTGAACCATACTCGACATTGTGAATAGATTATTACTTGAGAGTAAGAAATCATATGACAAAATCTATATATTTTGCTGTTATAAGAATGATCATGATGACCTCATGTCCGTATTTTATTTTTATTGACACCTCTATCTCTAAACGTGTGGACATATTTCTTGATATCGGCTTCCGCTTGAGGACAAGCGAGGTCTAAGCTTGGGGGAGTTGATACGTCCATTTTGCATCATGCTTTTATATCGATATTTATTGCATTATGGGCTGTTATTACACGTTATGTCACAATACTTATGGCTATTCTCTCTTATTTTACAAGGTTTATCATGAAGAGGGAGAATGCTGGCAGCTGGGATTCTGGCTAGAAAAGGAGAAAATATCGGAAACCTATTCTGCACAGCTCAAAAAGTCCCGCAACTCCATGAAAGTCATTTTTGGATTTAATAAGAATTATTGGGCAAAGAATGTACCAGAGGGGGCCCACACCCTGGCCAAGAGGGTGGGGGCTCGCCCCCCTACTGGGCGTGCCCACTGTCTCCTGGGCCCCTTGGTGGCCCTCCGGTGCCCATCTTCTACTATATGAGGTATTTTACCATGGAAAAAATCATAAGCAAAGGTCACGGGACGAAACTCCGCCGCTACGAGGCAGAACCTTGGCGGAACCAATCTAGGGCTCCGGCGGATCTGTTCCGCCGGGGAAACTTCCCTCCGAGAGGGGAAATCATCACCATCATCATCACCAACGATCCTCTCATCAGGAGGGGGTCAATCTCCATTAACATATTCACCAGCACCATGTCCTACCAAACCCTAGTTCATCTCTTGTATCCAATCTTCTATCAAAACCACAAATTGGTACCTGTGGGTTGCTAGTAGTGTTGATTACTCCTTGTAGTTGATGCTAGTTGGTTTATTCGGTGGAAGATCATATGTTCATATCCTTAATGCATATTAATACTCCTCTGATTATGAACATGAATATGTTTTGTGAGTAGTTACATTTGTTCCCGAGGACATGGGTTAAGTCTTTCTATTAGTAGTCATGTGAATTTGGTATTCGTTCGATATTTTGATGAGATGTATGTTGTCTCTCCTCTAGTGGTGTTATGTGAACGTCAACTACATATCACTTCACCATTATTTGGGCCTAGAGGAAGGCATTGGGAAGTAATAAGTAGATGATGGGTTGCTATAGTGACAGAAGCTTAAACCCTAGTTTATGCGTTGCTTCGTAAGGGGATGATTTGGATCCATATGTTTCATGCTATGGTTAGGTTTACCTTAATACTTCTTTTGTAGTTGCGGATGATTGCAATAGGGGTTAATCATAAGTGGGATGCTTGTCCAAGTAAGGGTAGTACCCAAGCACTGGTCCACCCACATATCAAACTATCAAAGTACCGAACGCGAATCATATGAGCGCGATGAAAAGTAGCTTGACGATAATTCCCATGTGTCCTCGGGAGCGCTTTTCTCATTATAAGAAATTGTACAGGCTTGTCCTTTGCTACAAAAAGGATTGGGCCACCTTGCTGCACTTTATTTACTTTCATTGCTTGTTACTCGTTACAAATTATCTTATCACAAAACTATCTGTTACCTACAATTTTAGTGCTTGCAGAGAATACCTTACTGAAAACCGCTTGTCATTTCCTGCTTCTCCTCGTTGGGTTCGACACTCTTACTTATCGAAAGGACTATGATAGACCCCCTATACTTGTGGGTCATCAAGGTGGCGCGGTGGTGGAGCCATCACAAAGAGCCCCATCACGGCCCCGCAGCCGTCCGCCACCTCCGCCAGCACCTCGGCACGCATGCTGGCCATCCTCATCATGTGAAGGGCGCATGGGACTCTTCCCAGGGCGGCACCCAGGGTCACCAGCAGCGCGGCGCTGCTCATCGCGCACGACCTGAGAAGAGCACGCCGTGGGCGCCGGTGTTGGTGTCTTTGAGGTCGCCGCGCCGCCGTCTGGCAGCACGATGATGCCCTTGGAGGTCCCCGCGCTACCTACGCGGGGCCTGACTCCGTCTCTGGAGCTCGCGACGCGTGGCTCGTCGCCTGGCGTATGAACGATGCCGCTCACCAGGCCTGGACTGCCAAGGTGATGTGGATGTTCGCGGGCCGTGCTACAGGTTCTGTCCGTGACTGGCCCGCTACTGGTCCGCACCATTACTGGCAGTCCGGTCCCGGACGAACCGATCATCGTGGTCGTCTTCTTATTAGGAGCCACGGCGACGAAGGACTGCTAGGCCAACTACTAGACCAGATTCTCACGATTGCACCCCCTACCTGGCGCGCCAAAGATGTCGGTGGGAAACGACACCTATGGGATCACGAGGATCCCTTCTGTAGTTGCGGGGCGCGGGATCATGAGAAGTGCAGGATTAGTAACCAGCACAAGGATCGTTTACCCAGGTTCGGGCCGCGAGGAACGCGTAAAACCCTAGTCCTACTTTGGTGGATGTATTGAGTGTTCTTTAGCTCTTGAACTGGCTATGGTGGCTGCGTGGTTCAAAAGAGCCGAACCCCCCTCCAATACGCCATGGGCCTCCTTTTATAGTCGAAAGGGGCTGCCACAGTGGCACACAGGAGGTGGAAAGGCCTACAGTGCTACGAGCTTATCGCTCGTATTACAGGACAAGGCACATTTAATGCGTAGCTTAGGTGTCCTCTTGCTTTATCGGGGACGGGAGCGAGGCCCGTCCCGTCCGTCGCTGCTCCTCCTTGCTTCGACACACGCCCTGGCTAGCGATGCATGCGGCGCCATGTAGGCAGGCAAGCAGCTGAGTTGGCGCGGTGGTGGAGCCATCACGAAGATCTGCATGCCACCACGCAGGCGCATGCTGAGTTGGCCTGGAAGCTGCATGTTGCCACACAGGTGCCTGCCCAGCTGGTTGGGCTGGCAGATGCATGTGAACGGTGGTGGAGACTTGGTTGGTGTGGGCCTGGCAGTGGCCCCGTTGACGCCCTTGGCAAGGGTCTTGCCAGGTGGCCCGACAAGGGTCTTGTTGCGGCGCGCTGTCGTCCCCGGCAAGGATCTTGTCGGGGTCTTGCGGGTTTCCTCGGCAACGATCTTGTCGAGGATCGTTGCCTTCCAATCCTCATCTGATCTCATAAATTCTTTGTCTTCACAAAGATCTGCATGCCACCATGGAGGTGCCTCCCGAGCCCTGGCCCAACGTGGTTGATGGTGTTGGAGACCGTGGGTTCAAGGGTGGCTCACTCTGCTGGTGTGGGCGAGCTGCCCCGGCAAGGGTCTTGCCGGGGAAACCTGCTTCGTCCATCTGCTCTCTGTGGTCTTGGCCTTTGATGTTGTGCTGATTGTTTTTGCGGCTTTGACTCCTCCCTTTTGCCCTGCTAAGTGTGGCTTCGACCTGTGGCTCTGACTGCCCGCGCACAAGTAAGGGGTACAAAGGAGTGCCCCTACTTTAGTACACCGACAGGAGCCCCCGGGCCTAAGTCACACATAGGCGCAACGCGTTGTTGGGCCAGGCCCAAAATGGTGCGCGGGCAGACGGGGCGGTTTTCACCATGGTAAAAACTTTTCGTCCGCTGTGCTTCCCCACGACCTGTGTTGAATGCGCGAAGTGGGGGTCGCGCGTGTGCGCGTGACCGAAGCACGCTGGCGTCATCTTGTGGTGGACAGTAAAGAGGCGGCTTGCATGTCTCCTTGAGGCCGCAGGGCCACTGCTCATTTACTGCCCTTACTTGGGAACCGTCGCTCCATGCGTCCCATTGCACCCGTCTCTTGTGCCACGTTTGCTGCATGCATGACGCAGAGCAAATGACAGGTGCGCGGGTTACGGGAAGTCACGCACATGGGTCGATTCCCACGCGCCTTCAATTGAGCGGGGAGGGCGGTCGACAGCCCCATCCGTTGTCACTTCAATTGGCCGGATTGGCCGAAAGGGGCGGCCGAGCCCCGTCCCTGCCCGTTTATAAAGAGGGGAGCGGGAGGAATGGTGCCTCTCAATCCTTCGTCATCCGCTTCTCCCCATTCATGCTTCCTCCTTCTTCTGCCATGGCGAGGGGGCGTGGCGATGCTTCATCGGTGGCGGCGAGGGTCTCGGCTAGACAACGCATCGCTCCTCCCCAAGAGCTCGTGGCGGCAGAGCCAGCCGTTAGAGGAAGGGGGAGGGGCGAGGTCGTGGCCGTCGCGGCTGTCGGTGTCAAAACCGGCGGATCTCGGGTAGGGGGTCCCGATCTATGCGTCTAGGCTGATGGTAATAGGAAGCAAGGGACACAGATGTTTACCCAGGTTCGGGCCCTCTCGATGGAGGTAAAACCCTACTTCCTGCTTGATTAATATTGAATATATGGGCAGTACAAGAGTAGATCTACCACAAGATCGTAGAGGCCAAACCCTAAGAGCAGCCTATGATGGTATGATTGTAATTGTGATAGGCCTTCTAAGGACCAACCTCTCCGGTTTATATAGACACCGGAGAGGGCTAGGGTTTACATGGAGTCGGTTACAAGGAAGGAAACAATATATCCGGATCGCCAAGCCTGCCTTCCACGCCAAGGAGAGTCCCATCTGGACACGGGTCGAAGTCTTGAGTCTTGTATCTTCACGCTTCAATAGTCCAGACGTTGTACACAGTCCGGCTGTCCGGATACCCCCTAATCTAGGACTCCCTCAGTAGCCCCTGAACCGGGCTTCAATGATGATGAGTCCGGCGTGCAGTCTTGTCTTCGGCATTGCAGGGCGGGTTCCTTCTCTGAATACTCCAAAATAATCGTCGAACACTTAGACCATGCCCGGATCCACAAAATAATCTTCACATACCGCTGTAGAGAGAATGATATTTCACAAATGCAATCTGCTGACAACTTTTTAGACAACGCAACGTGTCATTTCGGTCGGGTCATTATTCGAACCGTTTTCCCACAACCAGCCACAACGCATATTGCGAGGCGGTTTCTTTGACATGTCTTGTCAAAGCAGAGATCGTGTCCCCTTATCACAGGATTCTCATCAATACGGGTACGGGTAATCCCACCATACCATCAATCGTGGCGCTTGGGAAGCAATTGATTCCCAACGGACAAGTGGGGAGGCGCACCGCTTTCGTTGCCTCTATAAAGGGATAAGATTTGCTCATTTCTACCCATGCCTTCTTTCTCCCTTGCCCACTCTTGCCCCCTCGAGCTCCAGCACCCAAGCTCAAGTCTTCTCCACACAGCTAAACATGTCCAGAGTAGGAGGCAAGTGGGTGGCTTCCACCGTTAAGGAGAAGCATATCGCAAATCTTCGGGCGGCCGGATACTTGGCTGCAGACATAGCGCATTGGCTACCGGACACCGGGCAGGTCATTCCGACCCCAGGACCCCACGAGAGGGTCGTATTTGTCACCCACTTCGTCCGTGGACTGGGATTTCCACTCCATCCCTTCGTCCGCGGGCTCATGTTCTACTATGGGCTAGATTTCCATGATCTAGCCCCGAATTTCGTCCTCAACATCTCGGTGTTCATCGTCGTATGCAAGGCCTTCCTCCGCATCAGGCCTCATTTCGGCCTGTGGCTGCAAATCTTCTGCGTGAAGCCGAAGATTGTAAGCAGCCAGCAAGCGGAGTGCGGAGGGGCCATGGTGGGCAAGATGCCCAACATCAATTGGCTGGATAGTTCCTTTGCGGAGACCGTAAAAGGGTGGCAATCGGGGTGGTTCTACATCACCGGGCCGCGCGGCGCCAATTGGGCGGCGGCCCCCGAGTTCCGATCCGGAGCCCCCATGCGGTTCACCTCCTCAGAAAAGAAGGGCATGGCCTGGGGCGAACCTACAGAGCTGACCGGACTTCAGACCTGCCTCAAGAGCATGAAGGACAAGAACATCAAGCTTGTCAACATGATCTAGGTCCTCCGGATTCTCCCGTGCCAAAGGCGGGCATTTAATTTGTGGGATTTCGTCCCGGTCGAACACCGGACGCTTCAGAGGCTATATGGCATGAAGCACAAGGACGCGTGGAAGGCATTGTTCAAGGCCTCCGAAGTACCTCCTCCCACATCCGAGGACCGTGGGCTCCACGCCACGTGGCTTCCTAGTGAGGTGAGTTTTCAGGCTATCACCGGATTCGGTCCCTCCCGATATACTCATGAGGGAGCCTTAGGTAGTTGTGCATATTTGTCCAGGAGTATGTGGAGACAGTGGAGCAGGTTGACTGTCCAGCTCCGTTGCCAGAAGGCCCAGCTGATGCTCTCCTGACGGAGATGCTGGTCCCGGCACCGTACAAGGTGCCGGAGAAGAAGGCCGATAAGAAGGCCCCGGGGATCCGAAAGGGTCTCCGGCGCAAGGTTGTGCCGGAAGCCTCGTCCGAAGATGACGAGGCACACTCCTCCCACGAAGGAGAGGAGGAAGAAGAAGAAGACGCCCCGTCCGGAAAGGATGAGGGACCTGGGGAGGCGGACCAGGGGGCCAGAAAAGGCCCTCGGGGCAAGGCCGTCATACCCACGTCGTCTGACGATGACGAGAAGGATTCCTCCCACGAAGGCGGGGGGAAGCAAGAAGAAATTCTACCTCCCAGCACTGGGGAGGAGAAAAAGAGAAAAGCCGCCTCGGAAGGGGAGGCTGGGACGTCCAAGAAGGGGAAGGTGTCCCTTCCGGACTACTCCGCCACGGCCGCTCTCAGTGAGGAGGGGTGGCTGCCCAGGAGGAAGCCCCCAGCGCGATCGTAAGTGTCCGCACTCTACCATAACTTTACTTCATAGTTTTTGTATTTACAATGCCGAACATATATGCAGTCCGGCCAGGGTTCATCCCGAGGTATCTTCCTCTGGATCCCTGAGCGATTCGGAGATGAATTCTCTTCCGAGGGCCACTACTCCTCAGCCCGTGGATGACACAGGGGTGTTGTGCCGAAGGCTCCTAGAGTGGGGGAGGTGACTCTAGAGACGCCCCAAGGTGGGATTCCAGATGTCAGACACACAGGGTTCAAGATCCCTGCGGATTGTCTCGATGAGAGCCACGGTAAGCCGGGCTCTCATTCGAACACCGTTCCGGAACCTTCAGTGGTTCCGGACTCAGGCGGGCGGCCCCTCATTAGGGAGGGCGAGCCGTCTGTGTCGAGGACTTCCGTTGCGTCCGAGGCGCTGGATTGTCTGCGGGAAGCGCTTCGCAGTGCTTCCATGGATGAAGAGCACCGTACTCTAATGAGTGTGGTGATTCAGAAGGTTTCGTCTGCCAAGAGAGGACTAACCGAAGCCTGCACTAGCCTACTGACAGGCTTTGAGGTAAGTAATAAAAATGTGTGAAATTACCACACGATAGGTAGTAGCCCCTGATACTCTGTTTGGTGTTCGGAAAGAAAGACCAAACAGAGGGTCAATTATAATTCGCAGGAGTCTAATAATGAGTTTTAATGTGAATAAGCAGGATGTGCTGCTTGCCGCTGCTGTCTGTACGGCCAAGATCGCTGGACTAAAACAGGACCTGGAGCAGGCGCAGGGAGAGCTCGACCTCACGAGGAGGCAGCTCGAAGAGAGCAAAGGTGAATGATCCCCTTGTCTTATATAATGAAGGATAGATAAAATTGGTTATTCTAACGAGGAAACGTCGTGATTTTGTAATAGGGGCCACCACCGAAGTGGCGTCTCTGAAGAAAGCACTGTCCGAGGCCGAACACAAGGCGGCCTTGGAACGCAAAGAGCATGAAAAGCAAGATGCTAGAGTGGGCGAGGTACAGCAAGAGCTCCAGGAGCTCGGCAAAAAGTTCGAGTTCGTGGAGCATGAGCTTAAGGCAAAAGAGGCCGAGCTTGCGAAGGCCCTTGTGAGTATAAAAGACGCCAATGCCGAAGCCGAGAAGGCACAGCAGGAAATCCAGGAGGCTAAAAAGATAGCGGCGGGTAAGAAATTCTTTATGCAAAGCAAACATGTGGAGGAAGCGTTTCTTTTACTTACCCGAGTCTGAAGCTCTCCAGGGGCATTCACAGATCTGCCATGCAGCGTATCGGATGCTGCAGAGTTCTACCGTGTCCAGGAGGGGAGCTCAATGGAGAAGCTGTTGTGGTCCCAGTATGCTGGGACCGAACATCCAACGCCTCTGAGTGACCAACTGAAGCAGTTGGTCGAACTCCACAGGGCGGCCGAACTGGCTATGAAAGATTTCATAGTCTGGATGTGGCCTGGTGACTCTTGCCCACTAGCTATTTCGGCCTGATCAAGCAGATGGTGGATGCCTGTCCGCGGCTTGAAGTGATCAAGCGATCCGTTTGCATTGAGGGTGCCTACCGGGCCTTTGCCCGCGCGAAGGTGCATTGGGGAAAGCTGGATGCGGAGAAGCTGGTGAAGGACGGGCCACCGGAGGGCAAGGCGCATCGCCATCCCGAGATGTACTATGATGGCGTTATGAAGGGTGCTCGTCTCGTGGCCGATGAATGTACCAAGGACACCATTTTAGAATGAATTCACTTCTGTCATGTTTGTAATGTAAAGACGAAGTTACTCGTGCTATGTAGCACTTTTGTTATTTAAAATATTACCTTCTGTGCGGCTGTTTATAAAATACTGAAAGTAGGCCAGTCGTCAGCTTCCGCCCCCATGTAACTAGTACTGGGGTGTTCCTGGAAAACCCGGACACTCTTTATCCAAATGTTTAGTCCCTTAAGGAGGTGTCCGGCGTAGCGAACAAGGCAATCAGACTATGCGGCTTTATAACCTTCACTTAGCCATAGAAGTCTACAATTTTAAATTTCGGCGAAGCCCCTAGAATCCGCAAGGCCGAATTGGGGCGCTATACACGCCTAGATCGCACGAAGCCGAGATATCGCCTAAAGCGGAAAAATCTTTAAGGATTTTAAGACCTCCCAAACAGAGCTCTCACCTCATCATGCCGGTCAGTTTTCGGCTTTCTCTACTGAGGTGCTCGCCCGGAAGAACCGGGACACAATCGCAGTAGTTCTCCCTGTGCTACTTTAGCCGATATAACGGAACGTAAGGCACCAAAACAAGGGAGCCGGGCAAACCCAACTGTAGACCCAAGACATGATTCAGAGCTGATGCATATAGTGTTATAAGTTCGGGGTGCCGCACTATGGAAAGTGTTCGGACTTGTCTTGCCGTATTATGGGGCGTCATAAAAAGCCCCTGGCAAACTTGAATGTACCAAGGTGTACGAATGCAATATCAAATAAACATTTGCAAGAAGAAATGCTCAAATAAGAATAATAAGCTGATGCTATATATGTCTCTCATTGATGAATAATACGTTTAAGCATATGTTTACAATGAATGCATTAAGCGGAGATAAATAGGATTATTTGACATATCCTATCCAGGGGCAAGCTACGTACAGATAGATAAAACAGGTATAACGATCGTAAATAGATTCCACCTGGGTATTTCCTTCTGTACGCAAAGCCTGTTGCCTCCTTGGTTTTCTCTCCTATGTAAGTCCGACAATCCGGCTCTTCTGGAGAAGCTGCACTAGAGCAATGTCCTGAAATGTAAAAAGAAAGGTTATGAAGGTATGTCGCGGTGATACCGCACTGTTGACTGAGCCACTGCTGCGCCTCCGCCTTTGCCCATGGTATTTTGAGTGCGTAATTATGTACGCATGGCACGAATGCTGCTTTGATGGGATTTGAGCGGAGGCCGGACTGCTAGTCGCGCTCCTGGCGTGCCTGGTGATCCTGTTGTGGGGTGCTCCGAACTCGCTTGACAGTGCTTGGGGTTGTCACCGCCGGATTGGTGGTTTGCCGGAGGAGGCCGCATTGTACTTCTGCCACGAGGGCTGCAGTATGCTCTCCTATACGGACAGAGCGGTCCATGTTTCCGTTGACTGTTATGACTCCGCACGGGCCTGGCATCTTGAGCTTGAGGTATGCATAGTGTGGTACCGCATTGAATCTAGCGAATGCGGTTCGTCCGAGCAGTGCGTGGTAACCACTGCGGAAAGGGACGATATCGAAGATTAACTCCTCGCTTCGGAAGTTATCCAGAGATCCGAAGACCACTTACAATGTTATGGAGCCCGTACAACGGGCCTCTACTCCAGGAATTACACCTTTACAGGTGTTTTTGGTGGGCTTGATCCTCGAAGGATCGATGCCCATTTTGCGCACTGTGTCCTGGTAAAGCAGGTTCAGGCTGCTGCCGCCGTCTATAAGGACTCGCGTGAGGTGGAATCCATTGATGATTGGGTCTAAGACCAATGTGGCTGAGCCACCGTGACGGATGCTAGTAGGATGATCCCTACGATCAAAGGTGATCGGACAAGCTGACCATGGGTTGAATTTGGGGACGACTGGCTCCATCGCGTAGACGTCCCGTAGTGCTCGCTTCAATTCCTGCTTGGGGATGTGAGTGGCGTAGATCATGTTGACCGTTTTCACCTAGGGGGGCATCTCTTCTTTCCCCTCGTGTTCGGACGCTGGGGCTCCTCGTCATCGTTGCTGTGTAGCCCCTTGTCCTTGTTTTCGGCATTTACTTTGCCGGCCTGTTTAAATACCCAACAGCCTCTGTTGGTGAGGTTGCCTAGTTGTCCGCGGTGCCATGAATTTGGCACGAGCGCTCCAGTATACGGTCTAGACTGGACGGTCCCTGATTGTTTTGTTTGAACGACTTCTTCCGCTGACCGGATTTAGATTCGCTGAATCCGGTGTTGACTGCCGTGTCGCCGGTGTTGTCGCCATTGTTCCGTCGCGTATGTGTGTTGCGCCGTGGCTTGCCATTATTGTCACGGACGTCTGACGTGCCAGAATTTGGCGTAGTGCTGCTGCGAGCCAACCAGCTATCCTCGCCCGTGCAAAAGCGGGTCATTAGTGTCGTGAGAGCTGCCATGGACTTGGGTGTTGTCACATCCCTAGTTCTATTAATGCCTAGTGCTAGCATCTGGTGATGCATCATCTTTAAATTTCAGTTAAACCTGAAATGGGGATTGCCTAAACCCTAGCATCAAAGGAATCCACTAGGTTCAACTAAAATATTCTCAGTGAATCCAAATGGCTTTCAAAAATGTTCATCATTCCTGGAAAATGCTGGAAACATTATCCAGAGGTGTTGCACCTTTTTCCATGTCATATTTGGGCTCTGGATTAAATCATATGCTATTTGCAATTGGGCATTTAAATGCTATATAATATTTTAAATGCTCAATTAATTCTGAACTTAAGTGAGGGCTGTTGGGAATATTCCAAACAGAGCCCACAATTATTTTCAGGATTTTTGAAAATGTTTTGGTATTTTAAATAAAGCCCAGAAGTTACAGTAAAATAGAAAACAGAAAACAATTTAGAAAAGAGAGAGAGAGAGAGAACGCCTACCTGGGCCACTTACCTGGCCGGCCCAGCTGGCAGCCCACCTGTGCGGCCCAGCCCACCAGGCCCCTCCCCTGTCGTCTTCCTCCCTGCCAGGAGGACGAGCACGTGGCCGACGCACGCCGGCGCATGCCCGGCCACCTCCTGCTTGCCGCTTCGCCCTGGCCTCTTTGGGTGATGCCACGCAGCCCCCTCGCTCCTCTCCCTCACTCTCTGCTTTCTCCCTCGCCCTCTATTCGTTCCCCGAGCGCGACCGAACGCAGTCGTCGCCACCGACGAGCTCCACCACGGCCGTAGCCATCTCCGAGCCTCTCCGACGCGCCCCCGAGCTCCGTCGTGACGTCCCCGTCCTTACCACCGAGCCACAAGACGCTGGACGACCTGGAGCGCCGTCGTCGACGCCATCTTCGTCCTCCGCACCGCCGGCCGCCGTCGACCGATTCGTCATCACCAGGCCATCCCCGAGCCCTCTGAGATCACCGAAGACCCCGCCGTGAGCTCCTCTACCTAACCCCTCTCTCCCAGCCGTCGTTCTTCTCCTCTAGCCCCGCGGTCCACCGGAGCCGAAAGCTCACCGCTGCCGTGGTTCCTCACCGCCGTGGCCAGGGCGATCGCAGCCCGTGCCGGAGCACGTCACCATGCTCGGTGAACCCCCAGGGGCGCGTAGCACCTGCCAGTTTATTCCCTAGCGCCCTGTAGCGTCGACCCCGTCCACACCCGAATTTCGGCCGCCTCCGTCGTCGTGGTTGCCGTCGCCTCCGGCCACCCCAGCTCTTCGCGCTTGCCCTGCTGGATGCGCGCGAGCCCCAGCTACACATAGGACCAAACCACGGTCGATTTGGTCGACCGTGGGCAAAACCCGAGCCACTCCAGTGCGCCTCCGCCGCGGCTTGATGTCTCCACGGGCCAAACTCCGGCATGCCGACGTGGCTGCGTATTTAGTGCTAATCACTGCCAGCTAAACCACCCATAGACACTGACAGTGGACCCCACCACAATAATTAAGTATAAGATTATTTCTGTTTAGGATTAGATTAAGTAAAGTGGGCCCCAAATGTCAGGGTTGACCTGCCCAGTCAGCGTTGACCTGGTCCCACCTATCATCCACCCAAACCAGCCCTGTTACACTGACCCGTGGGTCCCAGCCGTCAGGTTTGACCTGGCTGGCGCTGTTGACCTGCTGAGGTCAGCATGACCTAATGCTGACGCAGTAAACATTTTTTGGTATTAAAATAAATCAAAAATGATTTATAAATTTCAGAAAATGATCTAGACTTCTAAAATTCATAGAAATTCAACCATAACTCCAAATTAAATAATTTATATATGAAATATGATCAGAAAAATCCAATCTATCCATCTGTACCATTTTCATGCATGCTTGAACAACTTAAATCTGCTGTATACAACAATTTGAATAAATGGAATTTGAAATGCCTTATGTGGAGTTTGAATTTGAACCTAGGGTTCAACCCAACTTCATTTAACCTGATGCTAGTTGCAGTAGCTCAAACCACAGCATATTGCCATGTCATGATCATGCATCATATTGTGCATTGCATTGAATGTGCTTCTTCTTTGTTTGTCGGTGCTTGTCCCCTCTCACTAAGATGTGTACCGACGATGTGATCGATGACACCAATGAAGAAATATACTATCTTCAGAAGTGCCAAGCAAGCAAAACCCCCTTGTTCATTCCGATACAATCCTACTCTCTCACTCCTGCTCACTTTTACTGCATTAGGACAACAACGAATCATCTGTTACTTGTTGCGGTAGCTGAACCCCTTTATCCTCTGCATGACCTGTCATTGCCACAGGAAGTAGATCAAACCCACTAGCATGAGTAGGAGTTGTTTGAGCCCTGTTGTGCCTACTCATTCATGCTTGCTTGTCATGCCTGCTACTGCTTAGAGTTGAGTCAGGTCTGATTCATCGGGGATGAGTCAGAGGTGTGTGAACATGTCCTTTTGTGTGTGAGCTAAGTGTGTGAACTCGATTTGGTAAAGGTAGCGGTGAGAGGCCATGTAGGAGTACATGGTGGGTTGTCTCATTGAAGCCGTCCTCAGGAACTGAGTTCTGTGTTTGTGATCCATGAAACAGTTACTACCACGCATTGGGCCCGAAACCAATGGACCCTCTCGGCTTCTTATTCACCCTAATCCTCTGTCCAGGAGTTGCAAGTAGTTTCTGGTGTTTGTAGCTTGCTGGAGGCCGTGGGCAGCGCTGACCGGAGGGGTGGGTTGTGATGTGGTAGGCATGTGGCACGGTGTACCGGGCGCCCGTTTGGTGTCTCGGGAACCCTGCACACATCGTTCGGGGCCATATGTGGAAACTTCGGCCGGACTCCCTGCGGATGGAACCTGAATAGGCGATAAACCTGGACTAGAGACTTGAGTGTTTAGGTAGGTCATGGCCGACACCCTCGTTGGGCTTCCGCTTGAAGGTTGCCGAGTACATGTCGTGTAAACGGCGGTAAGTGGTGAGAGCGTGTGTGAAGAAGTACACCCCTGCATGGTTAACATCATCTATTTGAATATCCGTGTCCGCGATAAAGGACTTCTGGGTTGCCTATAACAGTTCATAGACAAGTGAAAGTGGATACTCTAAAATACGCAAGATAAGCGTGAGTGATATGGACGGCGTTCTCGTAGGGAGACGAGAGCGGATCCATAGTGGTGTATTGACATGGTGAATATGTGGACTCGTGTGCGCCACCTCAAAAGAGTTACTTGTAGTCGTAGTTTAGGATAGCCACTGAGTCAAAGCTGGCTTGCTGCAGTTAAACCCCACCATCCCCTTTGTTGATAATGATGCATATGTAGTTAGTTCTGATGTAAGTCTTGCTGGGTACATTTGTACTCACGTTTGCCTATTTTATGTTTTTGCAGAGAGACTTCGGTCTCATTAGTAGTTCCCCGTGGACTTTGACGTTTAGCTTGTTACCTCAGCTACGATTTTGTGCCCTCGGCAGGATCTAGTAGTTAGTCAGGCTTCTCAGCCTTTTACATTTGTAGATGTCTGTACTCAGACATGTTAAGCTTCCGCATGTATGTTGACTTGTATGCTGTGTATGTTGGGTTAGGAAACCCATGTTTGTAATATCTCGCTCCTCGGAGGCTATTGAATAAATACTTGAGTTGTAGAGTCATGTTGTGATGCCATGTTGTATTTGCATATATCGAGCATATTGTGTGTATGTTATTGAAATGCTTGGTATGTGTGGGATCTGACCATCTAGTGGTTTATCCTTAGTAGCCTCTCTTACCGGGAAATGTCTCCTAGTGCTTCTACTGAGCCATGGTAGCTTGCTACTGCTCCGGAACACTTAGGCTGGCCGGCATGTGTCCTTCGTTCCTGTGTCTGTCCCTTCGGGGAAATGTCACGCGATGAATACCGGAGTCCTATTAGCCCGCTACAGCCTGGTTCACCAGAGTTCTGCTAGCCCAGTGCTACAGCCTGGATTCACTCGCTGATGACCGACACGTTCGTTGATGGGTCATGTATGCCCGTCCCTGTAAGTTAGTGCCACTTTGGGTTCACGACTAGCCATGTCAGCCCGGGCTCCTTGTCATATGGATGCTAGCGACACTATCATATATGTGTGCCAAAAGGCGCAAACGGTCCCGAGCAAGGTAAGGCGACACCCGTGGGAATACCGTGCATGAGGCTGCAAAGTGATATGAGGTGTTACATGCTAGATCGGTGTGGCTTTGAGTCGGGGTCCTGACAGCTTTGTTATCAGAGCCTGATTGCCTGTAGGATTACCAAGCCAAACTGGTCGAAGTTGAGTCTAGAAATGCTTTAGTTATATGTAGGGGAATTGATTGTGGGATGGGAACGTAAGGCTCTTTTTACTCCTTTACCTTATGCCCTTCTGATCTGAGTCAGCCTCTTCTTTTCTACGGGGATTAAGAACTAGGCTTCTTGTCTATCTATCAAGATCATGTGTTACCAATCCGTAGACTTATAGGATTGATGGATTAAGCCTCAGTTCAGTCTCTACTACTTCCGTGTGTTGAGAATTGATCTCAGAACCTTGATATTATGATGCTAAGTGGTTTTGCCACCATTTTCGCTGGATGTCTCAAATATTTTTGAGCATTTACAGCCGTTATGTTGTCCGAGTCATCCTAGGTTTCTAAACAATCTGATGCACTTGCAAATCCTTTCCCTCTGGTTTTTATGTTCCTTTGGGCCAGGTTAATCACACTAATTGCTGAGTTGAGGTATTCTATTGCCTCGACATATATGTTGGAATTATTATTATGACCCTAGGTGTCCTAGGGGATCATCTAGTAATCTAGCCATGATTTGTGCCCCAGTGTGATGATTCTGGCCATTATTCTCGAAAAGTATCCCGTGATGCCATTTAGTTAGTAGGTATTCTACTTCTGGGTTTTGAACCCGAGATTCACCCCACTTACCTCATGTTGATAGTGTTTGCTAGTTCCTTTAGGAAATTAGTAACCTTTGCATTAGTCCTCGAGGTCCGTGGTATTTCCTTCTTCCAAATACTATGAACCACTTATGGCAGATGTTTGTTGGTCAAAAGATCACAACAGGAGTGCTCTCGATGGGCTCTCCATTCTATATTGCGACTCTGCCAGTTCTACTTTTCTGCATGGGTTATCCGGAAGAAACCTGTTGAACATGATTCGACATACTAACCTATGCATCCACAACTCAGAAAGTTATATGTTCCTCGAGTTGTTCCTCCTTAGTTGTATTCTGACCCCCGTGTATCAATCGATAGTCAAGGGTATGCGTGCATTTGTTTATTGATGCCTATTACTCTTGTGGTCCGTCAAGCCATTCTATTCTGGAATGACTAGGAGAAACAAACTCTAGAACCTGATCCATATCCAGGATTGGGTCAAAGAAGTTGTGCTCCGAAGATCAAATTACTAATCCAGCTTTTGTTCTATTCTACCCTGAAGTATTACCCACTTTATGTCAGGAATGTCATGAGGATTGCACCACCTGTTATGAATTCTTGATGTAGTGATACTTCTCGCCCTCGTTATTCATTTCTCGGTCCCCGTGTTGTTGCAACCGGAATGCCGACAAGTGAACCATGATGTGTGAAATCAATACTCCTAGCAACCGTGTTTCTTGGTAGTTAATGGACATCAATATCATTCTTAGCGTGTTGGTTATCGAATCACTATACTAGGATTGATCGTGCTACCTAGTCCGTCTTTGTTGGTGCACCCTTCGATCGATGAGATAGGATTTTGTCAAATCTTTGCTCTTTTGATCACATCGTCTTGCCTTGAAAAGCAAGACTGTTCTCGAGCTTAGTAACATATCGGTGGTTCGTGATTTTCCGAATATCTTCTCGGAAGGTTGTCACCCGACCGCTATGTTGAGTTCGTGATCAAGTTGGTTTCTCTATGAACCACCCCTTCTCCAAGAATCTGTGTCGGACACCCCGAGTTAGTTGGTTAAGCTAAACAACAACTTGGAGAGTTGGAAGATGAAAGCTTGCCAACTTAGTTCATTCGAAGGGATATCTTTGGGTGTGTGTATGTTGAAGAAAGATGATATCTCCATCGATTGGTCCCTGTGATCAGTTGTTGGATCTATTATCTTAAACAATCTTTGATTTGAGCATGGTCTATTGTCAAGTCAAATCAGAACCAACGATATTCATAATGTTGTCTTACTCGTGGTTAATTCCTCGAGCATACATCATTATACTCTTTGGGTCTGACCAATGCTATCACCTTGTTCACATCATTGTGGAACTCCAATTATATGGAAACCTGGATGAATTGTTGTTGAGCCCATTGACAACATCCTTATCTCCTCCATGATTCGTGTTGAACATTAAGCTAGTGTTGGAAACTTTTGAAAGCATCTCTTCATGCTAGATCATGAAGCATATGTTCGTATGAAAGAAGTGACTTCCTCTAATTCATGTGCAGTTGATGCAAGTTGCCGCTGTGAATTCGAGAAAGTCAATGTTGCTTCCTTTGGAATCATCCCAAGTCGATCATGCAAACGTGCGAAGTATTCCGTGGTCTGGTAGACTGATCATCTTCATTCTATATGTATTCCTAGCACACCAAGCCACTGATTGATTTGTTCAAGGATAATAGGTTCTACGTGCTAGTCCTGAAGGTACCAGACGGATTTGTACAAGATTCCGTTATCCTCGATGATGGTTCCCAGCTAGAACTCGGTAGTGTTTCGTTGTAAGACTACCATGTGCTCATGCTTGTCTGGGACAGCGTGTTCACATGTTTGTAGCAGAACCAGCTCATGTTTTGGAGCGTACTACCATAGTCCATTCCCCGAGAATCTCACAATGCCATCTCGTCAATTTGTGTTGCAAACTTTAATTTTTCTTTCTAGACTTGATGAGTCTGGAATATTCTGATACCAACCAGATCTGAATCTCAGGCAGATATGACGGTTGGGACATTTCCCAAGAACTATAATATTGGTCTCTCGATAACCGGTAAAGTGGATGTCATGGCCAACACACCCAGCCGGAAGACCTATTATTGTAGTATCTTGATTGAGGAAGTTGGCCACCTCCCCCTAAGGACTTCGTAGGATTTACTCCCTAGTTGTGCCTTATGGATTTTTGGTGTTCCCGAAGTCCGACCTTCTACCTGATGTTCTAGTTACCAAACCATTTCAATGAATGGGATACGCTAGCACATCAAGGAGAACATTAGAAGCGGAGTGCTAAATCTCTCTCGGTCGATCATCCAGATTTTGATCCCTTGGCCTCGCTAAGGTGAAATCTGAGAAGGTGTTATCTTTCTTTGCATCTGCATCCTCCATCACCATTCGTCATGGTAGTATGCTGTGTTGCCAGGATCCATTGCACGGATATTGGTCAAACCTTGATGATTATGCAAATGCTCAAGTTATTGAGAGCACGCACAAGCACTAGGTGTTATCATCGGCACTAACTGGGATTGCTCCTAATTTCCTCGGTTATGCTGTAAATTTTCAACAGTGGACCCACTCTCTACTGTTGAGCCTCTCCCTAGTTACCAGAATCATTCCCAATATTTGCATTTTGTTTCTAGCTAGCACCCGTCATTGTGCCAGCCTACCACGGGTCCCATCCATTTCCGATGATAAGCAAAATGATCCATGACATTGTCTTCAACAAGGTAATCCACATCATCCATACTCGTCCGGGTATGTCACTCATCCGGACTCCTTCAACTGAACGATTATGATTTGCCTTAAGTTGGTATAAAGAGCTTCAATGATCCTTGAATCAAAGGTAATTCTTTTTGCCACTTAAGGGATGATCCTATGAGTCACCTCCTCTAAGATGTCTTGTTATGGTATCATGGCAATTCAACTCCTCGCTACTCTGACAACTGTTCACCACCTTCTTAAGTGTGGAATTGTAGTTTACCTGGTGAACCTCCGTCATCTGTTCCACTCCATCTCTCTAGATGTATGCTTCGTGTCTCTCGATAGATGTTGCTATGTCTCATTCCGAGTTAATCCTGAGTTGTTCGACCTTCAAGAAGATCAATCCTTCTATAGTTTTCTTTCTCCTCTCGTTGTCATGTCGGTTGGAGTTCTCGGAACAAGACATCAAGATAAAGATGGTGATTGAGTCAACGTCCTTATGAACTGCAACCTGGATCGTGAAGATCGTGTTAGCTTGTATCCCTCTATCTTCTTACCTCACGTATTAAATCTCGGGACGAGATTCCTGTTTAGTGGGGGTGAGTTGTCACATCCCTAGTTCTATTAATGCCTAGTGCTAGCATCTGGTGATGCATCATGTTTAAATTTTGGTTAAACCTGAAATGGGGATTGCCTAAACCCTAGCATCAAAGGAATCCACTAGGTTCAACTAAAATATTCTCAGTGAATCCAAATGGCTTTCAAAAATGTTCATCATTCCTGGAAAATGCTGGAAACATTATCCAGAGGTGTTGCACCTTTTTCCATGTCATATTTGGGCTCTGGATTAAATCATATGCTATTTGCAATTGGGCATTTAAATGCTATATATATTTTAAATGCTCAATTAATTCTGAACTTAAGTGAGAGCTATTGGAAATATTCCAAATAGAGCCCACAATTATTTTCAGGATTTTTGAAAATGTTTTGGTATTTTAAATAAAACCCAGAAGTTACAGTAAAATAGAAAACAGAAAACAATTTAGAAAAGAGAGAGAGAACGCCTACCTGGGCCACTTACCTGGCCGGCCCAGCTGGCAGCCCACCTGGCCCCTCCCCTGTCGTCTTCCTCCCTGCCAGGAGGACGAGCACTTGGCCGACGCACGCCGGCGGATGCGCGGCCACCTCCTGCTTGCCGCTTCGCCCTGGCCTCTTCGGGTGACGCCACGCAGCCCCCTCGCTCCTCTCCCTCACTCTCTGCTTTCTCCCTCGCCCTTTATTCCTTCCCCGAGCGCGATCAAACGCAGCCGTCGCCGCCGACGAGCTCCACCACGGCCATAGCCATCTCCGAGCCTCTCCGATGCGCCCCCGAGCTCCACCGTGACGTCCCCGTCCTTACCACCAAGCCACAAGACGCCGGACGACTTGGAGCGCCGTTGTCGACGCCATCTTCGTCCTCCGCACCGACGGCCGCCGTCGACCGATTCTTCATCACCAGGCCGTCCCCGAGCCCTCTGAGATCACCGAAGACCCCGCCGTGAGCTCCTCTACCTAACCCCTCTCTCCCCGCCGTCGTTCTTCTCCTCTAGCCCCGCGATCCACCGGAGCCGAAAGCTCACCGCTGCCATGGTTCCTCGCCGCCATGGCCAGGGCCACCGCAGCCCGCGCCTGAGCACGTCACCGTGCTCGGTGAACCCCCAGGGGCGCATAGCACCTGCTAGTTTATTCCCTAGCACCCTGTAGCGTCGACCCCGTCCACACCCGAATTCCGGCCGCCGCCGTCGTCGTGGTTGTCGTCGCCTCCGGCCACCCCAGCTCTTCCCGCTTGCCCTGCTGGATGCGCGCGAGCCCCAGCTATGCATAGGACCAAACCACGGTCGATTTGGTCGACCGTGGGCAAAACCCGAGCCACTCCAGTGCGCCTCCGCCGCGGTTTGAGGTCGCCGCCGGCCAAACTCCGGCGTGCCGACGTGGCCGCATATTTAGTGCTAATCACCGCCAGCTAAACCACCCACAGACACTGACAGTGGACCCCACCACAATAATTAAGTATAAGATTATTTCTGTTTAGGATTAGATTAAGTAAAGTGGGCCCCGAATGTCAGGGTTGACCTGCCCAGTCAGCATTGACCTGGTCCCACCTGTCATCCACCCAAACCAGCCCTGTTACACTGACCTGTGGGTCCCAGCCATCAGGTTTGACCTGGCTGGCGCTATTGACCTACTGAGGTCAGCATGACCTAATGCTGATGCAGTAAACATTTTCTGGTATTAAAATAAATCAGAAATGATTTATAAATTTCAGAAAATGATCTAAACTTCTAAAATTCATAGAAATTCAACCGTAACTCCAAATTAAATAATTTATATATGAAAAATGATCAGAAAAATCCAATCTATCCATCTGTACCATTTTCAGGCATGTTTGAACAACTTAAATCTGCTGTATACAACAATTTGAATAAATGGCATTTGAAATTACTTATGTGGAGTTTGAATTTGAACCTAGGGTTCAAACCAACTTCATTTAACCTGATGCTAGTTGCATTAGGTCAAACCACAGCATATTGCCATGTCATGATAATGCATCATATTGTGCATTGCATTGATTGTGCTTCTTCTTTGTTTGTTGGTGCTTGTCCCCTCTCAGTAAGACGTGTACCAACGATGTGATCGATGACACCAATGAAGAAATATACTATCTTCAGAAGTGCCAGGCAAGAAAAACCCCCTTGTTCATTCCGATACAATCCTACTCTCTCACTCCTGCTCACTTTTACTGCATTAGGACAACAATGAATCATCTGTTACTTGTTGCAGTAGCTGAACCCCTTTATCCTCTGCATGACCTGTCATTGCCATAGTAAGTAGATGAAACCCACTAGCATGAGTAGGAGTTGTTTGAGCCCTGTTGTGCCTACTCATTCATGCTTTCTTGTCATGCCTGCTACTGCTTAGAGTTGAGTCAGGTCTGATTCATCGGGGATGAGTCAAAGGTGTGTGAACATGTCCTTTTGTGTGTGAGCTAAGTGTGTGAACATGATTTGGTAAAGGTAGTGGTGAGAGGCCATGTAGGAGTTCATGGTGGGTTGTCTTATTGAAGCCGTCCTCAAGAACTGAGTTCTGTGTTTGTGATCCATGAAACAGTTACTACCACGCATTGGGCCCGAAACCAATGGACCCTCACGGCTTCTTATTCACCCTAGTCCTCTGTCCAGGAGTTGCAAGTAGTTTCTGGTGTTTGTAGCTTCCTGGAGGCCGTGGGAAGCACTGACTGGAGGGGTGGGTTGTGATGCGGTAGGCATGTGGCACGGTGTACCGGGTGCCCGTTTGGTGTCTCGGGAACCCTGCACATATCGTTCGGGGCCATATGTGGAAACTTCTGCCGAACTCCCTGCGGATGGAACCTGAATAGGCGATAAACCTGGACTAGAGACTTGAGTGTTTAGGTAGGTCGTGGCCGACACCCTCGTTGGGCTTCCGCTTGAAGGTTGACGAATACACGTCATGTAAACGGCGGTAAGTGGTGAGAGCGTGTGTGAAGAAGTACACCCCTGCAGGGTTAACATCATCTATTCGAATATCTGTGTCCGCGGTAAAGGACTTCTGGGTTGCCCATAAGAGTTCATAGACAAATGAAAGTGGATACTCTAAAATACGCAAGATAAGCGTGAGTGCTATGGATGGCGTTCTCGTTGGGAGACGGGAGCGGATCCATAGTGGTGTGTTGATATGGTGAATATGTGGACTAGTGTGCGCCACCTCAAAAGAGTTACTTGCAGTCGTAGTTTAGGATAGCCACTAAGTCAAAGCTGGCTTGCTGCAGTTAAACCCCACCATCCCCTTTGTTGATAATGATGCATATGTAGTTAGTTCTGATGTAAGTCTTGCTGGGTACATTTGTACTCACGTTTGCCTATTTTATGTTTTTGCAGAGAGACTTCGGTCTCGTTAGTAGTTCCGCGCGGACTTCGATGTTTAGCTTGTTACCTCAGCTACGATTTTGTGCCCTCG
This sequence comes from Triticum dicoccoides, assembly GCF_002162155.2. Lineage (NCBI taxonomy): Eukaryota > Viridiplantae > Streptophyta > Magnoliopsida > Poales > Poaceae > Triticum > Triticum dicoccoides. The sequence goes on along the minus strand of NC_041381.1, from coordinate 539,432,408 downwards.
GCAGGATCTAGTAGTTAGTCAGGCTTTTCTCAGCCTTTTACATTTGTAGATGTCTGTACTCAGACATGTTAAGCTTCCGCATGTATGTTGACTTGTATGCTCTGTATGTTGGGTTAGGAAACCCATGTTTGTAATATCTTGCTCCTCGAAGCCTATTGAATAAATACTTGAGTTGTAGAGTCATGTTGTGATGCCATGTTGTATTTGCACATGTCGAGCATATTGTGTGTATGTTATTGAAATGCTTGGTATGTGTGGGATCTGACTATCTAGTGGTTTATCCGTACGTAGTAGCCTCTCTTACCGGGAAATTTCTCCTAGTGCTCCCACTGAGCCATGGTAGCTTGCTACTGCTCCGGAACACTTAGGCTGGCCGGCATGTGTCCTTCTTCATTCCTATGTCCGTCCCTTCGGGGAAATGTCACGCGATGAATACCGGAGTCCTGTTAGCCCGCTACAGCCCGGTTCACCGGAGTCCTGCTAGCCCAGTGTTAAAGCTTGGATTCACTCGCTGATGACCGACACGTTCGTTGCTGGGTCATGTATGCCTGTCCCTGTAAGTTAGTGCCACTTTGGGTTCATGATTAGCCATGTCAACCCGGGCTCCTTGTCATATGGATGCTAGCGACACTATCATATACGTGTGCCGAAAGGCGCAAACGGTCCCGGGCAAGGTAAGGCGACACCCGTGGGAATACCGTGCATGAGGCCGCAAAGTGATATGAGGTGTTACATGCTAGATCGGTGTGGCTTTGAGTTGGGGTCCTGACAGGTTTCTCTTGGCCGTAGGTGTCGGGCGAGCCACTCGTCGCGGATATTATGCTTGAAGGCCGCCAGGGCTTTGGCGTCCGGATAGTCAACTATTTGGTTCTTTTTGGTTAGGAACCGAGTGCAGAATTTTCTGGCTGATTCTCCAGGCTATTGAGTAATGTGGCTCAAGTCATCGGCGTCCGGAGGCCGCACATATGTGCCTTGGAAGTTGTCAAGGAATGCGTCTTCCAGGTTTTCCCAAATGCCAATGGAATTTGCGGGCAGGCTATTTAGCCAGTGCCGGGTGGGTCCTTTGAGCTTAAGGGGAAGATACTTGATGGCATGTAGATCGTCTCCGCGGGCCATGTGGATGTGGAGAAGAAAATCTTCAATCCATACCGCAGGGTTTGTTGTGCCATCGTATGATTCGATGTTTACGGGTTTGAACCCTTCTAGGAATTCATGATCCATCACTTTATCGGTGAAGCAGAGGGGGTGTGCGGCACCTCTATGCCGGGCTATGTCGCGATGCAGTCCAGATAGGTCTGGCTGGTTGTGTTCGGCCCGGCCGGATTTACTGTTAGTGTATCCGGTATGACGGTCATCGTCATGTGCTGCGACGCGCCCCCGTGATCCGTAGATCGATCTTGGTTGTCCTGCGGTGTTATCCAATCTATCGCGCAGGTCCTGAGTATTGCCCCGGGCCGTAGTAAACTGGCGCGAGGGTGCGGGCTGGTATTCGGGCTGATATGCCGTTTTATCCCGACCTTGAGGTGGCCGGTTAGCCATGTGGTGCTCGAGTCCATATTCCTCGGCTGCCAGGACTTCTGTCCATCTATCTGTGAGCAGGTCTTGATCAGCTTAAAGCTGCTGCTGCTTCTTCTTCAGGCTTCTCGCAGTGGCAATAAGTCGGCGCTTGAAGCGCTCCTGCTCCGCGGGGTCCTCGGGCACGCCGAACTCGTCGTCGACGAGGCTAATCTCGTCTTCGGAGGGGGGCATGTAGTTGTCCTCCTCCGGATACCCGTCCGTCGCCTGTTCATCTGGGCTATCCTGCCCGTCTTCCTGCTCGGCCTGCTCGAAGGCGGGCTGATCAGGATTGTATTCATCTTCGGCACCGTTCGGATTGTTTTCGTCTCCGGTGCCGGTATTGCCTTGGCGGGGCTTGGAGTGGCGCTAGCGACGCCCTTGTTTTGCTTTCTTTTTGGAGGGGTTATCCTCCATTGCCTCATCGCCATTGGTTTCTTTTGGAGTGTCCACCATATATATATCGTATGAAGAGGTGGCTGTCCACCGCCCTATGGGCGGCGGCTCCTGTGCGTCTCCTCCATCGTCGTCCATACCGTCGATGTCTTCGGAGTCGAAGTCAAGCACGTCGGTTAAATCATCGACCATGGCAATGAAGTGGGTGGTGGGTGGGCAGCGAATTCCTTCATCGCCTGCTTCCCACTCAAGCCGGACATAGTTCGGCCCAGATCCTCCTAACAAAGAGAGAGACTTTAATGAGTTTAGCATGTCACCAAAGGGCGAGTGCTGAAAGACGTCCACAGCGGTAAACTCCATTACCGGCGCCCAACCTGGCTCGGCTGGCTCGAGGGTGTGCGGACCGGAACCAACAACCGGATACGAGTCCGGTGGCCCGGGGTTACAGGCCTCCACAGAGGCGAGACCTATGTTCGGCTCCACCGCCGATGAGTATGCAGCCAATGGGGTGGGGTCCGCCCCTCCGTCCTTGGGTAACGGAACCTGCTCCGGATTTAGAACAAGGGCTACTGCAAGGGTGATGTCCCGAGCATTGTCCGACAACAGGTCTAGGCCGTGCTCGTCGTGGTTGTCCGACACTCCTGGCACAGGCCCGAATCCGTTGAAGATCAAGTCGCCGCAAATGTCAGCCGTGTAGTTCAAGTTTCCGAACCTGACCTGGTGGCCAGGGGCGTAGCTATCGATCTGCTCCAGATGACCAAGCGAATTGGCCCGCAGTGCGAAGCTGCCGAACACAAAGATCTGTTCGGGGAGAAAAGTCTCGCCCTGGATCGTGTTGTTGACGATTGAAGGCGCCATCAAGCCTTGCAGCGACGACACAGAGGAACTCTCAATGAAAGCACCAATGTCGGTGTCAAAACTGGCGGATCTCGGGTAAGGGGTCCCGATCTGTGCGTCTAGGCTGATGGTAACAGGAAGCAAGGGACACAAATGTTTACCCAGGTTCAGGCCCTCTCGATGGAGGTAAAACCCTACTTCCTGCTTGATTAATATTGAAGATATGGGTAGTACAATAGTAGATCTACCACGAGATCGTAGAGGCTAAACCCTAATAGCTAGCCTATGATGGGATGATTGTAATTGTGATAGGCCTTCTAAGGACCAACCTCTCCGGTTTATATAGACACCGGAGAGGGCTAGGGTTTACATGGAGTCGGTTACAAGGAAGGAAACACAATATCCGGATCGCCAAGCTTGCCTTCCACGCCAAGGAGAGTCCCATCCGGACACGGGCCAAAGTCTTGACTCTTGTATCTTCACGCTTCAATAGTCCGGACGTTGTACACAGTCCAGCTGTCCGGATACCCCCTAATCCAGGACTCCCTCAGCGGCGCCCGGGCAAGAGGAGGATGGGGCGGCGCATCGGCCTCGCCTCCGCCAGCGGGCCCTCCCCCAGTGGAGGGCCACGTCGAGGACAACCCCTACGAGTTCTTCCTCGGGCTGCACCAGCCGCCGCACCGTTGTCTTCGCCTCCTGACTCCATTTGCACAGGAGATGGAGCTGGACCCGCCGCAGGGGCTGCACCTGCATATGAGGGGCTGTGGGAACAGCGGCACATGGGCCAACGTCGAGTTCCCCGCCCCTCACCTCATGTATCTTCATCGAGGGTGGAAGACTTTTGCCGGCATCCATAGCCTGACGGAGGGGCTCACTCTCCATTTCAAGTTAATGAAGAGCCGCCTCCTCTCCATCAAGGTCTTTGGGCACTTCGGGACTCGCGTAAGGTGCTGCGTGGAGCGCTCCTCTGATGACAGAAACTCTTCCTCAAGCGAGAGCGACGAGGAGGACAGCGGGGCAGATGACGGGGACGAGCCCGACTAGGCGTCGGACGCCCTGCACCAGGGCGGGTGCGGCAGCAGCAACATCTGCACCTGGCCACTCCTCCAGCAGAATCTACTGGGGGAGGGGCCAACTTCTTGAACTTCTTTGGGTCGTCTCCTTGGGCGGCTGGCGTTGGGAGGCTGCAGAAGAGGAAGAGGGCGGGCGGCAAGGCCGTCAAGTCGGAGTACGCGGGCACCGACGCCTTCATCGCGTATTGACGTCCTTCCACCTCGTCTTAGAGCTCTTCCCCCGGCGCCATCATCACCAGCCAACCTTTGGACGGCCATCGAGATGTTCTCTTGGTGCTTTCTGCCGTTCGTATCTCGCCTAGGCGCCCCTTTTGCTTCCTTGACCTGCCTCCCGAGGAGAGGGACAAGAAAGGGATTACAGGCATCTTATCTCTTTTTAGTCTATAAGCCTTCGGGCCTTCGTTAAATTTAGGACTTGTAATCCTCTTGCTCATGTTTTTCACTCCGTATGAATTGTACTTGTACGGGATGTTTTTAATGAAAAAGGTATGTTTGCCAACTTTTTCGTTTGTGGGTGAAACCCGCGACAAGGAGCAAATCCTCGTTATTATTTAAGATAAATGTTTTTTGCCCGGCAACAGGCCTTGCCGTCCCCCCACTTTGCTCGACCTTTCTCGCGCCCTTGGCGGAGTCAGGGATGAGGTGGGCTTAGGCTCCTCGTTCCATTTCCCTGCTGCCGCGACTACAACCAAATCTGGACCTAGGAGATAATCCTTGGGTACAGAAAAAGGGGAGCATGGTAGCCTAGAAATAAAACGAGGTTTCGCATATCCCAGTTCCATATCGAAATGCATGATAGAGGATAAAAGACTTATCTGGAGCTGCAGCCCCCGGCAACCTTGGCTTGCCGTGGTTGGATCCTTGTACTTGCAGCCCCCGGCGACTTTGGTTTACCGGGGTTGAGACGCCGGTCCGTTCCTTTTCTTCCAAATAGCTCGGAAGAAGTGCTCATGTGCCCTGCGAACCAAAGAGGACAGAAAAGAACAGAGAGACGCGCACTCGACCTCTAAGCTAGGGGTTAGCCACCACTAAGCACTATCAACCCTAACTAAGGAAGATACTCGACCTAGCATGCATGCTATAACTTAGGGCGCCAGCGCTTCGTTTATTTATGCTCAGGGTCTGCGCCTGGTTTTGTACAAAGGGTTACATGCCTTGCTGGCAAGGCTTGTACAAAAGGTGGCTTGTCGGGAGGCCCGGAAGCCGCACCTTATGGGTAAAACTTGCAAAGATGCTCGATGTTCCAGGAGTTGCTCACTGGAATGGCATCTTTGGTCTCCAGGCGGACTGCGCCAGGCCTGGTGACTCGTGTTACCTGATAAGGGCCTTCCCACTTCGGCGTCAACTTGTTGGAATTCTTGGCTGGCTGAATGTGCCGAAGAACAAGGTCGCCTTCCTCAAAGCTCCGGGCATGAACCTTGCGGCTATGGTAGCGACGCAAGGCTTGCTGGTAGCGTGCTGCTCTCACAGCCGCCCGGAGACGATCTTCCTCAAGGAGCGTTGCGTCATCTTGCCGCAATCACTCTTGCTCAAGCTCATCATAAGCGAGCACTCGAGGTGACCCGTATATGAGTTCCGTGGGGAGAACTGCTTCTGCCCCGTAGACCAGGGCAAAGGGTGTCTGGCCGGTGCCTTGATTTGGCGTCGTTCTGATTGACCGAAGAACCGCCGACAACTCGTCAATCTAGAGCCTTCCACTCATGCGCAGCCTGTCAAAAGTCTTCATTCTTAAGCCTCGCAGAACTTCAACATTTGCTCTCTCTGCTTGGCCGTTGCTCTGTGGGTGTGCCACGGAAGCAAAACTGACCTTGTTGCCGAGATCATCAATGCACTGCATGAAGGCGTGGCTTGTGAACCGTGTGCCATTGTTGGTGATGATCCTGTTGGGTACCCCAAAACGGCAAACTAGTCCCTTGAAGAACTGGTGGCTGACTGCGCTGTCACCTTCCTCACTGCTTCCACCTCTGGCCACTTTGCGAACTTGTCGATTGCAACGTACAAGTACTCAAAGCCCCGGCGACATGAGGGAAAGGGCCCAATATGTCGAGCCCCCATACCGAGAAGGGCCAGGAGAGAGGGATGGTTTGAAGGGCTTGAGCTGGTTGATGAAGCTTCTTTGAAAGGAACTGGCACGATTCACACTTGGTTACTAGTGCCGTCGCATCTTGGAGGGCAGTGGGCCAGAAGAAACCTTGCCAGAAAGCCTTGCTAGCAAGGGCCCTCGACCCTATGTGGGAGCCACATATGCCTCCATGTATCTCTGCCAATAGCTCTAGTCCTTCCTCCCGGGAGATGCACTTCAATTTCACCCCATTCGGTATTTTCTATACAAGACATTGTCAACGAATTGGTACAGAGCAGACCGGCGGGCTACTCTTTCTGCCTCTTCCTGCTCCTCAGGAAGCTCTCCTTTTTGGAGGAATCGGACGGTGTGCTGTGCCCATGCCGGGGCCTGTGTCTCGATGACAAGGACCAAAGGCATCTCTTCCACCACGGGAGCGCCGTCTCTACGGTCATGGCATGAGGCCCTGCCGGAGTCGGTGCCCGCGACAGGATCGGCATCCACGGCAACATCTTTGCCAGCGGCTCCGGGGAGCTCGGTGGGGAAGTACTTGCTGGGGCCTAGCTTCCTCCCCTTGTTCTGCCCGGTTGATGGTTCGACGGATGGTTGAGTTAACCGAAGCACAAAAGTACCTGGTTCCACGGGTAGCTTGAGGGCAACACGCTTTGACAGGTAGTCGGCGATGTCCTTTTCCGTCCGGGGGACATGCTCTGCTCGTATACCTTCAAAGCGCTCCTCCAGTTTCCTCACTTCATCCACGTAAGCTTCCATCAACGGGCTTTGATAATCTTTGTTGATCTGCCTGACGACGAGCTGTGAATCACCCTTGACAATGAGCTTTTTGACTCTGAGGTCCACCGCGATCCTGAGACCGGCAAGCAAGCCCTCATACTTGGCGGTGTTGTTAGTTGACTTCTCCCGGGGAAAGTGCATTTGGATGACATATTTGAGGTGCTCTCCAATGGGTGCGTGTTGGGGGTTGGGTGCGACATATGCCAAAGGATGGCTTATCATGGTGGGGGCGAGTAGGACGTCGCCGGTGCCTGGAAATGGGATAAGGCGTAGACATGCACGCCGGCGAATCTTACCCAGCTTCGGGGCTCTCCGGGGAGATAACACCCCTACTGCTGCTCTGCGGGGTCTCCGCATGGTCACTATAGCAAGGTGACTACAATGGTGCTCCTGGACCTGTATCGGGAGGCAGGAGAGAGCGAGGCTAGTTCTCTCCTCCCTGGGCTATGTGTCTATCTCTATCAAGGTCCGAACCCTTTGCATGGGTGCCCCGTGGGGTTTTATATAGGCCTACCCCCCGGGGGTACAATGGTAATCCGACTGGGCGTGGGTCCCAGCAGTCTGTCTCTCATGTTGCCATCCTTCCCGCCGGCTTCTGGGGCCCGCCGACTAGTGGGTCCCGCGGACAGGCCGGACACTGTGCGGCACTCCTGATGACGCAGGCCTGGTCATCGGGTCGTGGCAACAGTACCGCCGTCTATCAGGCGATCACTGTCCCCACTCCCCATTCAATCTGGTTTATGGCTTGTGGGGCCCTGGAGGGGAGACGGCCGACTCTGGGGAGGCCGACTCCCACAGGGCCGTCTTCGGGCGCTCTGGCCGCCTTCGATTCTCCCACTGACAGGCGGCCCCATGATCTTCGGGCCGTACAGGCCGGCGTCGTGGGCACAGTACGTCGCGCACTGTGGCTGAGGTCAGGGCGGGCATGGCAACAGTGTTGCGCCTCGCCGGAGATCTCCCAGCAATACGGCGCACTGTAGCCATGCCAGCCCCTCGTAGGCAGGGAGGGAAGGCCACGTCGTGACCGTACCCCGCATCGGGCTGCGTGAAGTGTCATGGGCCGGCTCCCATAGTCGGCACTCCTGGAGGTCGCCAGCTTGGAGTCGGCTTGCTTTGAAGTCGTCGTCTGGGATTCGGCTCCTCCGGAGATCGCCAGCTGGGACTCGGCCTCTCTGGAGGTCGCCAGCTGGGACTCGGCTGGAGGGGCGTGGCCTACCCCGATGTCTTAAAAGATCCTGGGTCCCGGGTCGGCCTACCCGTGGCCCATAACTCCGACAGTAGTCCCCGAAGCTGGTGAAGCCCTGCGGACGCCGCCTCGTGGGGCTTCAACAGTTTCAAACTTCCCAGCGCTGACTCTGAGACTCGGCAGTTGTCTTCTTTTTGGGTCGACTCACTGAAGTCGGACTTGTTCAGCGAGGGGCCGCTGTTTGTAAGTCACGGCCGGAAATCAGGCGGTGTATCGGATACGCTTCCCTGCCGCCATCGAGGCGGTCCTATCGCGCGACGCCACGTGGGGAGGATAGTCTGCCCACCCACGCGCACGATGGGACGGGCCGCTAGGCAGGGCCCGCCACTACCGCGCCTCGGCTTCCGAGCGGATCCGCTGTGGTCGCGAACGGTTGGCTTCCCCACGTCGTTACTGCGCGCAGTAACTTCGTGGGGTAAATCGTGGGCGGCATGGGGCTTCATGCGCAGTTAATCCCACGCCCGCCCCCTCGGCTCCTCAGCCCATAGGGCTATAAATAGGCGGGAAGGAGCGGGGCGGCACTGCACGCGCATCCTCTCCCCCGCTCTCCTGCCTTCTCTTCTTCCTCCGCCGCGAGCAAGAGCACCTCTCACCACGGCGATGAGTTCTTCCTCCGCCGCGCCCCCCGCCTCGCGCTCCGGCGTGTGGGACGGCTCGGACGTGGAGGCAGAGCATATCGAGTTCCTCCGCCGGACCCGCCGTCTCCCCAGCACGGACCTCGTGCGCGCCCGTCCCGCGCCGGTGGGAGAGATCCGGCCGGCGCCGGATGAGGGCGAGCGGGTCGTCTTCCGCTCGCACCTCATGCGCGGGCTGGGGCTGCCGGCGAGCGGGTTCTTCCGCTCGTTTCTGGAGTTTCACAATCTTCAGCCGCACCACCTCACCCCAAATGCGGTGGTGCTGCTCTCCGCCTTCGCCACTCTGTGCGAAGGCTTCCTCGGAGTTCTCCCCTCCCTCGAGTTGTGGGGAGAATTCTTCTCTTCAAAGCTCGGCACGCAGGCCGCCGGCACGCCGGCTCAGTGCGGCACCTACATCACGGTGTGGTGCTCGACGGCCGACAACCCTTTCCCTCTCATTTCGCTGGTGAAATCAGTGAAGATGTGGCAGCGCTCCTACTTCTATGTGAAGAATCTCTCCACCGACGGCGACTGGGTCAATCTGCCGCCCTTCAACCCCGAGCCCCTGACTGGGAGGCTTCCCAGTTGGTCTCACCGGTCCAAGTCACTGACGCCCTCCGGAGGCGCCGCCGTGGCGCGGCTTCGAGTTCTGCTGTAGTCGGAGGGCCTCGTCGGATCCGACCTTCTGGCCGCCTTCGTGGCGCGCCGAGTCCTCCCACTCCAAGGCCAGCCTCACCTCATCTGCCAGGTGAGCGGCCGCCACGACCTGAGCCGGCTGTGCACCAAGGAGATGCCTCGCAGGGAGGTGGCGAACTTGGTGAACCACATCGCGCACTGTGAGTTCACGGAGGACTGGCAATTCGGCAAGGAGCCGTACTCGCACGACAACCCCCTCCAGTGGTAAGTCGCTTCTTTCCGTGGCTTGATCTTCTTTGCAGCCGACTCCGGCTTCTAATCATCATTGGTTCCTTCTAGGTAGAACCCTCTCATGGAGCCCGCAGCCGGCGCCATGAGAGAGCCCCGCGACTACGTCCCAGACCATGAGGACAGCAACGTCGACGACCCCGACTTGGGGGCGACGGCATTGGAGGCAGACGCCGAAGGCGGCGAAGAAGGGGCAGACGGCGGCCTCAGGCCATCGGCCACCTACGCCGACTGGCCCGATGACGACGCCGACATGGAAGTCGTCCCACGCCACCAGCCGAGGGCCGGCCCCTCCGGCCAAGGCGGCGCGAAGAGGCGCCACGCCGGGCCGAGCATGCCCGGCGGCAAGCAGAAGAAGTTCAAGGGGGCGGCCGCCGCGACCAAGCGGGAGGAGGCGGCCGCGAAGGCCAACCGCTTCCGGAGGGTAGTGAGGAGGCCGCCGTTAGTTTCCGTGTATGTCTTTTTCGCCCTTTTATTTTCTTTGTTGGATCTTATCCGAGTCTTCTTTGATTTTCCCTCCGTTCTTCTCCAGAGCCCCCCTCCCTCTTGAGAGAGTCGCCGCCCCCTCTGTCATGGGGTCGGTGGAGACGTCCGCCAACACCCGATGGGTCGATCCCGCCGCCGACCTTCGGGAGGCGACGGAGCGAAACGCGCGGGAGAAGCGTGATGAGGAGGAGGCCGACCGCCTGGAGAAGGCGCAGGCCGAGAAGGCGGCCGCCAATGCCCAGAAGAAGCTGGAGGAGGCCGAAGCCGCCGCCGCGACGAAGCGGCGCACTGAGGAGGTCGCGCGTCGCCGATCGGCGATGCTCGTCCCTCCGTTGTCGTCGGCACCGCCGGCTCCGGAGCTCACGAGGCAGACCATTGAGGTCGGCACCGAGAACCCCCTCGTGGAGGAGGGCGGCGACGCTTCGGGCTCGGACACCCTCGCGCCGCCTCCGCCGCCTCCGCCACCGTCTGGGTGGCCGCACGGCAAATAGCCGGTGGGCCCGTTGAATCCGCCAATCACGGACGAGGCCGAGGCGCAGCTGCTTCTTCAAGTCGCCGCGCCGACGCGCTGCCGGCTAGAGAGGACGACCTCGGCGCCGCGAGCTCGGGAGACGGGCGCTGCCAGCTCGGCGAGTCTGGACGTCGAGGCCTCCAGTGCCGCGCCCACCGGGTGGTTGCGCGGAGGCAGCACCGGCCCGCTGAACCAAGCCCTCCTGGACGTCCAGGCAAAACTGCGCGCGGAAAGCGACGCCCTGCAAGTCTGCACCAGAGCGCATCTGGCCGTGCGGACATCCGTCCGGGTATGTTTCCTTCTTCTTTTTTGATTTCTGTCCTTCTCTGTGGGGGCGCGCCAGCGCACCCACTAGGTGTAGTCCTCGAGTTCCGGGCCGGCTGCTGAGCAGGCGGTTCGGAACTCCCTCTGTCGAGCTCCGAATACTAATTTTTGCCTTTGTCGGCTTTTTGTAGGAATATCACAACCTCCGCGCCACTGCCTTCAACCGCAATGTCGAGGAGCTAAACAAGCGGTCCGCCGACTTGGTGGAAAGCCGGGGTAAGCTCTTTTCTTCCTTCTTCGCGAGGGCGCGCTGGCGCACCCGCGGGCTGTAGTCCCTGAGATTCGGGCCGTCTGCTGAGCGGGCCGGATCTCCCCGGAGATGTAATTTTACTGATGACTTTCTTGTCTTCTTTCTTCGTTCTTCAGGCGCCAACGCCACCCTTCAGGAGCAACTGGGCGAGGCCAACACTGCTCATCGTGCCAAGGAAGAGGAGTGCGGCAGGCTCGCCAAAGAGCGCGATCTGTTGGCGACGCAGCTGGCCGAGTAGAAGGAGTTGCTCCAGAAGGCGCAGGACGAGGCCAAGACGCGGGAGGCCGCCCTCATGGCCGAGTTCGAGGTCGAGCGTTCCGCCTGGACTGATAGGGAGGCGATGCTGACCTCCGGCTACCACGAGCTCGAGGACATCGTTCATGGTAAGTCTCTTTCGTTTCTTTGGGCTTCCGACTATGTGTCAGGCTGACTTCTGATTTTCCGTCTTTTCTTCTTTTCTGTCTTGGCAGACTTCTTTCCTGGTCATTCACAGGCGGTCCCCATGGCCATCGAGGCTGCTCGGGAGGCACGAAGGGCGAAGGGTGAGGTGATCGCCACCAATTCCCCCCGAACCATCGACGAGCAGCTCCTGAGTATCGGGGCCCGTCTTCGTCCGGCTCACCGGCTACTGCGCCGACTTCAGCGTGCCAGTGCCCAGGCGGTTGCCGCCCTGTGGCCAGACATGCCGATTCTGTGCACCGCCAGTCGGACCGCCGACTGGCTGGAAGTCGCCGCCGGCCGTCTTGAGGCTTGGAAGGGCTCCTCGGCCCGGGCCGGAGCACGCCAGGCCTTGGAGTTCGTCAAGGCTTGGTATCCGGGGCTGGACCTGGACCGTCTGGCCGCGTTCCGGTCAGAAGCCCAGGCCGAGCTGGAGGCCGTGGAAGGTGCCCTTGTCGAGCGCGCGGCAGCCATCGCCGAGTACACGGACACCAGCGTCTTCGTGCCCGAGCGGACTGAAGGCGGCGAGGAAGTGCCGCCGGACTGGTTCGGGATGAACCCGAGATATGACGAAGACTCGGCGGAGGTGATCGACTCCAACGCCGAGGAGGACGAGTCGGAGGACGGAGGCGAGGAGGAGGCGCCAGGAGACGAAGCAGGCGGCCAGCCTCAGCCCGATCGCGCCTCCAGCAACGAGCCGCGCAGAGACAAGGCGACTGCCGCCGGAGGCGACCAAGATGAGACCGCCCAGCCGACTGCCCCGGCACCCGACACCGCTGTCACCTCCGACCCTCCGGCTCCGGAGGCCGCTTCCTAGACTGCTTTTTCCGCTTCTGTTTATCTGTCTTTAGTAATCTCTTGAAAGATGTCAGGACCCCGACTCAATGCCACATCGATCTAGCATGTAACACCTCATATCACTTTGCGGCCTCACGCACGGTATTCCCACGGGTGTCGCCTTACCTTTGCCCGGGACTGTTTGCGCCTTTTGGCACACGTATATGACAGTGTCGCTAGCATCCATATGATAAGGAGCCCGGGCTGACATGGCTAGTCGTAAACCCAAAGTGGCACAAACTTACAGGGACATGCATCCATGACCCAGCATCGAACGTGTCGGTCATCAGCGAGTGAATCCAGGCTGTAGCACTGGGCTAGCAGGACTCCGGTGAACCGGGCTGTAGCGGGCTAACAGGACTCCGGTATTCATCGCGTGACATTTCCCCGAAGGGACAGACACAGGAACGAAGAAGGACACATGCCGGCCAGCCTAAGTGTTCCGGAGCAGTAGCAAGCTACCATGGCTCAGTGGAAACACTAGGAGACATTTCCCGGGAAGAGAGGCTACTACGGATAAACAACTAGATAGTCAGATCCCACACATACCAAGCATTTCAATAACATACACACAATATGCTCGATATGTGGAAACACAACATGGCATCACAACATGACTCTACGACTCAAGTATTTATTCATTAGGCTCCGAGGAGCGAGATATTACAAACATAGGTCTCATGACCCAACATTCAGAGCATACAATTCAAAGCACAAGCGGAAGCTATCATGTCTGGGTACAGACATCTATAAATGAAAAAGGCTGAGAAGCCTGACTATCTACCAGATCCTGCCGAGGGCACAAGATCGTAGCTGAGGTAACAAGCTAAACGTCGAAGTCCACGCCGAATTACTAGTGAGACTGAAGTCTCTCTGCAAAAACATAAAATAGGCAAACGTGAGTACAAATGTACCCAGCAAGACTTACATCAGATCTATCTACATATGCATCATTATCAACAAAGGGGGTGGTGGAGTTTAACTGCAGCAAGCCAGCTTTGACTCGGTGGCTAACCTGAACTACGACTGCAAGTAACTCTTTTGAGGTGGCGCACACGAGTCCACATATTCACCATATCAATACACCACTATGGATCCGCTCCCGTCTCCCTACGAGAACGCCATCCATAGCACTCACGCTTATCTTGCGTATTTTAGAGTATCCACTTTCACTTGTCTATGAACTGTACAAGGGGTCCAAGTTTCCATATCCGAGGAATCCGGCTATTCGAATAGATAATGATAACCCTGCAGGGGTGTACTTCTTCACACACGCTTTCGCCACTTATCGCCCTGTACACGTCATGTACCTCGGCAACCTTCAAGCGGAAGCCGGGCGAGGGAGTCGGCCACGACCTGACTAACCGAACAAGTCTCTAGTCCAGGTTTATCGCCTATTCAGGTCCCATCCGCAAGGAGATCCGGCCGGGGTGTCGCTCACGGCCCCAAACGATGTGTGCAGGGTTCCCAAGCCCACCTCGACGGGTGGATGTACGCTTGGTACACCGTGCCACTGTGCCTAGTCTGTCCCAAGCCCACCTGTACCGGGTGCCACTTGGTAGACTACTAACACTACCTACAAACACCAGAAACTAGTTGCAACTCCTGGACAGAGATCATGTTGATTAATAAGTCGAGAGGGGTCGAGTTACCGGAACCCAATGTGTGGTAGTAACTGGTCATGGATCACAAACACAGAACTCAGTTCCTGAAGACGGCTGCAATGAGACAACCCACCATGTACTCCTACATGGCCTCTCACCGCTACCTTTACCAAATCGTGTTCACACACTTAGCTCACACACAGTAGGACATGTTCACACGCCTCTGATTCATCCCCGATGAATCAGACCTGACTCAAATCTAAGCAATAGCAGGCATGACAAACAAACATGAATGAGTAGGCACAAAAGGGCTCAAACAACTCCTACTCATGCTAGTGGGTTTCATCTATTTACTGTGGAATGACAGGTCATGCAAAGGATAAAGGGGTTCAACTACCGCAGCAAGTAACAAATATGTCGTTGTTGTCCTAATGCAGTAAAAGAGAGCAGGAGCGAGAGAGTGGGATTATATCGGAATGAACAAGGGGGTTTTGCTTGCCTGGCACTTCTGAAGATAACATTGAGTCTTCATCAGTGTCAACGATCACATCGTCCGTACAACGTCTACCGAGGGGAAACAGCACCGGCAAACACAGAAGAAACACGATCAATGCAATGCACAGTATGATGCATGCTATGACATGGCAATATGAATGTGTTTTGAGCTAATGCAACTAGCAGCTTTGTTCACTAGAAATTTGAGGATGGGCTGCGCCCATGAAGTTGGTGCTATCTCTTCAACTGCTACCACAGCGACTTGGACAAGGGTGGCTGGGCTAGGAGGCGGCGGGTTGGAGTCTGCGGCCGTTTGCTGGATTGACGGAGTCTCCAAGCCGACTGGCGCAGGTCCCGGGCCGGGCTCCGAAGTCCCCGAGCCGATTGGCACAGTCCCCGGGCCGGGCTCTGAAGTCCCCGAGCCGGTTGGCGCAGTCCCCGGGCCGGGTTCTGAAGTCCCCGGGCCGGTTGGCGCAGTCCCCGGTCCGGGTTCTGAAGTCCCCGGGCCGGTTTCAACTGTGATTTTCTTGAGGCTGCCTGCTGGGGCTTTGGAGTCGGATCCGACTACTTCTGGAGGAGCCGGCACGAAGATGGAGTCTGACTCTGGTGAGGGCTTGATAGACGGCTTGAGGAGGCGCTGAAGGGCGACACCGGAAGGTATCGCTTGGCGAGTGGAGCCGACTCGTGCTAAGGCATCTGCTTGATCATTGTCATTTCTTGGCACGTGAAGGAATTCGCACCCCTCGAAGTATCCGCTGAGTTGCTGCACCAGGAAGCGGTAGCTCGCCATGTTTGCGTCTTTGGCGTCCCAGTCGCCGGATGATTGCTGAACCACCAAGTCGGATGTCACACCCTAGCTAGTCATGCATCAGAGTGTGTGCATCATGTTTAAAATTCCATTTAATTTTGAAATGGGGATTTGTGAAACCCTCAGAATCATTTCTGAAAATGATCCAAATAAAAATTTCTCCAAAAGGGTCCATGAAAATGCTCATGTTGCTCTCTGAAAATATTGGACAGAGATAAAAATCAAACCAATATTTTTAAGAGCTCATAAGTATTTATTTTGGGCATTTGGAATTAATGCATAAATATTTGCATTGGAAATATATTAGTTATATATATTAATATATGTCCAAAAATTATGCCACCTGTTGGGGAGCTCTGGAATAATATATCTAGCTCCTGCAAAAATTGGCATAAGGTTATAAAATGATTTAATATTTTATTTAAATCAAAACAAATGTCAGAAAAATTAGAAAACAGAATTAAAAGAGGGAAACCTTACCTGGGCTTCTTACCTGGCGCCTCTGGCCCAGCAAGCCAGCCCAGCCCACCACCGCCGTCGTCCTCCTGGCGCTAGTCGGCCAGGCGTGTGGCCGGCGCGCGCGCACGGGCGGAGCGCCACGCCACCAGCTCGCCTGCCTGCCTACCCCGCCAGCGCGACGCCGCGACGGTTCTTCTCGGTGCCGCCCCGATCCCCTGGCCTTATCCCCCCCTCTCTCCCGTGCTTCTCCCCCTGCTCTCTCTCTCACCCGACGCACCCATCGCCGCCGTTCGCCATAGCAGCCGTCACCGGCCACCCCCTCGACCCCTCGCTGTGCTTGCGAGCTCCGCCTCGACCCCCTCTTCCTCCCCACCGATCCACGGTCTCCGGAAGCCCTGCATCGCCGCCCACGTCGCCGTTCCTCTCCTCGGCCACCGGAGATCGTCGCCGTCGATTCGCTGCACTCCGGCCGCCCTCGAGCCCACTGACCCTCCAAACGGACTCACGGTGAGCCCCCGAGTCGTCTTCCCCTTCTCCCCTGGTCTCTTTCGACCTCTAGGCCTTAGCCCCGTCTTGGCCGAGAACTCCACGCCGCCGGCGATGTCGCCGCCGTAGCCACCGTTGCCTAGAGCTGCAACCGAGCACGCGGCCGTGCTCAGTGCAACCCCAGGAGGTCGTAACACCCCCCTTTGCCTCCTGCCGAGCTCCCTAACACCGACTCCGAGCTCGCCCGAGCTCCGGCCGCCGCCGAGGTCGACGCCGTGCTCAACTCCGGCCACCTCGCGGCCTCCCGTCCGTTCCTTTGGACGCGGAGAAGCAAGAGCTTCTCCCTAGTGCCCTCAGCGCGCCAAACCACCGCTCGTAGCGCCAAACCCGCCACCACCCGAACTCCGGCCGCCGCTCACGAGCTCGCCGTCGTCGGTACCGGCCACCTCAGGCACGGCCACCACCACCGTTCGACGCGCGGGAGCAAGGGCTCTCCAACGAGCCCAAGCACAGCCTCGCCCGTGCCCTGTAGCGCGTTTCCGTATCGCGCCGCCGTCTCGGGCCTCGCCGGCGTCATGTCGCCGGTGGGTTTGACCTATTTGACCTGGGGTTTGACCCTCCTAGGGTCACTGACGCGTGGGCCCCGTCGGCCAGGTGGTCAGATTAGTGCTAATCACTGTTAGTTAACCCCCTGACACTGACCAGTGGGCCCCAGCGCCACTAATTCCTAATTAGAATTAAACTAACCCTGTTAAACCCCCCTGTCACTGACGTGTGGACCCCACACGTCAGGTTTGACCCCAGCCAGCCGCAGTTGACCGCTGACGTCATACTGACGTCATGCTGGCGCCATATTTATATTTCTGGATTTAATTTAAATCAGGAAATTCCAGAATATTATTTAAACTTCAAAAATTCATAACTTTTATTCTGTAACTCCAAATCAGACAAATTATATATGAAAAATGATCAGAAAAATCCAATCTATCCATCTGTACTATTTTCATGCATGATCAAACAAGTTAAATTGATGTTTAAAGCAGAACAAGGAAAAGCACTTTAAAAGGCCATGCTTGAGTTTGAAATTTGAATCTTTGATTCAAATTGGTTCAAACCCTTTTGGTTTTAGTTGCATTAGCCCAACACACTCATATTTCCATGTTTCATGCATGCATCATATTGTTGCACATTGTTTGGTAATGGTTGTGTATCGGTGTCCTTTGCGACAGGTTCTGCCTCCGAGGAGTACCGTGATTACCCTAACGAAGAACCGTATCAGTGCATCGAACCATCAGGCAAGCAACCAACCATTTGATCATATCGATACAATCCCATGTTCTCGCTCCTGCTCTCTTTTACTGCATTAAGACAACGCGTTTCAAACTGCTGTGTGCTACGGTAGTTGAACCCATTTCCTCTGCATGACCTGTCATTGCCACAGTAACTAGATGAAACCCACTAGCATGTGTAGGAGTTGATTGAGCCATATGTATGTGTTGTTCCTACCTTGCTATGCCTGCTATGCTTAGAGTCGTGTCAGGTCTGGTTCATCTGGGTGATGGGCTAGAGTGAAATGACTATGTCGGTAATGAGAGTGGTGTGGTGAACACGATTTGGTAAAGGTATCGATGAGAGGCCATGTAGGAGTACATGGTGGGTTGTTTCATTGAAGCCGACCTTAAGCACTGAGATCTGTATGTGTGATTTAAGAATCAGCTACTACCATGCATTGGGCCCGAAACCAATGGACCCTCTCGGCTTCTTATTCACCCTAGTTCTCCGTCCAGGAGTTGCAAGTAGTTTCTGGTGTTTGTAGCCTACTGGAGGCCGTGGACAGCGCTGACCGTAGGGGTGGGCTGTGATGCGGTAGGTACGTGGCACGGTGTACCGAATACCCGTTAGGTATCTCGGGAACCCTATTCACATCGTTCGGGGCCGTATGGGAAACCTCGGCCGGACTCCCTGCGGATGGAACCTGGATAGGCGATAAACCTGGACTGGAGGCTTAGGTGGTTAGGTAGGTCGTGGCCGACACCCACGTTGGGCTTCCGCTTGAAGGTTGCCGAGTACATGTCGTGTAAACGACGGTAAGTGGTGAGAGCGTGTATGAAGAAGTACAACCCTGCAGGGTTAACATGATCTATTCGAATAGCCGCGTCCGCGGTAAAGGACTACTTGGTTGCCTATACAGTTCATAGACAAGTAAATGGAAACTACTAAAAGCCTCAAGATAAGTGTGAGTGCCGAGGATGGCTCTTCCGTAGGAAGACGGAGGCGGATCCTCGGTAGTGTATTGAATTGGTGAGTAGTGGACTCGTGTGCGCAAAACCATTTCAAGTTGAAGTATCGTAGGATAGTCTAGCCAAGAGTCAAAGCTGGCTTGCTGCAATAACTCCAGCAACCCTTCTTGATAATATGCATGTATGTAGGATCTGATGTAAGTCTTGCTGAGTACCTTTGTACTCATGTTGCTATAATTTACATTTTTACAGAAGACGCTGCAACCCCTTCTGATGGGTTCTATGTAGACATTGACATCAACGAGTAGGCTAAAGGCCCAGGTGGTGACCCTGAGCTTGTGAAGGACCACGTAGTATAGCTAGGCTTTCCAAGCCTCTTTTATTTTACTAGTTGTCTGTACTCAGACAAGTTACTTCCGCTGCTGGTTTGTATGACTGTATGACTTGAATGTTGGGTCGTGAGACCCGTACCTTTGTGTATGTTATGTATGGCTCCCTGAGCCTTAAATAAAGTACTTGTGTCGTAGAGTCATGTTGTGATGCTTCGTTGTATTTGCACATATCGAGCATATTGTGTGTATGATTGAAATGCTTGGTATGTGTGGGATCTGACTATCTAGTTGTTTATCTTTACTAGCCTCTCTTACCGGGAAATGTCTCCTAGTGTTACCGCTGAGCCATGGTAGCTTGCTACTGCTCTGGAACACTTAGGCTGGCCGGCATGTGTCCTTCTTTGTTCCTGTGTCTGTCCCTTCGGGGAAATGTCACGCTTTGAGTACCGGAGTCCTGTTAGCCCGCTGCAGCCCGGTTTACCAGAGTCCTGCTAGCCCAGTGCTACAGCCCGGACCCACTTGCTGATGACCGACACGTTCGAAGCTGGGTCATGGATGCCTGTCCCTGTAAGTCTGTGCCACTTTGGGTTTACGACTAGTCATGTCAGCCCGGGCTCCTTATCATATGGATGCTAGCGACACTATCATATACGTGAGCCAAAAGGCGCAAACGGTCCCGGGCAAAGGTAAGGCGACACCCGTGGGGATACCGTGCGTGAGGCCGCAAAGTGATATGAGGTGTTACCGGCTAGATCGATGTGACATCGAGTCGGGGTCCTGACAGCGTTGGCATCAGAGCCGGACTGCCTGTAGGTTCTCCAAGCCAAACTGGTCGATGTTGAGTCTAGAAATTCTTTAGTTATATGTAGGGGAATTGTTTGTGGGTTGGAACGTAAAGCTCTTTTTACTCCTTTATCTAATGACATTCTGATCTGAGTCAGTCTATTCTTCCACCGGGGGTTAAGGAATTAGGATCTATTCTCTCTATCAGGATCACGTGTTACTAATCAGTAGTACCTTATAGGTTTGATGGTTACAAGCCTAGTTCAGTTCTATTACCACATTATGTTGCTAGGATGGTCTCAGAACTTGGTATGATGATGATGAGTGTGTATGTAATCCTTTGTCAAATGTCTCAAAATCCTTCTTGAGCATTTACAGCTGTTATGCTGCCGAAATTTTGCTAGAAATTCTAATGCCTTTGCATTATGATTGTGCTTTCAGATGGCCACTCGCGACCTCAATCAAGTGGTTCGCCTGACTCGATGCCTAGATGTACCCGGCCATACTGCCAAGTTGGTCAGGGTAATGACTGAGGCTGGATACCGCTGGTATCCTGAGTACACGGTCGAAGAGCAATTCCGAGACTTTAATCAAAGCCAGTATCTCTGCACTGTCAGGATATTTCCATCTTATCCTGGATCCACCGAGCCCCTTCACTGCTCCTATGGACTCGGGGTTACTATTGAGATGGCTGTGCAGGATGCCGCCTACTCTATGATGACCATCATGCGAGTCAGGTCTGGTCTATTTCGGGACTCTGATTTCCGGTATATGCCAGGATCACTTCCGGGAGCACAAGGGTATCTCCAGGCTATCTATGCTGACCCCACTTAGGAGGATTCACGGACTCGCACCACTGCTGAGATGCTCGAGGATAAGGACCGTGAAAATCGGGCCTTGAGGTTAGAGCTCTTCAATACCCGTGCTGACCACTGGGCCACTTTGACTCGGTTTGCACCGGCGGTGCAAGCTGGATATTCAGATATGCGCGATCTCTATCCTGTGAGATCTGCTCTGCCAGATGTGATGGGTTGGCGTGATGTAGGAGGCATCACCCCACCTCGCGGTCCCCGCAGGCCACCGTCTGTTGGTCCAAGGCCTCATCCTAGCCCCTATGGTCCACAAGCTCCGCGAGATCGTCTGTTTCCGGATGATCATGTTGAGCTTCCAGGCTATGGAGGTGACTTCTACGAGGACTACTACGGATCGGTCTGAGTTAGTGGTAGTATCACTAGTTCGCACTAGCTGTGTCGTCTATCGTCCCGCGTGACTCGTGGGATATGACCTAGTTTGTACCCTTCCGGAGGTGTAGAAAAATAATGTATAGGAGCTTGGAATGCCTCCGATGAGATGTAATCCTCTTTTCACCGTAATAGTACTTTGTTTGGTCTTGTACTAAACCCTGTATGGTGTGTATGACGATGGAATAAAAGAAGCAGTCTCTGTATTTACCATGTCATACGGATGATCATCTTGCATTTCGAGTTATTCCTTACATTTTATATCCTATGTCAGAATTTTATCATCCTGACTAAATCATTGTCTTGTTTACCTAGGATGGTCAACACGCGCACTAACCCTGCTCCTCAAGAGCAGGCCGAAGGCAGTGAAGTCAGGGATGCAAATCTGCCTCATCCTCCTTCCCTAGCCGAGGTTATGATGGAAGCTGAGAGAAACAAGCGGGAGACCAACCGTTTGTTGGAGCGTATTGAACAGAACACGGCACACCATCAGAGGACTAACGTGGTGTCACTCAGCGATTTTATCAAATTACATCCACCCACGTTCCACCACTCCGTCGAGCCTCTCGACGCTGATAACTGGCTTCGCAGTATCTCTCACAAACTGCGTTCCGCGCTGGTAGCGGAGGCTGACAAGGTCACCTTTGCTGCATATCATCTTGAAGGCCCCGCCAGTCTATGGTGGGAGAATTATGGAGCTATGCGCCCAGCGGGCCATGTCACTACCTGGGCTGAATTCAGCGAGGCTTTCCATGAACATCACATTCCGGAGGGTCTCATGGACCGTAAACGTGAGGAATTTTGCAGTTTCACCCAAGGCCGACTTTCTGTGGATGCTTACAGCAGGGAGTTTGGTAACCTCGCACGATATGCAACTGAGGAAGTGTCTACTGATGCCAAGAAGCAAGCAAGGTTCCGTAAGGGACTTAGTCCTGAGCTTCGCCGCGACCTCCGTCTGCATGAGTGCACATCCTTTCAGAAACTTGTTAACAAGGCCATCAGTGCTGAAACTGGTCAGACTGATTATGATGCAACACGCAAGCATGGCCGTGACATGGGTTCCTCATCCGGTGCTGGTCCTCAGAAGCGCCGCGTGTGGGTACCCAACACCGCCCTGCCACCCAGGTTCACACCGAGGCCATCTTTCCAGGCGCCTCGCCCTGTTCAGCAGTCTGCACCGGCCAAGCCCTATGGGGGTCCAACCAACAATGCTCCTCCACGTACCAGTTCCGTGACTTGTTTCAAGTGTGGGGAATCTGGCCACTATATGCGTGAGTGTCCCAGACCAACCCCAACCAGTCTGCTAAAGCTGTTGGCCGTGGCAAGCCGACAGGGAAAGTGTTCCACGCCAAGCCGGCCACCGCCTCACGTGGCCATGTCAACTGTATCTCTGCCGAAGAAGCTCAAGAGGATCCCAACGTCGTTCTCGGTACGCTTCTTGTTAATTGCCACCCGGCATCTGTTCTTTTCGATACAGGAGCCTCTCATTCTTTTATATCTGAAAACTATGCTCGTTTGCATAACGTCGCATTCGGTGATATGCCAACCTCTATGGTAATTCAAACTCCGGGATCCAAATGGCAAACTTCTAGAGTAAGCCATGGAAATGAAATCCAAGTCGACAGACTTGTTTTCCTTGCATCTTTGATAGCCCTTAAATTTTCAGATATTAATATCATTTTGGGTATGGACTGGATGTCAGCTCATCAAGCCAAAATTGATTGCTTCTCTAGGACTGTTCAACTCACCCATCCTTCGGGGAAGATAGTCAATGTCTTGACCCGAATAGCCAAGCGACAGTTATTTTCTCTTAACACCAGCCCTTTGCCAAACCTTGAGGACGTTCCGGTAGTCCGTGACTTCCCGGATGTCTTTCCAGAGGAATTGCCAGGTGTTCCACCTGACAGGGATGTTGAGTTCATAATAGACCTCATTCCAGGAACCGTTCCGATTGCTAGAAGACCTTATAAGATGGCACCACTAGAGCTAGCCGAGCTTAAGAAACAACTCGATGAGTCCTTGAAAAAGGTTTTCATCCGACCTAGCTCATCCCCGTGGGCTTGCCCCGTCCTATTCGTCAAGAAGAAGGATGGTACGGACCGGATGGTTGTAGATTACCGACCTGTCAATTTGGTCACAATCAAGAACAAATATCCGCTTCCCAGGATCAACGACCTGTATGATCAGCTCGCTGGATCCTCAGTCTTCTCCAAGATGGATTTGAGGTTGGGCTACCATCAAATCAAAATCAGAAACGGGGACATTCCTAAAACGGCCTTTGTTACTCGTTATGGCCAATACGAGTACACCGTCATGTCCTTCGGTTTAACCAACGCTCCAGCCACCTTTTCTCGGTTAATGAACTCAATCTTCATGGAGTATTTGGATAAATTCGTCGTGGTTTACCTCGATGATATACTCATCTACTCCAAGAACGAGGAGGAACATGCCGAACATCTAAGGCTAGTGTTGAAGAAACTTCGAGAGCATCGCCCTTATGCCAAATTTTCTAAATGTGAATTCTGGTTGTCAGAAGTGACCTATCTGGGTCATGTAATATCTGGTAAAGGTATTGCTGTTAACCCTGAGCGAGTTCAAGCTGTCCTTAATTGGACTCCACCTGAATCGGTCAAGCAAGTTCAGAGTTTTCTGGGCTTAGCGAGCTATTGTCGTCGCTTTGTCGAGAACTTCTCCAAAGTTGCCAAACCTCTAACCGAACTCCTCAAGAAAGATAAGAAGTTCGAATGGACTCCACAATGTGAGCACAGCTTTCAGGAACTGAAAAGACGCCTGACCTCTGCTCCCGTACTGGTACCGCTAGACTTCTCCAAGGACTTTGTTATCTACTGCGACGCCTCGCGACAAGGACTAGGTTGCATCCTTATGCAAGATCGACACGTAATTGCCTACGCTTCACGGCAATTGCACCCACATGAGGAGAATTATCCTACTCATGATCTAGAGCTTGCAGCCGTAGTCTATGCACTTAAAACCTGGCGACATTACCTCCTCGGTAACCGTTGCGAAATATTAACTGATCACCAAAGTCTGAAGTACATTTTCACCCAACCGGATCTGAATCTCAGGCAAAGACGTTGGGTTGAGTTGATCACAGACTTCGACTTAGGAATAACCTACACCCTAGGGAAAGCCAACGTCATGGCTGATGCACTAAGTCGTAAATCTTATTGTAACAACCTAATGTTACAACAAAGTCAACCGCTTCTCCATGAGGAATTTCGGAAGCTTAACCTTCACATTGTACCTCAAGGTTTTCTTTCCACCTTGGTGGCAAAACCTACCCTTACGGATCAGATTATCAAAGCACAGAAGGTAGATCCGGGAATTTCCCGCATCAAGAGAAACATCCAGAAAGGAGTTGCGAATTGTTTCTCCATTAATGATCAAGGGGTCGTATACTTCGGGAATCGACTAGTGGTTCCCAAAGTGCGAAACCTGAGGCGATTGATCCTTAAGGAAGCTCATGAATCTCCTCTCACCATTCATCCCGGTAGTACTAAGATGTATCAGGACCTACGCCAGAGGTTCTGGTGGACTAGGATGAAGAGAGAAATTGCTCAGTATATTGCTAATTGCGACGTCTGTCGTCGTGTAAAAGCAGAGCACCAACGGCCTGCTGGCACCCTTCAACCCTTAGCTATTCCTGAATGGAAATGGGATAAAATTGGTATGGATTTCATTACCGGTTTTCCCAGGACCAAGAGAGGGAATAATGCTATTTTCGTCGTTGTCGATCGTCTTTCCAAAGTAGCCCATTTCTTACCTGTTCGTGAGAGTATAACCGCTAGTCAGCTGGCAGACTTATACATCTCCCAAATAGTGTCCCTCCATGGTGTTCCTTTGGAAATTAACTCGGATCGAGGAAGTCTTTTCACCTCTCGATTTTGGGAAAGTTTCCAAAATGCTATGGGAACCCGTCTCTCCTTTAGCACCGCCTTCCACCCTCAGTCGAGTGGTCAAGTGGAACGCGTCAACCAGATTCTAGAGGACATGCTTCGAGCCTCTGTTATCTCATTCGGAATGGACTGGGAGAAGTGCCGTCCATTTGCCGAATTCGCTTACAACAACAGCTATCAATCTAGCTTGGGTAAAGCCCCTTTTCAAGTTCTCTATGGACGACGGTGTCGAACACCCCTTAACTGGTCAGAGACCGGGGAAAGACAATTCTTTGGCCTGGATATGATTCAGGAAGCAGAAGAACAAGTTCGTATCGTTCGTGAAAAGTTGAAAACAGCCCAATCTCGTCAAAAGAGTCAATATGACCGAAAACATAAGGCTATGACTTTCGAGGTTGACGAGAAGGCTTATCTTCGGGTCACCCCTCTGAAGGGAACCCATCGTTTCGGTATCAAAGGCAAATTGGCTCCTCGTTACATTGGACCTTTTCGCATTCTTGCCAAACGAGGAGAAGTTGCCTACCAGTTGGAACTACCTCCGCACCTCTCCAGAGTCCACGATGTCTTCCACGTTTCTCAACTCAGGCGTTGCTTCTCGGATCCTATCCGTGAAGTGGACCACGAAACACTTGATCTCCAAGATAATCTTACATATCGAGAGTACCCCATTCGTATCCTCGATCAGGCCGAACGTACCACTCGACGTCATAATATCAAGTTTCTCAAAGTACAATGGTCGCACCATTCTGAGGATGAAGCAACTTGGGAAAGGGAGGATCGTCTTCGACTCGAGTATCCCGCCTTCTTCCCGGAGGAACCCAAATCTCGGGACGAGATTCTTTTGAGTGGGGGTGAGTTGTCACACCCTAGCTAGTCATGCATCAGAGTGTGTGCATCATGTTTAAAATTCCATTTAATTTTGAAATGGGGATTTGTGAAACCCTCAGAATCATTTCTGAAAATGATCCAAATAAAAATTTCTCCAAAAGGGTCCAAGAAAATGCTCATGTTGCTCTCTGAAAATATTGGACAGAGATAAAAATCAAACCAATATTTTTAAGAGCTCATAAGTATTTATTTTGGGCATTTGGAATTAATGCATAAATATTTGCATTGGAAATATATTAGTTATATATATTAATATATGTCCAAAAATTATGCCACCTGTTGGGGAGCTCTGGAATAATATATCTAGCTCCTGCAAAAATTGGCATAAGGTTATAAAATGATTTAATATTTTATTTAAATCAAAACAAATGTCAGAAAAATTAGAAAACAGAATTAAAAGAGGGAAACCTTACCTGGGCTTCTTACCTGGCGCCTCTGGCCCAGCAAGCCAGCCCAGCCCACCACCGCCGTCGTCCTCCTGGCGCCAGTCGGCCAGGCGTGGGGCCGGCGCGCGTGCACGGGCGGAGCGCCACGCCACCAGCTCGCCTGCCTGCCTACCCCGCCAGCGCGACGCCACGACGGTTCTTCTCGGTGCCGCCCCGATCCCCTGGCCTTATCCCCCCCTCTCTCCCGTGCTTCTCCCCCTGCTCTCTCTCTCACCCGACGCACCCATCGCCGCCGTTCGCCATAGCAGCCGTCACCGGCCACCCCCTCGACCCCTCGCTGTGCTTGCGAGCTCCGCCTCGACCCCCTCTTCCTCCCCACCGATCCACGGCCTCCGGAAGCCCTGCATCGCCGCCCACGTCGCCGTTCCCCTCCTCGGCCACCGGAGGTCGTCGCCGTCGATTCGCTGCACTCCGGCCGCCCTCGAGCCCACTGACCCTCCAAACGGACTCACGGTGAGCCCCCGAGTCGCCTTCCCCTTCTCCCCTGGTCTCTTTCGACCTCTAGGCCTTAGCCCCGTCTTGGCCGAGAACTCCACGCCGCCGGCGATGTCGCCGCCGTAGCCACCGTTGCCTAGAGCTGCAACCAAGCACGCGGCCGTGCTCAGTGCAACCCCAGGAGGTCGTAACACCCCCCTTTGCCTCCTGCCGAGCTCCCTAACACCGACTCCGAGCTCGCCCGAGCTCCGGCCGCCGCCGAGGTCGACGCCGTGCTCAACTCCGGCCACCTCGCGGCCTCCCGTCCGTTCCTTTGGATGCGGAG
Organism: Triticum dicoccoides; assembly: GCF_002162155.2. Taxonomy (NCBI): domain Eukaryota; kingdom Viridiplantae; phylum Streptophyta; class Magnoliopsida; order Poales; family Poaceae; genus Triticum; species Triticum dicoccoides. The sequence continues at coordinate 539,405,605 of NC_041381.1, read as the reverse complement.
AAGCAAGAGCTTCTCCCTAGTGCCCTCAGCGCGCCAAACCACCGCTCGTAGCGCCAAACCCGCCACCACTCGAACTCCGGCCGCCGCTCACGAGCTCGCCGTCGTCGGTACCGGCCACCTCAGGCACGGCCACCACCACCGTTCGACGCGCGGGAGCAAGGGCTCTCCAACGAGCCCAAGCACAGCCTCGCCCGTGCCCTGTAGCGCGTTTCCGTATCGCGCCGCCGTCTCAGGCCTCGCCGGCGTCATGTCGCCGGTGGGTTTGACCTGTTTGACCTGGGGTTTGACCCCCCCAGGGTCACTGACGCGTGGGCCCCGTCGGCCAGGTGGTCAGATTAGTGCTAATCACTGTTAGTTAACCCCCTGACACTGACCAGTGGGCCCCAGCGCCACTAATTCCTAATTAGAATTAAACTAACCCTGTTAAACCCCCCTGTCACTGACGTGTGGACCCCACACGTCAGGTTTGACCCCAGCCAGCCGCAGTTGACCGCTGACGTCATACTGACGTCATGCTGGCGCCATATTTATATTTCTGGATTTAATTTAAATCAGGAAATTCCAGAATATTATTTAAACTATAAAAATTCATAACTTTTATTCTGTAACTCCAAATCAGACAAATTATATATGAAAAATGATCAGAAAAATCCAATCTATCCATCTGTACTATTTTCATGCATGATCAAACAAGTTAAATTGATGTTTAAAGCAGAACAAGGAAAAGCACTTTAAAAGGCCATGCTTGAGTTTGAAATTTGAATCTTTGATTCAAATTGGTTCAAACCCTTTTGGTTTTAGTTGCATTAGCCCAACACACTCATATTGCCATGTTTCATGCATGCATCATATTGTTGCACATTGTTTGGTAATGGTTGTGTATCGGTGTCCTTTGCGACAGGTTCTGCCTCCGAGGAGTACCGTGATTACCCTAACGAAGAACCGTATCAGTGCATCGAACCATCAGGCAAGCAACCAACCATTTGATCATATCGATACAATCCCATGTTCTCGCTCCTGCTCTCTTTTACTGCATTAAGACAACGCGTTTCAAACTGCTGTGTGCTACGGTAGTTGAACCCATTTCCTCTGCATGACCTGTCATTGCCACAGTAACTAGATGAAACCCACTAGCATGTGTAGGAGTTGATTGAGCCATATGTATGTGTTGTTCCTACCTTGCTATGCCTGCTATGCTTAGAGTCGTGTCAGGTCTGGTTCATCTGGGTGATGGCTAGAGTGAAATGATTATGTCGGTAATGAGAGTGGTGTGGTGAACACGATTTGGCAAAGGTATCGATGAGAGGCCATGTAGGAGTACATGGTGGGTTGTTTCATTGAAGCCGACCTTAAGCACTGAGATATGTATGTGTGATTTAAGATACAGCTACTACCATGCATTGGGCCCTGAAATATGACCCCGCTCGACTTCTTATTCACCCTAGCTCTCTGTCCAGGAGTTGCAAGTAGTTTCTGGTGTTTGTAGTCTACTGGAGGCCGTGGACAGCGCTGACCGTAGGGGTGGGCTGTGATGCGGTAGGTACGTGGCACGGTGTACCGAATACCCGTTAGGTATCTCGGGAACCCTGTTCACATCGTTCGGGGCCGTATGGGAAACCTCGGCCGGACTCCCTGCGGATGGAACCTGAATAGGCGATAAACCTGGACTAGAGGCTTAAGTGTTTAGGTAGGTCGTGGTCTACACCCACGTCGGCTTTCGCTTGAAGTCTGCCGAGCACATGTCGTGTGCAGACGCTAAGTGGTGGAAACATGTATGAAGAAGTACACCCCTGCAGGGTTATCATAATCTATTCGAATAGCCGCGTCCGCGGTAAAGGACTACTTGGTTGCCTATACAGTTCATAGACAAGTAAATGGAAACTGCTAAAAGCCTCAAGATAAGTGTGAGTGCCGAGGATGGCTCTTCCGTAGGAAGATGGAGGCGGATCCTCGATAGTGTATTGAATTGGTGAGTAGTGGACTCGTGTGCGCAAAACCATTTCAAGTTGGAGTATCGTAGGATAGTCTAGCCAAGAGTCAAAGCTGGCTTGCTGCAATAACTCCACCAACCCTTCTTGATAACATGCATGTATGTAGGATCTGATGTAAGTCTTGCTGAGTACCTTTGTACTCATGTTGCTATAATCTACATTTTTACAGAAGACGCTGCAACCCCTTCTGATGGGTTCTATGTAGACGTTGACATCAACGAGTAGGCTAAAGACCCAGGTGGTGACCCTGAGCTTGTGAAGGACCATGTAGTATAGTTAGGCTTTCCAAGCCTCTTTTATTTTACTAGTTGTCTGTACTCAGACAAGTTACTTCCGCTGCTGGTTTGTATGACTGTATGACTTGTATGTTGGGTCGTGAGACCCGTACCTTTGTGTATGTTATGTATGGCTCCCTGAGCCTTAAATAAAGTACTTGTGTCGTAGAGTCATGTTGTGATGCTTCGTTGTATTTGCACATATCGAGCATATTGTGTGTATGATTGAAATGCTTGGTATGTGTGGGATCTGACTATCTAGTTGTTTATCTTTAGTAGCCTCTCTTACCGGGAAATGTCTCCTAGTGTTACCGCTGAGCCACGGTAGCTTGCTACTGCTCTGGAACACTTAGGCTGGCCGGCATGTGTCCTTCTTCTTTCCTGTGTCTGTCCCTTCGGGGAAATGTCACGCATTGAGTACCGGAGTCCTGTTAGCCCGCTACAGCCTGGTTTACCGGAGTCCTGCTAGCCCAGTGCTACAGCCCGGACCCACTTGCTGATGACCGACACGTTCGAAGCTGGGTCATGGATACCTGTCCCTGCAAGTCTGTGCCACTTTGGGTTTACGACTAGTCATGTCAGCCCGGGCTCCTTATCATATGGATGCTAGCGACACTATCATATACGTGAGCCAAAAGGCGCAAACGGTCCCGGGCAAAGGTAAGGCGACACCCGTGGGGATACCGTGCGTGAGGCCGCAAAGTGATATGAGGTGTTACCGGCTAGATCGATGTGACATCGAGTCGGGGTCCTGACAGAAGAATTAATTTAACTCTGTTTAACCCCCCTGTCACTGACGTGTGGGCCCCACACGTCAGGTTTGACCTCAGCCAGCCGCAGTTGACCACTGACGTCATGCTGACGTCATGCTGGCGCAATAATAATATTTCTGGATTTAAATTAAATCAGGAAATTCCAGAATATTATTTAAACTTCAAAAATTCATAACTTTTATTCTGTAACTCCAAATTGGACAAATTATATATGAAAAATGATCAGAAAAATCCAATCTATCCATCTGTACTATTCTCATGCATGATCAAACAAGTTAAATTGATGTTTTAAACAGAACAAGGAAAAGCACCTTAAAGGGCCATGTTTGAGTTTGAAAATTTGAATCTTTGATTCAAATTTGCTCAAACCCCTCTGGTTTTAGTTGCATTAGCCCAACACACTCATATTGCCATGTTTCATGCATGCATCATATTGTTGCACATTGTTTGGTGATGGTTGTGTATCGGTGTCCTTGCGACAGGTTCTGCCTCCGAGGAGTACCGTGATTACCCTAACGAAGAACCGTATCAGTGCATCGAACCCTCAGGCAAGCAACCAACCATTTGATCATATCGATACAATCCCATGTTCTCGCTCCTGCTCTCTTTTACTGCATTAAGACAACGCGTTTCAAACTGCTGTGTGCTACGGTAGTTGAACCCATTTCCTCTGCATAACCTGTCATTGCCACAGTAACTAGATGAAACCCACTAGCATGTGTAGGAGTTGATTGAGCCATATGTATGTGTTGTTCCTACCTTGCTATGCCTGCTATGCTTAGAGTCGTGTCAGGTCTGGTTCATCTGGGTGATGGGCTAGAGTGAAATGTTTATGTCGGTAATGAGAGTGGTGTGGTGAACACGATTTGGTAAAGGTATCGATGAGAGGCCATGTAGGAGTACATGGTGGGTTGTTTCATTGAAGCCGACCTTAAGCACTGAGATCTGTATGTGTGATTTAAGAATCAGCTACTACCATGCATTGGGCCCGAAACCAATGGACCCTCTCGGCTTCTTATTCACCCTAGTTCTCCGTCCAGGAGTTGCAAGTAGTTTCTGGTGTTTGTAGCCTACTGGAGGCCGTGGACAGCGCTGACCGTAGGGGGGCGCTGTGATGCGGTAGGTACGTGGCACGGTGTACCGAATACCCGTTAGGTATCTCGGGAACCCTGTTCACATCGTTCGGGGCCATATGGGAAACCTCGGCCGGACTCCCTGCGGATGGAACCTGGATAGGCGATAAACCTGGACTGGAGGCTTAGGTGGTTAGGTAGGTCGTGGCCGACACCCACATTGGGCTTCCGCTTGAAGGTTGCCGAGTACATGTCATGTAAACGACGGTAAGTGGTGAGAGCGTGTATGAAGAAGTACACCCCTGCAGGGTTAACATGATCTATTCGAATAGCCGCGTCCGCGGTAAAGGACTACTTGGTTGCCTATACAGTTCATAGACAAGTAAATGGAAACTACTAAAAGCCTCAAGATAAGTGTGAGTGCCGAGGATGGCTCTTCCGTAGGAAGACGGAGGCGGATCCTCGGTAGTGTATTGAATTGGTGAGTAGTGGACTCGTGTGCGCAAAACCATTTCAAGTTGAAGTATCGTAGGATAGTCTAGCCAAGAGTCAAAGCTGGCTTGCTGCAATAACTCCACCAACCCTTCTTGATAATATGCATGTATGTAGGATCTGATGTAAGTCTTGCTGAGTACCTTTGTACTCATGTTGCTATAATTTACATTTTACAGAAGACGCTGCAACCCCTTCTGATGGGTTCTATGTATACATTGACATCAACGAGTAGGCTAAAGGCCCAGGTGGTGACCCTGAGCTTGTGAAGGACCACGTAGTATAGCTAGGCTTTCCAAGCCTCTTTTATTTTACTAGTTGTCTGTACTCAGACAAGTTACTTCCGCTGCTGGTTTGTATGACTGTATGACTTGAATGTTGGGTCGTGAGACCCGTACCTTTGTGTATGTTATGTATGGCTCCCTGAGCCTTAAATAAAGTACTTGTGTCGTAGAGTCATGTTGTGATGCTTCGTTGTATTTGCACATATCGAGCATATTGTGTGTATGATTGAAATGCTTGGTATGTGTGGGATCTGACTATCTAGTTGTTTATCTTTAGTAGCCTCTCTTACCGGGAAATGTCTCCTAGTGTTACCGCTGAGCCATGGTAGCTTGCTACTGCTCTGGAACACTTAGGCTGGCCGGCATGTGTCCTTCTTCGTTCCTGTGTCTGTCCCTTCGGGGAGTCCTGTTAGCCCGCTACAGCCCGGTTTACCGGAGTCCTGCTAGCCCAGTGCTACAGCCCGGACCCACTTGCTGATGACCGACACGTTCGAAGCTGGGTCATGGATGCCTGTCCCTGTAAGTCTGTGCCACTTTGGGTTTATGACTAGTCATGTCAGCCCGGGCTCCTTATCATATGGATGCTAGCGACACTATCATATACGTGAGCCAAAAGGCGCAAACGGTCCCGGGCAAAGGTAAGGCGACACCCGTGGGGATACCGTGCGCGAGGCCGCAAAGTGATATGAGGTGTTACCGGCTAGATCGATGTGACATCGAGTCGGGGTCCTGACATCGGAGTCGCAAAACACAGGATCCGGCGTATGCCGAGTTCTTTGGCAAGCCGGAGCCCATGAATGAGCGCCTCATATTCGGCGACGTTGTTGGAGGCGGCGAAGTGGATCTGCAGCACATACTTGAGCTTGTCGCCCTTAGGGGAGGTGAGGACGACGCCGGCTCCCAGGCCGGTGCGCATCTTGGAACCATCGAAATGCATCCGCCAATGGGTGGAGTCAGGCGCTGGCGGCAGGTACTGGGTCTCGGCCCAGTCGACGAGGAAGTCAGCCAGCGCCTGCGACTTGATGGCGGTGCGGGGCTGGTAGTAGATGGTGTAAGGAGCTAGATCTATATCCCATTTGGCCACTCGGGCGGAGGCGTCTCGGCTTCCAATGATCTCGGCGAGTGGAGCGGTGCAAACCACAGTGATTGGATGCTCTTGAAAGTAGGGCTTCAGCTTCTTGGCGGCAAAATGCACGCCGTAGCACATCTTCTGGTAGTGAGGGTAGTTCTGCTTGGAGGTCGACAGTACCTTGCTCAGGTAATATACCGGTCTCTGGACAGGGAGCGACTTGCCTTCCTCCTTGCGCTCGACTACAATGACTATGCTGACTACTCGGCTGGTGGCGGCGATGTACAAGAGCATGGGCTCTTTGGGAGTCGGAGCCGCCAACACGGGGGGAGTAGTCAACATCTTCATCAGCTGGAGAAATGCCTCATCCGCCTTGTGGTTCCACTCAAAAAAGGTGGTCTTCTTCATCAGTTGATACAAGGGCAGGGCTTTCTCGCCCAGCCGACTGATAAATCGGCTGATGGACGCCAGGCAGCCGGTGAACTTCTGCACATCCAACAGTCGGCTGGGTACCTCCATTCTCTCAATGGCCTTGATCTTCACGGGGTTGCACTCTATGCCACGTTCGGAGACCAGGAAGCCAAGGAGCTGGCCGGCTGGTACTCCGAAAACACACTTCTCAGGGTTGAGCTTGATCTGGAATCGGCGCAGATTTGCAAAGGTCTCCTTGAGGTCTTCCAGCAGTGTCCCACGCTTTTCCGTCTTTAACACCACATCATCCACATAGACGTGGGCGTTCCTACCGAGTTGCTTGAGGAGTCACTTCTGCATGCAACGCTGAAAGGTGGCGCCGGCATTCCTCAAGCCGAACGTCATTGTCAGGTAGCAGAAGGCTCCAAATGGTGTGATGAATGCGATCTTCAGTCTGTCCGCTGGGTTCAGCCTGATCTGGTGGTATCCTGAGTATGCGTCTAGGAAACTCAGCAACTCGCATCCGGCTGTGGAGTCTATCACCTGATCAATCCTTGGCAGAGCAAACGGGTCCTTTGGGCAGGCTTTGTTGAGGCTTGTGTAGTCGATGCACATCCGCCACTGCTTGTTCTTCTTCAGCACCAAAACCGGGTTTGCCAGCCACTCTGGAAAAAACACTTCCATGATAAAGCCGGCTGCCAAAAGCCGGGCTATCTCTTCTCCAACAACTCTTATTTTCTCTTCTGACAGGCGGCGCAAGGGCTGCCTGATGGGCTTCATATCTGGCCTAACGTGTAGCTTGTGCTCGGCGAATTCCGTCGGTACACCCGGCATGTCCTTGGGGGACCACGCAAAGATGTCCCGATTCTCACGGAGGAAATCGACTTCCTATTTGCTGTCAAGGCCCGTGCCCATAACAGCGTATCTCTGTGGGTGCTCCGGGTCCAAGGGTATCTTCTTGGTCTCTTTGGCCGGCTTGAACGATCCTTCCGCCTCCGACTCCTTGGGGTCGGGCGACATCTCTGGCTGCTTTCCGGCCATCGCCACGACTCGGTCAAGGAGCCGCTTCTCGGCCGCGATCACCAAGGACTCGGCCAGCCGACTGCTCTCGGCCGCGCAGGCGGATGACTTCTTGTAGTCGCCGGCTATGGTCAGAATCCCCTTGGAACTCGGCATCTTCATCTTGAGGTTGGCGTAGTGGGGAACCGCCATGAACTTGGCTAAGGCAGGTCGGCCAAGAAGGGCGTGGTACAGGCTCTCCAAGTCCACCACCTCGAACCAGACCGGCTCTCGGCGGAAGTGATCTTTGTCTCCGAAGAGGACGTCTATCAGGATCTTGCCGATCAGTGAACAGGAGAGGTCGGGTACAATTCCATGGAACACGGTGCGGCTGCTTTGCAGCTGTCTTCGCTTGATTTCTAGCTTCTCCATGGTGTCCTTGTACAGGATGTTTATGCTACTGCCTCCATCTATCAGGACCCGCGAAAAATGGGCGGCCCGCCTATCAGTGGCCAAGGTCGCTCCTAAGACCAGAGCATAAGAGCCCGGACTCGGCATCACCTCTGGGTGATCCGCCCGACTCCAGCTGATAGGCCTTTCGGACCAATGCATGAACTCTGGGGCATCTGTTGCTACTGCGTTTACTTCTTGCTGCTGCTGGCGCCTGCTGCGCCGGTCATCTACCACACTGGTGAATACTACGGAGGCTCCATGCTCTTCTGGGAACTCATCTTGTACTGCGCCGACTGGCCGAGCCACCGGCTGCTGGGGCGGTGGCGGAGGCGGCAGCCCAGCAGGCGGCGGAGGAGTGAGGCCGTCTCCCTTGGCGATCCTGGTGAGCCAGTGGCACTTTCTGGTGGTGTGGTTTGACGGCTTCACGCCGCTGTGGAACTTGCAAGGACCATCCAAAGTCTGCTCATAGGAGAAAGCCGGCAACCAATTGGACTTGCCGCCCTTCTGCCGCTTGGCCGGAGGCTGCCCCTCCGGCTGCTGATCTTCTACTACTGCGACCTGCCGACTGTTGGAAGTCGGTTGTTGGACCTTGCGTTTGTTGTCGTTCTGTTGCTGTCGCCGACTGGTGTCTCCAGCCGGAGTTCTGGGAGCCTGGGGAGTCACTTTACCAGTCGCGTTGACTTGAATCTCCATCTTCATAGAAGAGTCGGTCGTGGCGTACTTGTCTGCTATGACTAGCAGTTCGTCGAGGGTTTCTGGCTCGTCGCAGAGGAGCTTGTGCTTGAGGAGGGTGCCCTCTCGGCACCCGGCAGTGAAGTACTCGATAGCCTGCACCTCGTGCACGCCCTCGCAGGAGTTTCGACGTTCGCCCCAGCGCGTGAGGTAGTCGCGTGTTGATTCTTCAGGGCCTTGCACGCACAAGGAGAGCTGTCGCGGCTTGGGAGGTCGCTTGTACGTGCTTGTGAAGTTGCGGATGAAGGCTTCGGTGAAGTCGACCCAGCTATTGATGCTGCGGGGCTTCAGGCTGTTCAGCCATGTCCGGGCCGTGCCCTGGAGCATGAGAGGAACGTACTTCACGGCAACTCGCTTGTTGCCGTTTGCTATGTTGACGGCGGTGGAGTAGTCTATCAGCCAGTCTTCCGGCTTCACGGAGCCGGTGTACTTGGGTGTGTCTCGGGGGAGCGTGAACCCTTTGGGGAAAGGCTCGTCTCTGATGCGGGGCCCGAAGCAAGCCGGACCCAGCTCGTCTTCTTCTTCCAGCGCCAGGGATCGGTGGAGTCGGTCGATCCGATGGCGGGCGTCATTCTCTCCGACTCCCTCTCGGCGGCCAAGACGACCTCTGAGAGTCGGATGCTCAACAGGCGGCGGGGAAACTCGGTGCTCTCTTCTGGGCGGGGGAGGCAGGTAGTCGTCCCGCCGCTCTACTGCTCTTGGGTGGCCGTCTTGGTCGCGCTCGATGGTGATATGAGTCCGACTGTGACTGGCAGCCGGCTCCTTCTCTTTCCTTCTGCGGACTCTGCCAGTCAGCATCCGGGAGGTCGCGCCTTGATCTCGGCGGGGAGGCAAGTCGTCCTTCGGCTGCTGCAGCGCATCCGCGCGGCCGCCGGCCGCGTTTTGCGCAGCAACCGCGTCAAGGAGCTGCCGGACTCGCTCCGTCATCACACGGCGCTCCTCGCCCTCGAAGTTCTTTAGCTCGTCAGTCGCCGCTTGGGCGGCGCGAATATTCTCTGCTGGGGTGGCGTACACGGGCCGTTTTGCCCCGAGCAAGTCGGCGATTGCTGCGCCGCGCTGCCGGACTGCACACAGACGGCTCTGCCTAGTTGGAGCCGGCGAGCCGCCTACGGCGCGATCCATCTCGCACTGGTATGCCTCTGACAAGCGCCTCATGCTTGCCAGCTTCTTGGCGCCTTCGATGATTTGAAGGCGGCGCGTCTCCAGCGTCTCGGCGTCCGCGTCCTCTGGAATGGGCGCGGTTAGGTCTTGCAGGGCCGCGGCTAGAGGGTCCTGGGCTTCTTCGCCGGAGTGCTCGCCGTGGCTGATGACGAGCACCTCCGTGACGGCGCTTCCGCCGCTCTCCTCGTACGGAAGCGGCTCGTCGTAGACCACCACGTTGGTGGGGAAGATGTCAAGCGACACGGTGTCGGCGTCGACCAGCATCGGGTCGGTGGAGCCTACGGACTCCAAATCTATGGCAGGCTCGCCGGCAACGTGGAGTTGGTCGAGGAGACCCGCGAGAAGGCTCTCGGGGCCACTCGTGCCCGCGTCGGATGTGGGTTCGTCGGAGAGGCGCACCTCGCCGATAAGTTCGGCGAGGCTGCTTGCGGCGCAGGCGGCCTCAGCGCCGCGCAGCGTGTCGATGCAGACTCCGTCTGGCGAGCCTGGCTGGCTGCGCTCGCCAGGGAGGAAGAGGGTTCCCGTCCAGAATAGATCTCCGGACGACGGTGCACCTCGCCCCACGGTGGGAGCCAAATGTCGGGGGTTGGGTGCGACATATGCCAAAGGATGGCTTATCATGGTGGGGGCGAGTAGAACGTCGCCGGTGCCTAGAAACGGGATAAGGCGTAGACATGCACGCCGGCGAATCTTACCCAGCTTCGGGGCTCTCCGGGGAGATAACTTCCCTACTGCTGCTCTGAGGGGTCTCCGCATGGTCACTATAGCACGGTGACTACAATGGTGCTCCTGGAGCTGTATCGGGAGGCAGGAGAGAGCGAGGCTAGTTCTCTCCTCCCTGGGCTATGTGTCTATCTCTATCAAGGTCCGAACCCTTTGCATGGGTGCCCCGGGGGGGTTATATAGGCCTACCCCCCGGGGGTACAATGGTAATCCGACTGGGCGTGGGTCCCAGCCGTCTGTCTCTCATGTTGTCGTCCTTCCCGCCGGCTTCTGGGGCCCGCCGACTAGTGGGTCCCGCGGACAGGCCGGACACTCTGCGGCACTCCTGATGACGCAGGCCTGGTCATCGGGTCGTGGCAACAGTACCGCCGTCTATCAGGCGATCACTGTTGCCACTCCCCATTCAATCTGGTTTATGGCTTGTGGGGCCCTGGAGGGGAGACGGCCGACTCTGGGGAGGCCGACTCCCACAGGGCCGTCTTCGGGCGCTCTGGCCGCCTTCGATTCTCCCACTGACAGGCGGCCCCACGATCTTCGGGCCGTACAGGCCGGCGTCGTGGGCACAGTACGTCGCGCACTGTGGCTGAGGTCAGGGCGGGCATGGCAACAGTGCTGCGCCTCGCCGGAGATCTCCCAGCGATACGGCGCACTGTAGCCATGCCAGCCCCTCGTAGGCAGGAAGGGAAGGCCACGTCGTGACCGTACCCCGCATCGGGCTGCGTGAAGTGTCATGGGCCGGCTCCCATAGTCCGCACTCCTGGAGGTCGCCAGCTTGGAGTCGGCTTGCTTTGAAGTCGCCGTCTGGCATTCGACTCCTCCGGAGATCGCCAGCTGGGACTCGGCCTCTCTGGAGGTCGCCAGCTGGAACTCGGCTGGAGGGGCGTGGCCTGCCCCGATGTCTTAAAAGATCCTGGGTCCCGGGTCGGCCTACCCGTGGCCCATAACTCCGACAGTGCGACAAGCAACACATCGGCACCGGCACCTTGTAGTGAAAAAGGCCCATCAAAGTACATGATCCAGTTGCGGCTTGTTTCCTTGTCGGGGAGAGTGGTCTCATGTACCTCTTCGTCGGGCGTCGATGTCCATTCTGCAACAAACTCCATCAAGACTCTTCTGTGAATCGTCGAGGTGCTTTCGAACTTTAAACCGAAACTCGACAGCTCCAGGGCCCATTCCATGATCCTCCCCATTGCATCTGGGTTCTACAATATCCGTTGCAACGGGAGGTGGGTAACCACGGTGATCTCGTGTGCTTGGAAGTAATGAAGCAGCTTCCTCGAGGCCTTAAGGAGGCCGAAGAGCAATTTTTGCACACCTGAGTACCTCGACCTAGCCCCCTGCAAGAGGGAGCTGACGAAGTAAACTGGGTGCTGCACCATTTTCTTCTTCTGCGCCACTTCACCCAGTCGCGCGGGCCCTGTCGCACTGGCGTCAGCCTCCACCGGGGACTCGGTCTTTCCGGGACCGAGCCCTGCCGGGGAGGGTTCCGGCTCGCCATCTGTTGACTCTGCCGCTGCTGCTGCCTCTTTGTCGACCTCTCTCTGCGCCACCAGTGTGGCGCTAACCACCTGATTCATTGCCGCTAGATACAGCAGCAATGGTTCTTGTGGTTTGGGCGCAACCAGCACTGGGGAAGAGGAGAGGTACTTCTTCAAATCCTGCAGCGCTGCCTCGGCCTCTGGGGTCCACTCCATTGGGCCAGTCTTCTTCAAGATCTTGAAAAAAGGAAGGGCACGCTCCGCGGATTTGGAGATGAATCTGCTCATGGCGGCAACGCAGCCAGTGAGCCGACACCCGTCTTTGATCCATTTTGTTGCCTCAATCTGCTCGATGGCCTGGATTTTATCTGGGTTTGCCTTAATCCTGCGCTATGACACAAAGAACCCGAGAAGCTTGCCGGACGGGACACAGAAGACACACTTCTCAGGGTTCAACTTGAGGTTGATCTTGCAGAGGTTTGTAAATGTTTCCTCAAGATCTTGCACAAGTGTTGCTTTGTCCTTGGTTTTGACCACTATGTCATCCATATAAGCTTCCATATTTCTATGTAGCTGGGGCTCAAAACCAATTTGGACTGCTCTTGCAAAGCTTGAACCAGCACTCTTCAACCCAAAAGACATCCGTAAAAAGCAATACGTACCACATGGGGTGATGAACGTTGTCTTCTCCTCGTCTTATTTTGTCATGAAGATCTGGTGGTACCCTGAGTAGGCGTCGAGGAATGGTAATAGGTCACACCCAGCCGTGGAGTCAACAATCTGGTCGATGCACGGTAACGGGAGGGATCCTTTGGACAAGATTTATTGATGTCTGTGTAATTAATACATAGTCTCCACTCTCCGTTTGCCTTGCACACCACTACCGGGTTGGCCAACCACGTCAGATGGAGAACCCCCCTTACCAAGCCTGCCGCCTCTAGTTTTTTGATCTCCTCTGTGATTAATTCCTGCCTCTCTAGAGCTTGGTTCCTGACCTTCTGATTGACGGGCCATGCATGAGGACAGACAGCAAGATGGTGCTCAATCACTTCCTTGGGAACGCCGGGGATGTTGGAGGCTTGCCATGCAAACACATCGACATTCGCCCGCAGGAAAGTGACGAGCTCGCTTTCTTATTTGCTGTAGAGGGTGGAGCTTATGGTAAAAGCTCCCCCCGTGTTGTCCTCCTTGATGGGCACCTTCTTGGTCTCTGGTGGTGCAACTCTGGACTTCTTGCTCTTGCCAGTGGAGCTCTCTGGCATGTCCTCAACGGGAGCGCAACACCCCAAAGAGGTGCGCTTTCTAGAGTGGGTGCGAGAGGTCTTGCCGGTCTTTTTCCCTCCCGGGACTCCGTCGGTAGGAGCGGATGCCTTGGCGGCAGCTGCTGCAACTGCCCCCTAGTAGAGCTGGTCGGAGCAAATCAACGCGTCTTTCTTGTCAGAGGGGACGGTGATGATGTTCATTGGCCCGGGCATCTTCAGCGTGTTGTAGGCGTAATGTGAAGCCGCCATGAACTTGGCTAGTGTCGGGCGGCCGAGGATCTCATTGTAGGGCAAGGGGATCTCGGCTACATCAAAGACAATCCTCTCCGTCCTGTAGTTCAGCTCACCTACAAACGTCACAGGCAGCGTGACCTTTCCCTTCGGCTGGATCCTCCCCGGGTTGACCCCTTGGAACATGCCCGTCTCCTCGAGGTCTCCATCAGGGATCTGCAGCCTCTTGATCACAACAGGCGAGATCAAGTTCAGACCGGCCCCGCCATCAACCAGCATCTTCGTCACCTTGAGGTTGCGGATTGTTGGTGAAACCAACAACGGCAAGCACCCACCCACAGTAGTGCGGTCAGGATGGTCCTCGGTGTCGAAGATGATAGGCGTGCTGGACCACTTCAGCGGTTTCCGTGCATCGAGCGATGGCTCCACCGCTGATCTCATGCGCCCACTGCTTGAGCTGGCGGTGGAATGTATGCAGCAACGCGCCACCATCGATGCACATGGCTTCTATGGCTTTCTGGAACTTGTGGTCGCCGGACTCACCGTCCTCATCGTGATCATCGTCTTCCTGCTTCTTGTCGCGGCCCCGGGCGCACACTTCTTGCCGGATCCCTCGGCACCCTCTTGGCCCTTCTCCTTGTCCTGCCGCTCATACTCGGCTTTCTACTTCTCAGCGAGCAGCTCCACTTGCTGGCAGTTCTGGAGGTCATGGCTTGGTGCGGTGGATCTTGCAATACTGCTTGTCAGAGCCCCTGGCTTATCGGCAGCCGCCAAGGCCCGGCAAGCGGCAAACCCGGCAACCTCCTTGCCGAGGTCACTCGCCTTGGGTTTCTTGGTGGCGCCGGTATCGTTGGACCCCTCGACGGCAAGCATGGTCTTGCCCTTGCGTTCTTGTTACGGCGCCGACCCTTCTTCTCTAGGGTGGCGGTATCATCCGTGGAGTCGGTTTCCGTGCCGGCGTCTTCACCGGGGTACTTCCTCCCCTCTTCAGCCCGAGCGCACCGTTCGGCCAGAACATAAAGTTTGGCCACATCCTTGACCTTGTTCATCGCCAGCTCCTCACGCATCTTACGATTGTGCACATTCTGATGGAATGCACTGATCACGGTGGCAGGATGAACGTCGGGGATGTTGTAATGCACTCGGCTGAACCTTTGGATGTACTTACACAAGTTTTCTCCTTCTTTCTGGGGGATGATGTGCAAGTCGGTCGCCTGGCCATGAGCTTGGTGGCCTCAAGTAAAGGCGCCAACAAACTCATGACACAGATCCGCCCAAGAAGAAATGGAGTCCACCAGCAAGTGCATCAACCATGACATAACATTGGGCTTGAGTGCCAACGGGAAGTAATTGGCAAGCACCTTATCATCGCGGGCCCCATCAGCTTGCACTGCAATGGTGTAGATGCTGAGGAACTCCGACGGGTGAGTCTTGCCATTGTACTTCTCGCCAACGTCGGGCTTGAACATGCGGTGGGAGGGCCACTAGAACTGCCGCACCTCACAGGTGAAGGCCGGACAACCCACCTTGTAGGGTAGGCCACCATAGCCTCCCGGTGCTGGGTGGTCCGTAGTGGGCCCTGCCCGCCTGTCCGACTGGTGGCGCGCGTCACGCCGGCGCTCGATGGTGGTTTGAGCGTCTTCATGAGCTTGCTCCCGCAGAACTTGACGTTGGTCGCGGTGGGTTCGCGGGTCGGACAACGCTATGGAGATATCATCACGAGCGTCGTCGCGACGGACCGACACCCGCGGTGGCCAGTATGGAGGAGGGGAGTGCATCGTGGCCGCCTCACCTCCGGCCGGACCTCCGCTGGCGTGCGGTGGCTTGACAGAGCGACGGCCCATGGGTCCCGCCGGCCGCAACTCATCATTGTTAGCAATGTTGACGAGGCTCCGGACGGTAGCCCTCTAGTCGTCAAGCTTCTCCGCAGCGGGAGGAAAGTCGAGGAGTAGCTGTGCGCGTGCTAGGGCTTCTGCTGGCGTGGGGGCGGCAAAAGCTGTGTGGACCGTGATGCGCTTCGACTTCTAACCGCGTTAGAAGGAGCCCCATTACGGCCCTGCAGCCATCCGCCACCTCAACCAGCACCTCGACGCGCATGCTGGCCCTCCTCATCATGTGAAGGGCGCATGGGACTCTTCCCAGGGCAGCGCCCAGGGTCACCAGCAGGGCGGCACTGCTCATCACGCATGACCTGAGAAGAGCGCGCCATGGGCGCCGACGTTGGTGTCTTGGAGGTCGTTGTGCCGCCGTCTGGCAGCACGACGACGCCCCTGGAGGGCCCCGCGCTACCTGCGGGGGGCTCGATTGCGTCTCTGGAGCTCGCGACGCGTGGCTCGTCGCCTGGCGTACGAACAATGCCGCTCACTAGGCCTGGACTGCCAGGGTGATGTGGATGTTCGCGGGCCATGCCACGGGTTCTGTCCGCGACTGGCCCGCTATTGGTCCGCACTGGTACTGGTAGTACGGTCCCGGACGAACCGATCGCCGTGGTCGTCGTCTTCTTAGGAGCTATAGCGACGAAGAACTGCTAGGCCAACTACTAGACCAGATTCTCACGATTGCGCCCCCTACCTGGCGTGCCAAAGATGTCGAAGGGAAACGACACCTATGGGATCACGAGGATCCCTTCTGCGGTTGCGGGGTGACGGATCGTGAGAAGAGAAGGATTAGTAACCAGCACAAGGATCATTTACCCAGGTTCGGGCCGCGAGGGACGCGTAAAACCCTAGTCCTGCTTTGGTGGATGTATTGAGTGTTCTTGGGCTCTTGAACTAGCTATGGTGGCTGCGTGGTTCAAAAGAGCCGAACCCCCCTCCAGTACGCCATGGGCCTCCTTTTATAGTCGAAAGGGGCTGCCACAGTGGCACACATGTGGTGGAAAGGCCTATAGTGCTACAAGCTTATCGCTCGTATTACAGGACAAGCCGCATTTAATGTGTAGCTTAGGTGTCCTCTTGCTTTATCGGGGACGGGAGCGAGGCCCGTCCCGTCCGTCGCCGCTCCTCCTCGCTTCGACACGCGCCCTGGCCAACGATGCATGCGGCGCCATGTAGGCAGGCAAGCAGCTGAGGTGGTGCGGTGGTGGAGCCATCACGAAGATCTACATGCCGCCACGCAGGCGCGTGCTGAGTTGGCCTGGAAGCTGCATTTTTCCACGCAGGTGCCTGACCAGCTGGTTAGGCTGGCAGTTGCATGTGAACAATGGTGGAGACTTGGTTGGTGCGGGCCTGGCAGTGGCCCCACCGACGCCCTTGCCAAGGGTCTTGCCGAGTGGCCCGGCAAGGGTCTGATCGCGGCGCGCTGTCATCCCCGGCAAGGATCTTGCCGGGGGTCTTGCGGGTTTCCTCGGCAAGGATCTTGTCGAGGATCGTTGCCTTCCAATCCTCATCTGATCTCATATATTCTTTGTCTTCACAAAGATCTGCATGCCACCATGGTGGTGCCTCCCGAGCCCTGGCCGAACGTGGTTGATGGTGTTGGAGAATATGGATTTGAGGGTGGCTCACTCCACTGGTGTGGGCGAGCTGCCCCGGCAAGGGTCTTGCCGGGGGAACCTGCTTCGTCCATCTGCTCTATGTGGTCTTGGTCTTTGATGTTGCGCTGATTGTTTTTGCGGCTTCGACTCCTCCCTTTTGCCCTACTAACTGTGGCTTTGGCCTGTGGCTCTGACTGCCCACGCACAAGTAAGGGGTACAAAGAGTGCCCCTACTTTAGTACACCGACAGAGCCGGACAGTCGATCCGCTCTGCTATCGCTACCCAGTCCTGTTAAATTGGCCGGGAGGCTTAGATTCTTCCTGCGGATATGGTAGGGAAAGTCACATCTTGTGAAATATGAAGACCTTACCGGATTGGCGGGCCGTTTTGCGCCGAGTCTGCGATCCTCGGTAATGTGAGGAGGTACCTCAGCGGCCTTGAAAAGCACCTTCCAGACGTCTTTGTGCGTCGTGGCGAAGAGCTCTCGCAGCATCTGGTGTTCGGCCGGGTCGAACTCCCACATATTGAATGCCTGTCTTTGACACGGGAGGATCCGGCGGAAGAGGTTATCATGTTTTTGACACAGTTCTGGAGTCCGGTCAGCTCCGCCGGCGCACCCCAGGCTAAGCCTTTCTTTTTCTAGGAAGTGAGCCGCATGGGGATGCCAGATCAAAATTCAGGGGCCGCCGCCCAGTTGGCGTCGCGCGGCTCGGTGATGTAGAACCATCCCGATTGCCACCCCTTCACGTTCTCCACATAGGAGCCTTCAAGCCATATGACGTTGGGCATCTTGCCCACCATCGCGCATCCGCACTCCGCTTGCTGGCCAACCACAATCCTCGGCTTTACATTGAAGGTCTTTAGCCACAGGCCGAAGTGGGGCTTGATGTGGAGGAAAGCCTCGCAGATGACGATAAACACCGAGATATTGAGGATGAAATTGGGGGCTAGATCATGAAAATCTAGCCCATAGTAAAACATGAGCCCGCGGACAAATGGGTGGAGAGGGAATCCCAGCCCGCGGACGAAGTGAGCCACGAACACCACCCTCTCGTGGGATTCCGGTGTAGGGACGATCTTCCCTGCATCCGGGAGCCGGTGCGCGATGTCTGCGGCCAGATATTCGGCCTCTCGGAGCTTCGTGATGTCCTCCTCCGTAACGGAGGAGACCATGGATACGTCTCCAACGTATCTATAATTTATGAAGCATTCATGCTATTTTATTATCTGTTTTGAATGATTATGGGCTTTATTATACACTTTTATATTAATTTTGGGACTAACCTATTAACCGGAGGCCCATCCCATATTGTTGTTTTATTGCCTGTTTCAGTATTTCGAAGAAAAGGAATATCAAACGGAGTCCAAACGGAATGAAACCTTCGACAGCAAGATTTTTGGAAAGATTATGATCCAGGAGACTTGGAGTGCAAGCCGGGGGGTCATCAAGGAAGCCACGAGACAGGGGGCGCGCCCACCCCCCTGGGGCGCGCCCTACCCTCTCGTGGGCCCCTCGAGGCTCCCCCGACCGACTTCTTTCGCCTATATAAGCCTACGTACCCTAAAAACATGGAATATCAAGATAGATCGGGAGTTCCGCCGCCTCAAGCCTCTATAGCCACCAAAAGCCTCTCGGGAGCCCTTCCCGGCACCCTGCCGGAGGGGGATCCTTCACCGGTGGCCATCTTCATCATCCCGACGCTATCCATGACGAGGAGGGAGTAGTTCACCCTCGAGGATGAGAGTACGTACCAGTAGCTATGTGTTTGATCTCTCTCTCTCATGTTCTCTCTCGTGTTCCCTCTATGGCACGATCTTGATGTATCCCGAGCTTTGCTATTGTAGTTGGATCTTATGGTGTTTCTCCCCCTCTACTCTCTTGTTATGAATTGAGTTTTCCCTTTGAAGTTATCTTATCGGATTGAGTCTTTTATGAGAACACTTGATGTATGTCTTGCCGTGCTTATCTATGGTGACAATGGGATATCATGTGCCACTTGATGTATGTTTTGGTGACCAACTTGCGGGTTCCGCCCATGAACCTATGCATAGGGGTTGGCACACATTCTTGACTCTCCGGTAGAAACTTTGGGGCACTCTTTGAAGTACTTTGTGTTGGTTGAATAGATGAATCTGAGATTGTGTGATGCATATCGTATAATCATGCTCACGGATACTTGAGGTGACAATGGAGTATCTAGGTGACATTAAGGTTTTGGTTGATTTGTGCCTTAAGGTGTTATTCTAGTACGAACTCTTGAATAGGTTGATCCGAAAGAATAACTTTGAGGTGGTTTCGTACCCTACCATAATCTCTTCGTTTGTTCTCCGCTATTAGTTGCTTTGGAGTGACTCTTTGTTGCATGTTGAGGGATTGTTATATGATCTATCTATGTTATTATTGTTGAGAGAACTTGCACTAGTGAAAGTATGAACCCTATGCCTTGTTTCCTACCATTGCAATACCATTTACGCTCACTTTTGCCATTAGTTACCTTGCTGTTTTTATAATTTTAGATTACAAATACCTTTATCTACCATCCATATTGCACTTGTATCACCATCTCTTTGCCGAACTAGTGCACCTATACAATTTACCATTGTATTGGGTGTGTTGGGGACACAAGAGACTCTTTGTTATTTGGTTGCAGGGTTGTTTGAGAGAGACCATATTCATCCTACGCCTCCTACGGATTGATAAACCTTAGGTCATCCACTTGAGGGAAATTTGCTATGTCCTACAAACCTGTGCACTTGCAGGCCCAACAACGTCTACAAGAAGAAGGTTGTGTAGTAGACATCAACCATCCACTTGCCTCCTGCTCCGGACATGTTTGGAATAGCTTTGCGGAGAAAGGTAAAAACTTGGGCGCTGGAGCTCAAGTGTGCGAGAATGGATGAGTGAAGGAAGAAGAAGGCGTGGGTGAAAAAGGAGAATCTATCGGATTTCGGGTTCCGGCAGACCCTCAAGGTTCGAACTCTGGGGTGCACGTGAAGATCACACCTCGTGTTGAGCATGTGTTGATGAAGATGGGCCGTACTGGGCCACTCCTTGAGCCACGCCGCAGGCCGCAGGCAAGCAAGTCTGGGTACCCCTATTCCCAGAACGCCGACATAATCCCTATCTCTTTATAAAGGCGGTAGAAACTGTGCGCCTCCCCACTTGCCCGGTAAAATCGCTTATTCCCCAAAGCTCCACGATTGATGCCGCGGTTGGGTTACCCACACCCTTATTGAAGAGAATACCGTGATAAGGGGACACGATCTCTGCTTTGACAAGACATGCCAATAAAACCGCCTCGCGGTATGTGCGGTGGTAGGTTGAGAAAAACGGTTCGCATAATTACCGGGCCACAGCGTGAGGTCACACTATGAAAAGTTGTCGGCAGATTAGATTTGTGGAAAATTGTACCCTCTACGGTGGAAATTGTACTCTCACACTATGAAAATTGTACTCTCTATGGTGCGGCCCCCCTTTCCTTCTCTCCTACTCCTCCTTCCCTTCCCTCTGCTACTCCAACTTGGGAAGGGGGAATCCTACTCCCACCAGGAGTAGGACTCCCCCCTTGGGCGCACCTAGAGAGGGTCGGTGAGGGAGTCCTGGATTAGGGGGTCCTCGGACAGCCGGACTATATACTTTGGCCGGACTGTTGGACTACGAAGATACAAGACTGAAGACTTCATCCCATGTCCGGATGGGACTCTCCTTTGCGTGGAAGGCAAGCTTGGCAATTCAGATATGTAGATCTCCTTCTCTGTAACCGACTCTATGTAACCCTAGCCCACTCCGATGTCTATATAAACCGGAGGGTTTAGTCCGTAGGACGACAACAATCATATCATAGGCTAGCTTCTAGGGTTTAGCCTCTACGATCTCGTGGTAGATCGACTCTTGTAATACTCATATCATCAAGATGAATCAAGCAGGAAGTAGGGTATTACCTCCATCGAGAGGGCCCGAACCTGGGTAAACATCATGTCCCCCGCCTCCTTTTACCATTAGCCTTAGATGCACAGTTTGGGACCCCCTACCCGAGATCTACCGGTTTTGACACCGACAGCCGGCCCTCCCACTCCTCCACTCCTTTATATACGGGGGCAGGGGGGCACCTCTAGACACAACAATTGATCATTGATCTCTTAGCCATGTGCGGTGCCCCCCTCCACCATATTCCATCTCGGAAATATTGTAGCAGTGCTTAGGCGAAGCCCTGTGTCGGTAGCATCATCAACACCGTCATCACGCCGTCGTGCTGACGGAACTCTCCCGCAAAGCTCTGCTGGATCAGAGTTCGTGGGACGTCATCGAGCTGAATGTGTGCATAACTTGGAGGTGCCGTGCGTTCGGTACTTGGATCGGTCGGATCATGAAGACGTACGACTACATCAACCGTGTTGTCATAACGCTTCCGTTTACGGTCTACGAGGGTACGTAGATGACACTCTCCCCTCTTGTTGGTATGCATCACCATGATCTTGCGTGTGCATAGGATTTTTTTTGAAATTACTACGTTCCCCAACAGTGGCATCCGAGCCAGGTTTATGCGTAGATGTTATATGCACGAGTAGAACACAAATGAGTTGTGGGCGATACAAGTCATACTTCTTACCAGCATGTCATACTTTGGTTCGGCGGTATTGTTGGATGAAGCGGCCCGGACCGACATTATGCGTACACTTACGCGAGACTGGTTCTACGGACGTGCTTTGCACATAGGTGGCTGGCGGGTGTCAGTTTCTCCAACTTTAGTTGAACTGAGTGTGGCTACGCCCGGTCCTTGAGAAGGTTAAAACAACACTAACTTGACGAAATATCGTGGTGGTTTTCATTCATAGGTAAGAACGGTTCTTGCTCAGCCCGTAGCAGCCACATAAAACTTGCAACAACAAAGTAGAGGACGTCTAACTTGTTTTTGCAAGGCATGTTGTGATGTGATATGGTCAAGACATGATGCTAAATTTTATTGTATGAGATGATCATGTTTTGTAACAGAGTTATCGGCATCTGGCAGGAGCCATATGGTTGTCGCTTTATTGTATGCAATGCAATCGCCCTGTAATTGCTTTACTTTATCACTAAGCGGCAGCGATAGTCATAGAAGCAATAGTTGGCGAGACAACAATGATGCTACGATGGAGATCAAGGTGTCGCGCCGGTGACAATGGTGATCATGACAGTGCTTTGGAGATGGAGATCACAAGCACAAGATGATGATGGCCATATCATATCACTTATATTGATTGCATGTGATGTTCATCCTTTATGCATCTTATTTTGCTTTGATTGATGGTAGCATTATAAGATGATCTCTCACTAAATTTCAAGATAAAAAGTGTTCTCCCTGAGTATGCACCGTTGCCAAAGTTCGTCGTGCCGAGACACCACGTGATGATCGGGTGTGATAAGCTCTACGTTCATCTACAACGAGTGCAAGCCAGTTTTGCACACACAGAAAACTCGGGTTAAACTTGACAAGCCTAGCATATGCAGATATGGCCTCGGAACACTAAGACCGAAAGGTCGAGCGTGAATCATATAGTAGATATGATCAACATGGCTATGTTCACCATTGAAAACTACTCCATTTCACGTGATGATCGGTTATGGTTTAGTTGATTTGGATCACGTGATCACTTAGATGATTAGAGAGATGTCTATCTAAGTGGGAGTTCTTAAGTAATTTGATTAATTGAACTTTAATGTATCATGAACGTAGTCCTGATAGTATTCTGCAAATTATGTGGTAGATCAATAGCTCGTGTTGTTGCTTCCCTATGTTTATTTTGATATGTTCCTAGAGAAAAACTATGTTGAAAGATGTTAGTAGCAATGATGTGGATTGGATCCGTCATCTGAGGATTATCCTCATTGCTGCACAAAAGAATTATGTCCTTGATGCACCGCTAGGTGACAGACCTATTGCAGCATGAGACGCAGACATTATGAACATTTGACAAAGCTCAGTATGATGACTACTTGATAGTTTAGTGCACCATGCTTTACATCTTAGAACTGGGACTTCAAAAATGTTTTGAATGCCACAGAGCATATAAGATGTTCCAAGAGTTGAAATTGGTATTTCATACTCCTTCCCGTGTCGAAAGGTATGAGACCTTTGACAAGTACTTTGCCTACAAGATGGAGGAGAATAGCTCAGCTAGTGAGCATGTGCTTAGAATGTCTAAGTGCTACAATCACTTGAATCAAGTGGGAGTTAATCTTCCAGGTAAGATAGTGATTGACAGAGTTCTCTAGTCACTATCACCAAGTTACTATAACTTCGTGATGAACTATAATATGCAAGGGGTAACAGAAACGATTCCCAAGCTCTTTGTGATGCTGAAATCAACGAAGGTAGAAATCAAGAAAAGCATCAAGTGTTGATGGTTGACAAGATCACTAGTTTCAAGAAAAGGGAAAAGGGAAGAAGGGGAACTTGTAGGGCCTTGAAGTATGTCTAGAGGGGGGGTGATTAGACTACTTGACCAATTAAAAACTTAACCTTTTCCCAATTTTAGAGTTTGGCAGATTTTAGCTATCTTGGGACAAGTCAAGCAATCATCACACAATTCATGCAAGCATGCAAAGAGTATATAGGCAGCGGAAATTAAAGCATGCAGCTTGCAAGAAAGTAAAGGGAAGGGTTTGGAGGATTCAAACGCAATTGGAGACACGGATGTTTTTGGCGTGGTTCCGATAGGTGGTGCTATCGTACATCCACGTTGATGGAGACTTCAACCCACGAAGGGTAACGGTTGCACGAGTCCACGGAGGGCTCCACCCACGAAGGGTCCACGAAGAAGCAACCTTGTCTATCCCACCATGGTCGTCGCCCACGAAGGACTTGCCTCACTAGCGGTAGATCTTCATGAATTAGGCGATCTCCTTGCCCTTACAAACTCCTTGGTTCAACTCCACAATCTTGTCGGAGGCTCCCAAGTGACACCTAGCCAATCTAGGAGACACCACTCTCCAAGAAGTAACAAATGGTGCGTTGATGATGAACTCCTTGCTCTTGTGCTTCAAATGATAGTCTCCCCAACACTCAACTCTCTCTCATAGGATTTGGATCTGGTAGAAAGAAGATTTGAGTGGAAAGCAACTTGGGGAAGGCTAGAGATCAAGATTCATATGGTAGGAATGGAATATCTTGGCCTCAACACGTGAGTAGGTGGTTCTCTCTCAGAAATGGTAAGTTGGAAGTGTAGGTTTGTTCTGATGGCTCTCTCCACGAATGAAGAGGAGGTGGAGGGGTATATATAGCCTCCACACAAAATCTAACCGTTACACACAATTTACCAAACTCGGTGGGACCGATTCAACAGACTCGGTCGGACCGATTTAGTAAACCTAGTGACCGTTAGGATTTTCGGTGGGACCGACATGCAACTCGGTACGACCGATTTGATTAGCGTTAGGGCATAACGTTATCTCGGTGAGACCAATTACACAAACTCGGTTGGACCGATTTTGGTAATAAGCTTTCAAGAGAGTTGGTCAGGTAAACTCGGTGGGACCGATTTGCTCTTTTAGGTGAGACCAAAATGTTACAAAAGGGAAACAGAGAGTTTACATTGCAATCTTGGTGGGACCGATCACTCACTTAGGTTAGACCGAAATGTTACGAAGGGAAACAGAGAGATTACAATCCCATCTCGGTGAGACCGAGATCCCTATCGGTAGGACCGATTTGCCTAGGGTTTGTGGAAGTGGCTATGACATTAGAACTCGGTGTCGCCGGATATAATGAATCGGTGTGACCGATTTTGGCTTTAGGTTTAGGTCATTTGTGGATCTGAGAAAGTAGTTGAGGGTTTTTGGAGCATATCACCAAGCACATGAAGCAAGAGGCTCATTAAGCAACACCTCGTCCCTCCTTGATAGTATTGGCTTTTCCTATAGACTCAATGTGATCTTGGATCACTAAAATGTAAAATGAAGAGTCTTGAGCTTTTGAGCTTGAGCCAATCCTTTGTCATTAGTATTTTTAGGGATCCACTTTCATCATCCATGCCATGCCATTCATTGAGCTTTCCTGAAATAATAGTCTTGGAATAGCATTAGCCCAATGAGCTATATGTTGTTATGAATTACCAAAACCACCTAGGGATAGTTGCACTTTCAATCTCCCCCTTTTTGGCAATTGATGACAACATATAGACCAAAGCTTCGACAAATGATAATAAGATTGAAAAACATCGTCGCTTTGAGAAGTATGTGATAAGCAAGAGCTCCCCCTAAATTTGTGCATAGTTTAGGATTTGCTTTGGACTGCAAATGCTTAGCAAGAGTTCCCCCTAAATTCGTCGCTTTGAATTACCGAAACCACCTAGGGATAGTTGCACTTTCAACACTTCAAGAAGAATAGCAAGCAAGTTGCTTCTCCAATGAAGAAGCCCAAAGCTAGACCCAAGCCTGGAACTAAGTGCTTCTACTGCAAAGGGAATGGTCACTGGAAGCGGAACTACCCCAAACATTTGGCAGGTAAGAAGGATGGCAAAGTAAACAAAGGTATATTTGATATACAAATTATTGATGTGTACTTTAGTAGTGGTCATAGTAACCCCTCGGTATGTGATACTAGTTTAGTTGCTAAGAGTAGTAACGTGAAACGGGAGTTGCAGAATGAATATAGACTAGTTAAGGGTGAAGTGACGATGTGTGTTCGAAGTGATTCCAAGATTGATATGATCATCATCGCACACTCCCTATACTTTGGGGATTAGTGTTGAACCTAAATAAGTGTTATTTGGTGTTTGAGTTCAGCATGAATATTATTTGATCATGTTCACTGCAATACGGTTATTCATTTAAATTAGAGAATAATTGTTGTTCTGTTTACATGAATAAAACCTTCTATGGTCAATGAAAATGGTTTGTTGGATCTCGATCGTAGTGATACACATATTCATAATATTGAAGAAAAAAGATAGAAAGTTAATAATGATAGTGCAACTTATTTGTGGCACTGCCGTTTAGGTCATATTGGTGTAAAACGCATGAAGAAACTCCATGCTAATGGGTTTTTGGAAGCACTTGATTATGAATCACTTGATGCTTGCGAACCATGCCTCATGGGCAAGATGACTAAGACTCCCTTCTCCGGAACAATTGAGCGAGCAATTGATTTATTGGATATAATACATACTGATGTATGCGGTCCGATGAGTGTTAAGGCTCACGACAAGTATCATTATTTTCTGACCCTCACAGATGATTTGAGAAGATATGGGTATATCTACTTGATGAAACATAAGTCTGAAACATTTGAAAAGTTCAAAGAATTTCAGAGTGAAGTGGAAAATCATCGTAACAAGAAAATAAAGTTTCTATGATCTGATCGTGGAGACGAATATTTGAGTTACGAGTTTGGTCTTCATTTGAAACAATGTGAAATAGTTTCGCAACTCACGCCACCTGGAACACCACAATGTAATGGTGTGTCCGAACGTCATAATCCTACTTTACTAGATATGGTGCGATCTATGATGTCTCTTACAGATTTACCACTATCGTTTTGGATTTATGCATTAGAGATAGCTGCATTCATGTTAAAAGGGCACCATCTAAATCCGTTGAGACGACACCGTATGAACTGTGGTTTAGCAAGAAACCTAAGTTGTCGTTTCTTAAAGTTTGGGATTGTGATGCTTATGTGAAAAAGTTTCATCCTGACAAGCTCAAACCCAAATCGGAGAAATGTGTCTTCATAGGATACCCAAACAAGACAGTTGGGTACACCTTCTACCACAGCTCCGAAGGCAAGATCTTTGTTGCTAAGAATGGATCCTTTCTAGAGAAGGAGTATTCTCGAAAGAAGTGAGTGGGAGGAAAGTAGAACTTGATGAGGTAACTATACCTGCTCCTGAATTAGAAAGTAGTTCATCACAGAAATCAGTTCCAGTGATTCCTACACCAATTAGTGAGGAAGCTAATGATGATGATCATGTAACTTCAGATCAAGTTACTAACGAACCTCGTAGGTCAACCAGAGTAAGATCCGCACCAGAGTGGTACGGTAATCCTGTTCTAGAGGTCATGTTACTTGACCATAACAAACCTACGAACTATGAGGAAGCGATGATGAGCCCATATTCCACGAAATGGCTTGAGGCCATGAAATCTGAGATGGGATCCATGTATGAGGACAAAGTGTGGACTTTGAATGACTTGCCCGATGATCGGCAAGCCATAGAAAATAAATGGATCTTCAAGAGGAAGACGGACGCTGATAGTAGTGTTACTATCTACAAAACTGGACTTGTCGAAAAAGGTTTTTGACAAAGTTCAAGGTGTTGACTACGATGAGATTTTCTCACTCGTAGCGATACTTAAGTCTGTCCAAATCATGTTAGCAAATTGCCACATTTTATGAAATCTGGCAAATAGATGTCAAAACTACATTCCTTAAAGGATTTCTTACAGAAGAGTTGTATATGATGCAAACAAAAGGTTTTGTCAATCCTAAAGGTGCTAACAAAATGTGCAAGCTCCAGCGATCCATCTATGGACTGGTGCAAGCATCTCAGAGTTGGAATATACGCTTTGATGAGTTGATCAAAGCATATAGTTTTATACAGACCTATGGTGAAGCCTGTATTTACAAGAAAGTGAGTGGGAGCACTACACCATTTCTGATAAATATATGTGAATGACATATTGTTGATCAAAAATAATGTAGAATTTTTCTGGAAAGCATAAAGGAGTATTTGAAAGGAGTTTTTCAAAGAAAGACCTCGGTGAAGCTGCTTACATATTGAGCATCAAGATCTATAGAGATAGATCAAGACAGTTGATAAGTTTTTTTCAATGTGTACATACCTTGATAAGATTTTGAAGTAGTTCAAAATAAAATAGTCAAAGAAAGAGTTCTTGCCTATGTTACAAGGTGTGAAATTGAGTAAGACTCAAAGCCTGACCACGGCAGAAGATAGAGAGAGAATGAAAGTCATTCCCTATGCATCAGCCATAGGTTCTATAAAGTATGCCATGCTATGTACCAGACCTATTGTATACCCTGTGTCGGTGTCAAAACCGGCGGATCTCGGGTAGGGGGTACCGAACTGTGCGTCTAGGCGGATGGTAACAGGAGACGAGGGACACGATGTTTTACCCAGGTTCGGGCCCTCTTGATGGAGGTAAAACCCTACGTCCTGCTTGATTAATATTGATGATATGGGTAGTACAAGAGTGGATCTACCACGAGATCAAGGAGGCTAAACCCTAAAGCTAGCCTATGGTATGATTGTTGTAATGTATGTTGTGTCCTACGGACTAAAGCCCTCCGGTTTATATAGACACCGGAGGAGGCTAGGGTTACACAGAGTCGGTTACAATGGTAGGAGATCTACATATCCGTATCGCCAAGCTTGCCTTCCACGCCAAGGAAAGTCCCATCCAGACATGGGACGAAGTCTTCAATCTTGTATCTTCGTAGTCTTGGAGTCCGGCGGATGATGATAGTCCGGCTGTTCGGACACCCCCTAGTCCAGGACTCCCTCAGTAGCCCCCGAACCAGGCTTCAATGACGATAAGTCCAGCGCGTATATAGTCTTCGGCGTTGCAAGGCGGGTTCTCCCTTCAAGTTCCATGTACCTGCCGAACAGTGTCCGGCTTTATCATAAATACTGTGTTTCTCGGCTTCTACGCCCAATAATGGCCTTTTTCCACGCGTCGCACGAATGCGAAAAGCCAGGGTGTCTTTTATGCTTCACCCCCTAGTCGTGCGAGTCGTCCGCCTACAAAAGAGGCAAAAATCCAGATCCAAACCACACCATCTTCCTCCCGCGAATACTTCATCGGAGCGCCCTTGACCTAGAAATCCATTCCATCATGGACCGTCGACGCGGCTCCTCTTCTCGCGCTCCCAGCCCACCGCCAGGGGATTGGAGGAGGTGCTCTGTTCCGCACAACGAGCTAGTGAAGCTCCAAGCAGGGGGATATCTCCCTCCGGCCTTCATGGTCCCGGTTCGAGCCGGGCTGGTCACTTATCAAGGTGGGAGGCAAGCGGAGGCTTCCCCAAGCCCCAATAAAGGGGAGCGAGTATGCTTCGTCCCTTATCTGATAAGGGGACTCGGATTCCCAATACATCCGTTCCTCCGCGGGCTCCTGGAGTTCTACTGGCTCCAGCTCCACCACCTCACGCCCGCCTCTGTCCTGCATATCGCGGGCTACGTAGCTCTTTGCGAGCTATTCCTGGGCATTGAGCCCCATTTTTCATTGTGGAAGAGGCTATTCTGCCTCGTACCCTGTTCTCACGAGGGGTCCATGTATCAAGTGGGCGGCGCCGAAATATGGCGCATCGCCGGGACCGGATACCCATCCGGTACTCCCAAGAAGGCGTCCGAAGACTGGCCTTCAGAGTGGTTTTACATAGGAGACGCTCCGCTGCCGGACCCAGTCCGGATTGGCCTCCCGGAGTTTAATGCTGCTCCTCTGAAGAAACGCCTCAGCTGGCGCCCACGGAGCCCCCGATTGGAGGAAGACAAGAGCGTCCATTACTTGATGGGCCGAATAAGATTACTGGCCCATTCCGGGTTGACCATGATTGGAGTCATGGCGACATGCATCATGCGGGGGGTACAGCCATTGCAATACAGAGGCCACCCCATGTGGGATTTCAACGCGGAAGACGATGCCACCCGTCATGGCCGCGAAGGGCCGGATTCGACCGAGGATCTGGTGGAGATCCTGTCTAGCCTGTACAAGGGGGAGAAGGAGGACTTCCTTCGAACGAACCCTTTGAATGGGTTTTCCATGAACAGCCCTAGAGGATGGGTAAGCGAACACTTTCAAGGGCTCAACCCATGCTTTCGAAGTTTAGGCTTCTTACATTATGTCTTCGGCGCAGGATCTACGCCGGACTGTGGAGGACATGGTAAGTCCCGCTCCGCAACCTGAGGATCCAGAAAGATTCCTGGATCCGGCCTCCGAAGAGGATCCGGACATCAAGGTGGAGCTGATCGACGGGGTATTTCACCAGCTCAGCATGGATAATGCTTTGGTCGCCATTACGGCGGACTACCCCGGACTGTATCCGGCTTCCCAGGTGACTGTGACCGAGGTCCGAACACCATTATCTCTTCCTTGCCTATTTCTGACCTTCGCGAACGATGGTATTCTACAGGAAGCGCCTTTACGGCGGGAAGCCGAGCCCGCGGCGGCTGACCAACAAAGGTCAGTCCGGACCAGCAGGCGGAAAAGGAGTGCGGCACGGACTAAAACGTCGCCGCAAAGGTATAACTTGTATTTGAATTTTCAGAGCAACGTTCCTAGGAAGCGTCTGAGTGCTCATCATCTTTATAGGAGAAAAAGCGCTCGCCGGACTGCGGGCGCGGAAGTTGCCGATTGAACCTACACCGGCCAGGCTCCAGCGCCCGGCCTGGAGGGGGCGGCAAGCGCAAGATGCGGGCCGGATCCTCCTCCAACGGAGGACACCGACAGACTGTCCGCCACCAAGTCTGAGGTAGAGAGCGCCATGAACCATAGGCGCCGCCGGACAGTGTTTCGTGAAGCGTGCTTCTCCCCTGAGGCATTGGACGCCTTTAACACAGGGGACGCGCACCTCCGTGCCGCTCAAGATGGTTTTACCAGAGCCACGGAGCAGTATGTGAAAGACATACGGGTAAGGGAATTTTAACGGTTATATATACCAGTATCCCCCGAGACTTAAAGTAGTTATATTAACTGATTTAAGGATCAACTAAAACGCAGGCTCTTACCGAGAAGAATGCCCAGCTGTCTCAGGAGCTGCAAGAATGCAAGGCCCAACTTGAGGCCGTACTTGCTGCCGCAGGGGGAGACGCAGAGACCCCTCCTGGTAACACATTTTTGTTAATAAATATAAGCGCTATGCGGCGTGCGCGCAAGTCTAATAGTGACATTGCAGGTGCCGCCGAACAAGATCCAGAAAGGCAAGAATTACTACTCCAGCTAAAGGCCGGCGAGAGGGTGCTAAATAAGGTGCAGCAAGAAAGGAACAAGCTCCAGGATGCCCACGCCCAGCTCGGAGAAGAGCTGAAAGGTGTTCGGGCCGAGCTGTCCGGCTCCGTTAAGGAGACTGAGCGGCTTCATCGCGGCATCTATAGTAAGTGCTTGAGCGGACTCCTTTGAAAAGAAGAGTTCGGCGAGGAAGTCAATTGACAAATGATGTCCTGTAGGTATACTCACCGGTCGCCCCGCGGAGGAGATGCCCGTATCAACGGGTGATCAACTTCCCGAGCTGTTGCAGCTGCTCGAACGAGTTCGGCAGGCAATGAGCGGCGTCGTCCAGGCTTTATGGCCAGCCCTCTCCCTACCCGAGGGCCTTGGGGAGCTTGCGGAGAAGCTTCAGGGAGTGCGGCAGCGCTTCCGTTTATGGAAGATTTCGGCCTCCTGCCAAGGTGCCAGGGAGGCTTGGGCCATGGTGAAGACGCGTTACAAGAAGGCGGATCCCAACCATATGGCCGAAGTTGGACCGGTGGGGCCCGATGGGAAGGAGATCCCTGTGAGTTTAGTATACAGCCAAGTAGAGTTGGCTGCTAAATTTTCCCAACGGGACTGTAAGTTAGAGAGCCTGTTAGACGGGATTGAGGAGGAATACAATCACTAATTTTGACGATGTATGTTTTCCTTTAAAGTGACATGTGAAATGCCTTCTAGCCGGATTGTAGATCATTTGTCTTTGCCGACCTTTTCGCTTCAACCTCGGGACCCTAGAGTCCGGAGTGTGTCCGAATACCTTTTTGGTTAAGAAACAACCGGGGTATGCGTGGAGACCAGGCGTAGGGGTCATTAGTGCTTTATCAGACAAGTGCCCAACTAGTTATGTTATATTACATGGTTAGTAAGAAACATCTTCCAGGGAGAATAGTTCCGTTAAGGGTTCCTTTCCCTGGGAGGCATGCCCTAAAGTGCATGTCCGGACTGCGAAAAAAGCAGAAAAACATCTGGGGGCAGATAAATAAGTAGGTTAAAAATCATCTTTCAAGTCACCGACCGAATATTCCCTTAAGAA
Source organism: Triticum dicoccoides (assembly GCF_002162155.2). Taxonomy (NCBI): domain Eukaryota; kingdom Viridiplantae; phylum Streptophyta; class Magnoliopsida; order Poales; family Poaceae; genus Triticum; species Triticum dicoccoides. The sequence continues at coordinate 539,373,726 of NC_041381.1, read as the reverse complement.
AGCTAGCTTTCGTCTTCACCCTGTCTGAGGTACACATCCGGCTGACCCGGCAGTAACAATCGCAGAGGTGCTCCCTTTACCTCCTAGCCAAACAATCGGGAACGTAGGGGTAAGCACAGGAGCCAGGCAACCCAGCTTGGCCAAAACTTAAGTCATATCGATGCATATAATGGTGAGTAAAAGGTACATGTGGAAGCTTGACACATGTGCTGGGCATGAAACCCTTATAATTGAGCTTCTGTAAAAGAAGCCCCCGGGTATAATGAGTGCGGATGGCACATCAAGTGTATGCTAAAAATGCGAAAGTAGGCCCTTAGGGGCTTTTTAGTAAAAAGGTTATGAAAAGAGAAACAAAAGACAGCCGAAGTGTAAAAATTTGGACGGAGGAAGGGGACGAACTCTTAGTCCGGCGCTAGGCATAGAATCTTCTGAGGCGGGCTGCGTTCCATGGGTTCGGCTCGAGTCGGTTATCCGACGCATTTCGTAGACGGTATGCTCCGCCGGTCAGGACTTGATCGATAATGAAGGGGCCCTCCCATTTGGGCTTGAGCTTGTCCTTTTTCTTGTCCGGCAGGCGTAGAACTAGTTCACCAACATTGTAAGTCTTGGCACGTACTTCTCTGCTTTGATATCTTCGGGCCTGCTGCTGATAGAATGCGGAACGAGCCTTGGCGACGTCTCGTTCTTCCTCCAATGTGTCCAAGCTGTCCTGCCGATCAAGCTCGGCCTCTCTTTTTTCGTACATGCGCACTCGAGGTGAGTCATGAATAATGTCGCAGGGAAAGACTGCCTCTGCGCCGTAGACCATAAAAAATGGTGTGAATCCGGTAGTGCGGTTAGGCGTTGTCCGCAGCCCCCAGAGTACGGAGTCGAGCTCCTCAACCCAGTGCGTGTCAGATTTAGTAAGTGACCGCACTAGTCTGGGTTTAATGCCGCTCATTATTAGACCATTTGCTCATTCCACTTGACCGTTGGTTTGAGGGTGATAGACTGAAGCGTAGTCGAGCTTGATGCCCATATTTTTGCACCATGACTTAACCTCGTCGGCTGTGAAGTTCTTGCCGTTGTCGGTGATGATGCTGTGGGGGACTCCGTAGCGGTGTACTACCCCGGATATAAAGTCTATCACTGGTCCGGACTCTGCCGTTTGACCGGTTTGGCCTCTATCCATTTGGCAAATTTATCCACCATGACCAATAGGTATCTTTGCTTGTGGGTTCCCCCTTTAAGGGGTCCAACCATATCAAGCCCCCAGATCGCGAACGGCCAGGTAATGGGTATAGTTTTGAGGGCGGTGGGCGGCATGTGGCTCTGATTAGCAAAGAGCTGACAACCAACGCATCTCTGGACTAAGTCCTGGGCATCTGCCCGGGCCGTCGGCCAATAAAATCCTGTACAGAATGCCTTTCCTACGAGGGCCCAGGCTACTGCGTGGTGTCCGCCTAGTCTGGCATGAATTTCAGCCAGGAGGTTTCGCCCTTCCTCTTTGGAGATACACCTTTGAAGGACTCCGGTTGTACTTTTCTTATAAAGTTCTCCCTCATGGACCTTGTAGGCTTTCGATCGCCGGACTATGCAGCGGGCCTCGTTTTGGTCTTCGGGAAGTTCCTGCCTAAGCAAGTAGGCTAGGAATGGTTCTGTCCACGGGGCGATTACTGCCATTATGACGTGGGCTAAAGGTGTTATGTCATCGGCTGAATCGCCGATTGGCGCGGTTTTTTCCGGTTTGTCACTTCCGGGCTCCTCTTCCCCTAGTACGGATGGCTTGAAGAGCCGTTCCAGGAAGATATTTGCAGGGGCAGCATCACGTTTCGCACCGATGCGTGCCAGTACGTCGGCCGCTTGGTTATTATCTCGGGCTATGTGATGGAATTCGAGTCCTTCAAACCGAGCTGACATTTTTAGGACAGCGTTGCGATATGCTGCCATTTTTGGATCCTTGGCGTCAAAGTCTCTGTTTATTTGGGATATTGCAAGGTTTGAATCCCTGCGCACCTCTAGGCGTTGAATGCCCATGGAGACTGCCATCCGGAGACCATGTAACAGGGCCTCGTATCCGGCTGCGTTGTTGGAGTCCGTGTACATTATTTGAAGTACATACTGGACTGTGTCCCCGGTTGGGGACGTCAATACGACGCCAGCCCCCAGTCCGGCCAACATTTTAGAGCCGTCGAAATGCATAGTCCAATTGGAGTATGCGCCGTACTCTTTAGGGAGTTCAGCTTCGGTCCAAAACTTGTGACTTTATAGCTCGCCGAGGTTTGTAAGTTATATCGAATGGTAAGAGCTCAATGGCCCATTTTGCAATCCTGCCCGTTGCGTCGCGGTTATTTATAATGTCATTGAGTGGTACTTCAGAGGCCACTGTTATCGAACACTCTTGAAAGTAGTGTCGGAGCTTCCGGGACGCCATGAACACCGCATACGCTATCTTCTGATAGTGTGGGTAACGGGACTTGCAGGGGGTTAACACAGTGGATACATAATACACTGGTTTTTGAAGAGGGAATTTGTGCCCTTCTGTCTCTCGTTCGACGACGAGTACCGCGCCGACAACTTGATGCGTTGCTGTGATGTATAACAACATTGGTTCGCCCAGATTGGGCACAGCCAGGACCGGATTTGTTGCCAATATGGCCTTTATTTCTTCGAGTCCGGCAGTGGCAGCATCCGTCCACTCGAAGTGTTCGGTGCGCCTGAGGAGGCGATAGAGGGGCAACGCCTTTTCTCCTAGACGGGAGATGAAGCGGCTTAGAGCTGCCACGCATCCTGTTAATTTTTGTATTTGTTTGAGGACTTTTGGAATGTCCAACTGTGACAGAGCCCGGATTTTAGCTGGGTTTGCTTCGATTCCTCTACCGGATACGATGAAGCCCAGCAGCTTTCCGGCTGGTACGCCGAAAACACATTTTTCCGGATTCAGCTTGATGTCATATGCTCTGAGGTTGTCGAACGTGAGCCTCAAATCGTCTACTAGAGTTTCGACGTGTTTTGTTTTGACGACTACGTCGTCTACGTATGACTCGACTATTTTGCCGATCTGGGTAGCCAGACATGTTTGAATCATGCGCTGATATGTTGCACCGGCGTTTTTAAGTCCGAAGGGCATCGCGTTGAAGCAGAATGGTCCATAAGGAGTAATGAATGCCGTTGTGGCTTGGTCTGCTTCCGCCATCTTGATTTGATGGTAGCCAGAGTATGCGTCGAGGAAGCACAATGAATCGTGCCCTGCGGTAGCATCGATAATTTGGTCGATGCGGGGGAGAGGGAAGGGATCCTTCGAGCAAGCCTTATTGTGGTCTTTAGAATCGACACAGAGGCGCCAGGATTTGTCCTTCTTTGGTACCATTACCAGATTTGCTAGCCGATCCGGATGTTTGATATCTCTGATGAATCCGGCTTCCAATAGTTTGGCTAGCTCTTCTCCCATTGCCTGTCTTTTGGGTTCGGAAAATCGTCGAAGAGCCTGTTTGACTGGCTTAAATCCTTTTAGGATGTTTAGGCTGTGTTCTGCCAACCTGCGTGGGATTCCGGGCATATCCGAAGGATGCCAGGCGAAAATGTCCCAATTTTCCCGAAGGAATTCGCGCAGTGCGGCGTCTACTTCGGGGTTCAATTGTGCCCCGATGGAGGCCGTCTTTGTTGGGTCCGTTGGATGGACTTGGAATTTTATTATTTCATCTGCTGGTTTGAAGGAGGTGGACTTGGATCTTTTATCGAGTATCACATCGTCCCTGTTCACCGTAGAGCGCAGCGCGGTGAGTTCTTCTGCTGCTAAGGCTTCGGATAGTGCCTCCAGGGCTAGTGCGGCTGTCTTGTTTTCGGCGCGGAGTGCTATGTCCGGATCACTAGCGAGAGTGATTATTCCGCCGGGCCCAGGCATTTTGAGCTTCATGTACCCATAATGAGGTACTGCTTGAAAAATTGTGAATGCCTCTCATCCTAATATAGCTTGATATCTGCTGTTGAACGGGGCCACTTGGAACGTGAGTTCTTCGGATCTGTAATTGTCCGGCGAGCCGAACACCACATCGAGGGTGATTTTTCCGGTGCAGCGCGCTTCCCGGCTAGGGATTATTCCTCTGAAGGTTGTGCTGCTTCACTCAATACGGCTCCAATCGATTTCCATTTTTCGCAGAGTTTCCTCGTAAATGAGGTTTAATCCGCTGCCGCCATCCATGAGGACTTTTGTCAGTCGAAAGCCGTCCACTATGGGACTAAGCACCAGTGCGGCTGGTGCTCTAGCTGTTTGGAATTTAGGCTCGTCGCTGATGTTGAAGGTAATAGCTGTGTCGCTCCATGGATTTGCTGTTGCTACTTGGTAGACTTCGGCGAGTCCGCGGATTGTTCGTTTTCGCATATTGTTTGATGCGAAGGTCTCGATTGATACCGTACCGGTATTGTTGGAGTGGTTTTTCGGGGCTAGAAGCTCCTTGATACTTTTGGCCACCTGCCGTAATATCCAACATGCTCGAAGGCTATGTGTTGGGACGGCTCCCTCTGTACTATGAAGCTTACAGGGTCCATTGAGCCATCCCTCCAGTATGGTTCTGTGCACCTTATTGGGTTTTTGTTTTTTCGTTTTTGCATCTGGGGCCTGAGTGTGAGGCACCCTTTTGTTGCGGACTGGGGTTGGGGCCGGATTATCCCAAAATTGGTTTTCGGTTTTCTGGAAACTCTCCATCGCACAGTACTTTCGTACTATGGATGCCAGATCGGTGAAGCGTGAAATTTTACGACGATCGATGGCGTTCAATATTCCCTTGTCCGTGCAATTATTGCAGAAGATTGAGATTGCGTTTTCCTCTCGGCGGTCCTTTATCCTGTCCATAACTAGGAGGAATCTGGCCCAGTAGTGATGTACTGTTTCAGCGGGCTCTTGCCGTATTAGAGTTAGATCGCATATGTCTGGGCGGGTGGGTGGACTAAAATCCGGATCCCTGCCCATCTTGGGGCTTAAAGGCCGAGGAGTTTCCGAATTCGGAAGCTTGGGTTGCTGGACACGATCCAGCGAGTCCGGAGCGATGCATGGTTTTAAGTTCAATGCTCGATCGAAGTCCGTCCCTCCGCGGAAATCCGGCATGGAGGGTTCGGGAATCCAGACGTGACTAGTTTTAAATATAGGCGAAGAGTTGTCGTATTGCTCCTCTACCACTGCGACGTGGTGGGTGGCCTGGGGAGAGTTAATCTCTCTCAGATTGGTTTTAAGCCCAATCTGATTGTAGTCTGTAGTGACTCCCAGGGCGGCGATGCGATCCAAGAGCTCGTTAACAGACGAGAGCTCTATTGGATCCAATTGTTCGGCAGATTTCGAGCTGACGCGAAGATTGCTTCTGACGACTTGAGAAGTCATTGTCGAAGCGGTGGCCGGACAGGCGGTCATAAGAAAACCACCTAGCCCGATAGTTTGGCCGGCGGCCAAGGCCCCTTTGGCGAAAACACCATCTTTGAAGACGGGTGGAGGCATCCTTCCTATCGGTGACGACACAGAGGAACTCTCAATGAAAGCACCAATGTCGGTGTCAAAACCGGCGAATCTCGGGTAGGGGGTCCCGAACTGTGCATCCAGGCGGATGGTAACAGGAGACGAGGGATACGATGTTTTACCCAGGTTCGGGCCCTCTTGATGGAGGTAAAACCCTACGTCCTGCTTGATTAATATTGATGATATGGGTAGTACAAGAGTGGATCTACCACGAGATCAAGGAGGCTAAACCCTAAAGCTAGCCTATGGTATGATTGTTGTAATGTATGTTGTGTCCTACAGACTAAAGCCCTCCGGTTTATATAGACACCGGAGGAGGCTAGGGTTACACAGAGTCGGTTACAATGGTAGGAGATCTACATATCCGTATCGCCAAGCTTGCCTTCCACGCCAAGGAAAGTCCCATCCGGACATGGGACGGAGTCTTCAATCTTGTATCTTCGTAGTCTTGGAGTCCGGCGGATGATGATAGTCCGGCTGTCCGGACACCCCCTAGTCCAGGACTCCCTCACCCTGCCTTGAGTATGGCAAGGGAGTACAATAGTGATCTAGGAGTAGATCAATGGAGATTGGTCAAAATTATCCTTAGAGGACTAAGGAAATATTTCTCAGTTATGGAGGTGACAAAAGGTTCGTTGTAAAGGGTTACGTCGATGCAAGTTTTGACACTGATCCAGATGACTCTAAGTCTCAATCTGGATACATATTGAAAGTGGGAGCAATTAGCTATACTAGCTCCATGCAGAGCATTATAGACATAGAAATTTGCAAAATACTTATGGATCTGAATATGGTAGGCCCGTTGACTATACTTCTCTCACAAGCAAAACATGATCACACCTTAGTACTCTTTGGGTGTTAATCACATGATGATGTGAACTAAGATTACTGACTCTAGTAAACCCTTTGAGTGTTTGTCACATGGCGATGTGAACTATGGGTGTTAATCACATGGTGATGTGAACTATTGGTGTTGAATCACATGGCGATGTGAACTAGATTATTGACTCTAGTGCAAGTGGGAGACTGAAGGAAATATGCCCAAGAGGCAATAATAAAGTTATTATTTATTTCCTTATTTCATGATAAATGTTTATTATTCATTCTAGAATTGTATTAACCGGAAACATAATACATGTGTGAATACATAGACAAACATAGTGTCACTAGTATGCCTCTACTTGACTAGCTCGTTAATCAAAGATGGTTAAGTTTCCTAACCATAGACATGAGTTGTCATTTGATTAATGGGATCACATCATTAGGAGAATGATGTGATTGACTTGACCCATTCCGTTAGCTTAGCACTTGATCGTTTAGTATGTTGCTATTGCTTTGTTCATGACTTATACATGTTCCTATGACAATGAGATTATGCAACTCCCGTTTACCAGAGGAACACTTTGTGTGCTACCAAACGTCACAATGTAACCGGGTGATTATAAAGGTGCTCTACAGGTGTCTCCGAAGGTATTTGTTGAGTTGGCGTATTTCAAGATTAGAATTTGTCACACCGATTGTAGGAGAGGTTTCTCTGAGCCCTCTCGGTAATGCACATCACTATAAGCCTTGCAAGCAATGTGACTAATGAGTTAGTTGCGAGATGATGCATTACAGAACAAGTAAAGAGACTTGCCAGTAACGAGATTGAACTAGGTATGATGATACCGACGATCGAATCTCACGCAAGTAACATACCTATGACAAAGGGAACAACATATGTTGTTATGCGGTTTGACCGATAAAGATCTTCGTAGAATATGTGGGAGCCAATATGAGCATCCAGGTTCCGCTATTGGTTATTGATCGGAGACGAGTCTCGGTCATGTCTACATAGTTCTCGAACCTGTAGGGTCCGCACGCTTAACGTTAGGTGACGATCGGTATTATGAGTTTATGTGTTTTGCTGTACCGAAGGTAGTTCGGAGTCCCGGATGAGATCGGAGACATGACAAGGAGTCTCGAAATGGTCGAGACATAAAGATTGATATATTGGACGGCTATATTCGGACACTGGAAGTGTTCCGGGTGGTTTCGGAGAAAATCGGAGTACCGGGAGGTTATCGGAACCCCCCGGGAGAAGTTATGGGCCTTATGGGCCATAAGAAGTAAGCACACCAGCCCACAAGGAGCTGGTGCGCCCCCCTTTGGGCAGGAGGCAGAATAGGAATAGGTTTGGGGGGTGCGGCCCCCCTTTCCTTCTCTCCTACTCCTCCTTCCCTTCCCTCTCCTACTCCAACTTGGGAAGGGGGAATCCTACTCCCAGCGGGAGTAGGACTCCCCCCTTGGGTGCACCTAGAGAGGGCCGGCCCTCCCCCTCCTCCACTCCTTTATATACGGGGCATGGGGCACCTCTAGACACAACAATTGATCATTGATCTCTTACCCGTGTGCGGTGCCCCCCTCCACCATATTCCACCTCGGAAATATGGTAGCGGTACTTAGGCGATGCCCTGCATCGGTAGCATCATCAACACCGTCATCATGCCATCGTGCTGACAGAACTCTCCCGTAAAGCTCTGCTGGATCGGAGTTCGTGGGACATCATCGAGCTAAACGTGTGCATAACTCGGAGGTGCCGTGCGTTCGGTACTTGGATCGGTCAGATCGTGAAGACGTACGACTACATCAACCGCGTTGTGATAACGCTTCCGCTTACGGTCTATGAGGGTACGTAGACAACACTCTCCCCTCTCGTTGCTATGCATCACCATGATCTTGCGTGTGTGTAGGAATTTTTTTGAAATTACTACGGTCCCCAATAGTAGCTACAGAAGCAATTTATTTCTTCCATGCTTTTTCCAGTGCCAGTTGAGCCCTGCCTTACGGTAGTATCATAGGGCGCGCGGTAGTACCGCTCCGGCGGTTCTACAACTTGTTGCCTAGTGCAATAGGAACTCATCTAGCCTCTACCGTGTGAGCGGTAGTACCGCACAATGCAGTAGTAGTACCACATCCCCTTGCGGTAGTACTGCCAGTGTGTGCGGTAGTACCGCGTCTCGCGGGCTGAGTGAGGGGGTAACGGTTGGATCTTTTTCCCCACTATATAAAGGGGGTCTTCTTCCCCAAGAAGACTACCTCTTCCCTCCCCAAGTTCCATTGTTGCTCAAATCTCCATTTTCGCCTGATCTCTCTCCCTAGCCAATCAAACTTGTTGATTTTCTAGGGATTGGTTGAGAAGGCCCCGATCTACACTTCCACCAACAGAAATTTGATTCCCCTCACTAATCCCTTGCGGATCTTGTTACTCTTGGCTGTTTGAGCACCCTAGATGGTTGAGGTCACCGCGGAACCATATTTCATTGTGGTGAAGCTTCGTGGTGTCGTTGGGAGCCTCAAATTAAGTTGTGGAGATAGCCCTAACCTTTTTTGTAAAGGTTCGGTCGCCTCCTTCAAGGGCACCAATAGTGGAATCACGGCATCTCGCATTGTGTGAGGGCGTGAGGAGAATACGGTGGCTGTCGGTGTCAAAACCGGCGGATCTCGGGTAGGGGGTCCCGAACTGTGCGTCTAGGAGGATGTTAGCAGGAGACAAGGGACACGATGTTTTTACCCAGGTGCGGGCCCTCTCGATGGAGGTAAAACTCTACTCCTGCTTGATAGATATTGATGATATGGGTAGTACAAGAGTGGATCTACCACGAGATCAAGGAGGCTAAACCCTAGAAGCTAGCCTATGGTATGATTGTTGTAATGGTTGTCTGTCCTACGGACTAAAACCCTCCGGTTTATATAGACACCGGATAGGGCTAGGGTTACACAGAGTCGGTTACAATGGTAGGAGATCTACATATCCGTATCGCCAAGCTTGCCTTCCACGCCAAGGAAAGTCCCATCCGGACACGGGACGAAGTCTTCAATCTTGTATCTTCATAGTCTTGGAGTCCGGCCGATGATGATAGTCCGGCTATCCGGACACCCCCTAGTCCAGGACTCCCTCAGTGGCCCTAGTGGCTTCTTGGGGAGCATTGTGCCTCCACACCGCTCCAACAGAGACATACTTCCTCTCAAAGGGAAGGAACTTCGGTAACACATCTTCGACTCCACCGGCTCCTCTCTTGGTTATCCCTTACCTTTACTTGTGTAAGCTTATAGTGTGTTGTATCCCTTGCTTGCTTGTGTGCTTGTTGTTGTTGCATCATATAGGTTGCTCACCTAGTTGCACATCTAGACAATCTACTTTGATGCTAAGTTTAATTTGGTCAAGAAAAGCTAAAAAATGTTAGTTCCCTATTCACCCCCCCTCTAGTCAACCATATCGATCCTTTCAAGAAGCTTCCCATTAGTCATCCAAGTAAGAGTCCTCTCCACATTAGTACCTAGGGAACCATGGCATAGAATTGAGCCATGATGTCTGCATCAAAATCCTTATTGAATGTCATTAGCTTGACAATGTTGAGTTGTTCACACAGCTCAAGAGCTTCTCCGAAGTATGACAGATCCTTCTGCATATGATGCATATCAATGGATGTAACCTTCACAAACAGGTTCTTCTTCCCCTTGATCACGTCCATATAGATAGAGAGATGATGCTTCGTCCAGAAGGGACAGTTGATCAGGGTTGGGTCTTGCTCATTGCGATACGGATTGCGGCAGCGAAACACACAAAACTCCTTGGCATACATCCCTGTGACGGACTTGACCTTCTCCTTGGGCTTGCTAGCAACCTGCTTGGATCTTTGCACAGGCTGAGCACTAGTAGAGGCACTCGCATCCTCGGAAGTGCGATAGCGCTTTGAGCCACCTGGACATTCTGTATTCTGGCGATCGTTGTTGATGATCGAAGGAGCCATCGGGCCTAAAGGTGACGACACAGAGGAACTCTCAATGAAAGCACCAATGTCGGTGTCAAACCCGGCGGATCTCGGGTAGGGGGTCCCGAACTGTGCGTCTAGGCGGATGGTAACAGGAGACAAGGGACACGATGTTTTTACCTAGGTCCGGGCCCTCTCGGTGGAGGTAAAACCCTACTCCTGCTTGATTAATATTCATGATATGGGTAGTACAAGGGTAGATCTACCACGAGATCAGAGAGGCTAAACCCTGGAAGCTAGCCTATGGTATGATTGTTGTTCGTGCTACGGACTAAAAACCCTCTGGTTTATATAGACACCGGAGAGGGCTAGGGTTACACAGAGTTGGTTACAATGGTAGGAGATCTACATATCCGTATCGCCAAGCTTGCCTTCCACGCCAAGGAAAGTCCCATCCGGACACGGGACGAAGTCTTCAATCTTGTATCTTCATAGTCTTGGAGTCCGGCCGATGATGATAGTCTGGCTATCCGGACACCCCCTAGTCCAGGACTCCCTCAGTAGCCCCTGAACCAGGATTCAATGACGATGAGTCCGGCGCGCATATTGTTCGGCATTGCAAGGCGGGTTCCTCCTCCGAAGAATTCATAGAAGATTGTGAACACCAGGATAGTGTCCGGCTCTGCAAAATAAATTCCACATGCCACAGTAGAGAGAATAATATGTACACAAGCTCAATCTGCTGACGTATTTTGTGACGTCATGCCACCACCAAGCCCTTACTTGAATCGTTTTTTATTATACCACCTCAGCGCGTTTAGAGAAGCGGTTTCCTTGGCACGTCTTGTCGAAGCAGAGATCGTGTTCCCCTTATTCCGGGATTCCCATCAATACGAACGTGGGTAACCCAACCATGCCCGTTGCCACGCCCCCTCTATCGGAGGCGAGTCCCGTACGGTCACGGGGACGGCTCTTGATATTTTCCCTCTTTATAATGGGACCATGGCTCGTTTCTTTTCTTAAATCCTCAATCGAATCTACTCCTCGCCCCGAGTTCCAACACCCAGAGCCCCAGATTCGAGCGCTTCGGACCTTCAACAATGTCCGGCTCCGACCTACAAGGCCGGTGGATGCCCTCCTCTGTTACGGAAGAGGACGTGCTAAAGCTGCGAGAGGCCAAGTTCCTGACTTACGAGATATCGCATAGGTTACCCGTCAAAGGGCAAATCATTCCCACCCCCGAGCCCGGCGAGTATGTCGTGTTCATGCCCCACCTCCGTCGGGGCTTAGGCTTCCCTGTGGATCCTTTTGTGAGAGGGCTCATGTTTTACTATGGGTTGGAATTCCATGACTTGGCTCCGGAGTCCATCCTCCATATTTCGTCATTCATTGTCGTCTGTGAGGCCTTCCTCCGTACTACCCCCCACTTCGGTTTGTGGCTCAAAACTTTTAATGTGGAGCCGAAGATGATCGAGAGGCGCCACGTAGAGTGCGGCGGGGCGGTCGTAAACAAGAGGGCCGATGCTCTGTGGCCCGAGGGCTCTTTCCAAGAGGAGCTCGGCTTGTGGCAACAGGAGTGGTTCTATATTACCACTCCCAGGGGCAGCAGGCAGAAGCCGCCGCCCACCTTCCGCTCGGGACCTCCACGAGGACTGATGTTATGGGTCAACCAAGGGCTCAACTGGGGGCCGTCAAAGGACGTGCCCCTATTGCAGGGCCGGATTCGAGACCTCCAAGCGAGGGAGATCGGTCTGGTCGTGGTGATGCAGGTCATCCTCATTAGGCGTCTCCTGCCCTGCAAAGGCCGTCCTCTCCAGCTGTGGGAATTTAATCCGGAGGGGCCACGAATTCTCCAACACTTCATGGGTACGACACCCGTGGAGATGTACAAATTGTTCTTCGGATCACGAGAGGTGTGTCCGGAATTGACCAAGGACGCCGGCCTAAGCTGCAATCGCTCGGATACACAAGTAAGTAGCTCCGTGTCCGGACATACTGTTTGTTTGCCTTTCTATGATTCGCCTTTTAACCAATTGTCCTATAAACAGGAGTGGATAGCGCAAGCAAAACTGATATGGTGTCCGGCCCCCCTCCCAGAGACCGCGTCGGATCCCGTGCTGGTCAGGATGCTGGAGGTTGCGCCTTCAGAGGAAGGCGAAGGGGAGAACAGAGGAACTACCGCCTCAACCAAGGAGGCTTTTGAGAAAGGGGGGATCGAGAATCCCTCCTTCCAGGGGGAGAAGAGGACCGCTTCCGAGAACCCGGAGGCCCAGGCCTCGAAGCAGGGGAAGAAATCTTCACCAGAGCGTCCTGCGTCTGGGGAGGCCCCGTCCACATTATCTCCCCTAAGGAATCAGCCCTCTAGCGAGCCGTAAGTAGGAAGAGGGGGGTTCTGTAATAAGAGACATCCCTATTTTTGCTTCTGAGGATAACCAAAGTTTTTACCTTGTAGTTCGGATCTCCGTCCTTCTCAGATAAGCTCGTCTTCGGGGGAACTTCGTCCGGAGATGATGGAGAGCGAGACGCCTCCATCTGCCGCACCATCAGATAGGGCGGACGAGCCTGAGGTGTCATCACGGAGGGTATCCCCGCGCCCGGCAGGGCCGAATAGTTCGGCACCAGCTGGAGTGCGGCCGGGGGAGCTGAAGGATCTGCTTGAGAGGGCGTCTATCTCAGAAGATCACCGTACATTGATGAGTATGGTGATTGGAAGAATTTTGTCCGCCGAAGGCAGGCTGCATGATGCCGTCAGAAGCTTGCTGGCGGGGTTTGAGGTATGTAGAAATGACATACCTTTTGACAGTTTTGCACATAAAGTGCGCCCTGTATAGATAGTAGCCCCTGGGACTCGGTAGGTTGTCGAGAGCGACAGCGTGCCGAGGATCAAAATCGCAGGTATTGATTTTCGCCTTTCCTATACAGGTGGCGGATAGTCCGGTGGCCAGCCGGACTGATGGGTTTGCTGAACTAAAGCGGTAACTCGACGTCGCGGATGCGGACATCGCGCTGGTCAATAAGCGACTTGACGAGTCACAAGGTAGGCTTTTTTCTCCGCGGTCACCTGGTAACGGGGCCGAAGCCCACTTCTTACAACATACGTACTTTATGCAGATGGTGCTGCTGCTGTGGAGAACCTTTGGGCAGAACTTGCTCAAGCTAAGGAGAAGGCCAGAAGGAGTGATGCGGCTGCCTCGAGGGCGGCCGAAGAGCTGGAAGCCGAAAGGGCTGCTCACTGCCGAAGCCAGGAGGAGATGGCCGAAATGGCCGTGAAGTTGAAAGATGCTACCGACCGCAATGAGGTTCTTGAAAAAGAACGTGTAGCGGAGCAAGAAGGCCTGAGGAAGGCCACCGCCGAAGCCAAGGATGCCCGCTCTGCAATGAGGGCGATAAAAGAGGAGCTGCGCCAGGCCGGAGATATTGTGGCTGGCAAGCCCTTTCTGCTGCGCAGGAGGTTTACAGATCCGAAGTACGCTCAGCTTGGCCAGCTGTGGGGTCCGGAGGATCCGTATATGGACTTAGCGGCGAGTGCGGCAGATGCTGTTGTGCACTTCCGAAGTAAGAAGGATCACGAGACGGAAGAGCTTTTTTGGTCTAAATTCCATAGTCCGGAGCGTTCACTTCCGCTGACCGATCGGTTGGCCGAGTGGGCTGAGCTGAATAGACTGTCCGGACATGCCATGACGGATATCGTGGCTCATGTCTGGCCGGATAGGCCCAAGCCGAAGAGTTATTTAGGCTTATTGCAGCAATTCCTTGGGGCGGTGCCGCATATCAAGGCGATGAAGCGGTCAGCCTGCATACAGGGTGCAAGGATGGCCCTCACCCGTGTGAAGACACACTGGACGGAGATGGATGCCACCGCCGTTGCGACCCAGGGTTCGGACGAGAGCCGGTTACCCGCCGAGCACTATTTTGGGGAAGTTCTGCGTGGTGCTCGTGTAATAGAGTCGCAGTGCTCAAAGAATGTCATTTTAAAATGAACTTTTAGGGTTATAAAACGATGCTTATAATATAAGCGCTTTTTGTACTTGTGCGTGCAAGTGTTGAAATATCTCCTGTGCGGCCGTTAATGTATACTTGTGTATAACCTGAAAGATGGCAGTCTTCGACTTCAGCCCCCACGCACATAGTGCGGGGGTGTTTGCAAAATATCGCATTTTCACACTTAATCCAACGTCTTGGTCCTATTAAGGAGGTGTTAGCATAGCAAACGAGGTAACCGGACTATAATGCTTTATCACTTTCACTTAGCCATAGGAGTTCGAAGGTGGGGCTACGATATGGCCCCTAGGGGCACCGCGCTCTCCGTATTTGGGGCGCGTGTGTGCCTGACCGGGAAGCGGTCCTTCGTCAAAGCGGAGGAATTCTAAACATCCTGGAGGTCGATCGAGTGGTTGACCAGTCTCTCGCTACATCATGACAGTCAGTTTTCGGCTTTCTCTACTGAGGTGCTCACCCGGCCGAACCGGGGCACAATCGCAGTAGTTCTCCTGGTGCCGCGTTAGCCAATGATACGGAACGTAAGGCAGCAAAACACAGGAGCCGGGAAAACCCAACATTTGACCAAAGACATGATTTGGAGCTGATGCATATAAGGCCTAACTCGAGACGCCGAACACTCCCTGAGGTGTTCGGTCCTTATGATGACGGGCAGATCAATGCCCTAAGCCCCTAGTGTCCAGGTACACGCAAGGTCCTCTGACGCGGCCGATGCCAAAACGTCAGCCTCCTATCTGGTTATGATGAGAAACCAGGGGATGTATAGCAACAAGAGACAGTAAAAAAGGTTTACGCGGGGTCTTAATCTGAAAAGAATCCTTGCAACGGGTCCCTACTGCACGTCTGCGCCTGTGTCTCCGTTGTGCTGTATCCTGGACGGGTGTAACACGCTGTTCATCTGTAAAAGAGAGGAACTTAGTTTGAAAAGTAATTGTGTCAAAAATGTATAAAAAATAAAGCATGAATAAATGAATAAAGTTGAGCCTTTATTGGCTCCTTATTGCTCATACGCACAGCCCCTGGTAAAGGGATGTGCGGCTAGGGAGCCCCTAGCTTATTTATGCCGGACTCGTCTTGCCGCGTCCGGGGTCTTGAACGACCTTTTAGTGAGATGATGCCGCCTGGACTGGGCATTTTAAGCGTAATAGACGCGTAGTGTGGTATTGCGTTAAAGCGGACAAAAGCCTCACGCCCCAATAGTTCTTGATGGCTACTTGTGAATGGGGCGACATGAAAGATTAGCTTTTCGCATCGGAAGTTGTCGGGTGACCCGAACACAACTTCTCGTTGTAAGGAGCCCGTGCATTTGGCGTAAGGGCCTGGCGTCACTCCTTTGAAGGAAGTGCAACTATGGTGAATTTTAGTACGGTCTATCCCCAACTTGCGGATTGTGTCCGGATATAGCAGGTTTAAATCGCTGCCGCCATCCATTATGACTTGTGTAAATTGTAGTCCGTCGATTATAGGATCCAATATTAGAGCAGTACATCCTGCGTTTCGAATACTTCTGGAATAGTCCAGGTGGTCGAAAGTAATTGGTTTTGACATCCAATCTCGGGGTTCCGCTGGGGTGGACCGTGCGGCGCCTATTTTGGCGGGTGCCGCACTATTGTTCCGTATTATCACATGAAGTAAGTTTACTGTTTTGACTTCTTTTGGGAAAGTCTTTTGTCTTCCGGTGCTCTGCTTGTGGGGTTCGTCATCTTCCTCGCTTGGCGCGTCGAGCCCCTTGTGTTCGGCGTTGAGTCGGCCGGACTGTTTGAAAACCCAACAATCCCGGTGGGTATGGTTTGCAGGCTTCCCGGAAGTACTGTGGATTTGACATATCCGATCCAAAATTTTGTTTAGGTTGGATAGCTCGTCACTGTTGTCCTTAAGAGACAGTGTTTTATTGTTCAGCTGCGAGCTTTTGAATCCGGCGTTGACCGCCGTGTTCTTTGGGTTTTTTTCTTTATTTCGGCGTTGGTCCTTTCTGCGCCGTGATTTTCCATTTCCATCTCTGATCTCGGATGTACTCGGGTCGCTGGTGCTGCATCTTGCTAGCCAGCTGTCTTCCCCCGCGCAAAAGCAGGTCATGAGGCTTGTTAGCACGGCCATTGTTCTCGGCTTCTCTTGGCCGAGGTGTCTGGCGAGCCATTCATCTCGGACATTATGCTTAAAAGCTGCTAAGGCTTCGGCGTCCGGACAGTCGACTATTTGGTTCTTTTTGGTAAGGAACCTGTTCCAGAATTTGCGCGCTGACTCTCTGGGCTGTTGAGTTATGTGACTTAAATCGTCTGCATCCGGAGGGCGGACATAAGTCCCTTGAAAATTTGCTCTAAACGCGTCCTCGAGCTCTTCCCAACTTCCAATAGTATTTTCTGGGAGGCTTTTGAGCCAATGCCGTGCTGGCCCTTTGAGCTTGAGGGGTAGATATTTTATGGCATGGAGATCATCTCCTCTAGCCATGTGTATGTGCAGGATGTAATCCTCAATCCAGACTCCGGGGTCTGTTTTTCCGTCGTATGCCTCTATGTTTACGGGCTTGAATCCCGCTGGAAATTCATGATCCAGCACCTCGTCGGTGAAACATAGTGGGTGTGCGGCGCCCCTGTATTTAGGCGTGCCGTTATCTTCGAACATGCGGCGTGTTATGTTCCTTCCTGGGGCCCTCTTCTTTGGCCCATAAATGGACCTGACCGGGCCATCCGTTTTGCGAGGGTCTTTATGCGTGTCATGTGCCGGCTTATGTGCGGCACCACTTGTCGCTTTTGGCCTGTCATCTGGTCGTCTATCTGGCCAGGCGGCCTCTTTGCTTTTTGACTGTGGGGGTTCTATGGCCTCCTCGTCGAATTCTGGCAGCAGCTTGTGCTTCGGGTAGCTCTTTGTTTGGTGGCCATTGCCATATTTGTCCGTGGTCTTGAGTACTTTGCTCCACCTCATTCTGAGTATGTCTTCCGCTGTTTTGAGCTTCCATTTTTCCTTCTTCAGACTTCTTGCAGTGGCGACAAGTCTTTTGTGAAGGTTCTTATGCTCCGGTGGTGTGTCCGGTGTGAGATCGTCTGGACTGTTGTTTTCGCCGGGCATGGATTGATTATCCGATTCGTCCTGTTCGGATGGTTGCTTGGTTGCATGTTCGTCGTCCACTGGTTTGCCCTGCTCTCTTGCTGGGTCATTGGGAGTGCTGTTTTTGTCGAGGCGGGACTTAGAGCGGCGTCTGCGTCGCCGCTTTGGTTGTTTGTCGGCGGATTTATCCTTTGCCACGTCCCGTTGTTCCTCGTTATCGCTCCCTTTTGGGGTGTCCACCATATATACATCATGGTTTGAGGTGTGTTTCCAGTGTCCGGTAGGCGCTGGTTCTTGATCGTCTCCGGCATCGTCGTCCATACCGCCGATTTCTTCGGAGTCGTAGTCTAGCATGTCGATTAGGTCGTCGACAGTGGCTACAAAGTGGGTGGCGGGTGGACTTTGAATTTCTTCGTCATCCACATCCCAACCATCCAGACCGCAGTCCGGCCTGGGTTCTCCTGATAACGAGAGATGCTTTAGTGAGTTCAGGATGTCACCAAAGGGCGAGTGCTGAAAGATGTCCGCAGCGGTGAACTCCATGATTGGCGCCCAATCGGATTCGATTGGTAGGGGCGCAGGAGGTTCGGAGTCCGGCAAGGAGTCCGGCACCTCGGAGTCATGAGCTTTATAAGGGACAAGGTCAGTATTCGACTCCATCGCCGTAGAGGTTGCAGCTCCCGAGGCGGTGTCCAGCCACCTGTCCTCGATCTGCGCGGTCGGCTCCGAACTATGGGTCGGAGCGGATTCGTGTGCGGCCTCTAAGGTTCTGTCCGGCAGCAGAGCTAAATCATGCCCATTGTGACAGTGCGGCACGCTCGGCTGTGGCCCGAATCCGTCGAAGATCAAATCTCCGCAGATGTTAGCCGTGAAGTTTAGGCTTCCAAATCTGACCGGATGGCCAAGGGCGTAGCTTTCGATCTGCTCCAGATGGCCAAGTGAATTGGCCCGTAGTGCAATGCCGCCGAACACGAAGATCTGTCCGGGGAGAAAATTCTCACCCTGGACTGCGTTGTTGTTGATTGAAGAAGCCATCAAGCCTATCGGTGACGACACAGAGGAACTCTCAATGAAAGCACCAATGTCGGTGTCAAAGCCGGTGGATCTCGGGTAGGGGGTCCCGAACTGTGCGTCTAGGCGGATGGTAACAGGAGACAAGGGACACGATGTTTTTACCCAGGTTCGGGCCCTCTCGATGGAGGTAAAACCCTACTCCTGCTTGATTGATATTGATGATATGGGTAGTACAAGAGTGGATCTACCACGAGATCAAGGAGGCTAAACCCTAGAAGCTAGCCTATGGTATGATTGTTGTAATGGTTGTCTGTCCTACGGACTAAAACCCTCCGGTTTATATAGACACCGGAGAGGGCTAGGGTTACACAGAGTCGGTTACAAATGGTAGGAGATCTACATATCTGTATCGGCAAGCTTGCCTTCCACGCCAAGGAAAGTCCCATCCCGACACGGGACGAAGTCTTCAATCTTGTATCTTCATAGTCTTGGAGTCCGGCCGATGATGATAGTCCGGCTATCCGGACACCCCCTAGTCCAGGACTCCCTCAGTGGCCCTAGTGGCCTCTTGGGGAGCATTGTGCCTCCACACCGCTCCAACAGAGACATACTTCCTCTCAAAGGGAAGGAACTTCGGTAACACATCTTCGACTCCACCGGCTCCTCTCTTGGTTATCCCTTACCTTTACTTGTGTAAGCTTATAGTGTGTTGTATCCCTTGCTTGCTTGTGTGCTTGTTGTTGTTGCATCATATAGGTTGCTCACCTAGTTGCACATCTAGACAACCTATTTTGATGCTAAGTTTAATTTGGTCAAGAAAAGCTGAAAAATGTTAGTTGCCTATTCACCCCCCTCTAGTCAACCATATCGATCCTTTCAAGAAGCTTCCCATTAGTCATCCAAGTAAGAGTCCTCTCCACATTAGTACCTAGGGAACCATGGCATAGAAGTGAGCCACGATGTCTGCATCAAAATCCTTATTGAATGTCATTAGCTTGACAATGTTGAGTTGTTCACACAGCTCAAGAGCATCTCCGAAGTATGACAGATCCTTCTGCATATGATGCATATCAATGGATGTAACCTTCACAAACATGTTCTTCTTCCCCTTGAGCACGTCCATATAGATAGAGAGATGCTGCTTCGTCCAGAAGGGACAGTTGATCAGGGTTGGGTGTTTCTCATTGCGATACGGATTGCGGCAGCGAAACACACAAAACTCCTTGGCATACATCCCTGTGACGGACTTGACCTTCTCCTTGGGCTTGCTAGCAACCTTCTTGGATCTTTGCACAGGCTGAGCACTAGTAGAGGCACTCGCATCCTCGGAAGTGCGATAGCGCTTTGAGCCACCTGGACATTCTGTATTCTGGCGACGGGCCTGATACCCAGCACTGCTATCACCTGGAACCCACAACAAAGAACGAGGAAAAAGAAGGTGTAAACAATTGCATAAGCCGAACAAATGAATCAAATTGAGTCGAAGTTTGAGATGAAGGAAGTGGAAGTTGACAGCCCCAAGCGGTAGTACCATGGAGTCGCAGCAGTAGTATCGCCTGCAAGTGGTAGTACCACTCCCATGGGAGCGGCAGTACCTCCCGAGGCAGAGGTCAGCGGGCTGACCACAACCGTGGCGAGATCTGGTACTACTAGGGGTGCCAAATTCAAATTCCCTCCAACCAAACTTCAATCCACCTAGTCTAGCAGTCTTTTACGTCCTACTCAAGCCCTGATTTGACAAAAAGTCGAAGAATGCAACAAATATTGCCCTAGAACCTAGATTCAACAAATAGAACCATGGGAGAGGAAAACAAGGGAAATACCGGCATCCATGGCAAGAGGAGAGGGTGGGGATCAATCCTAACGGACGGAATCACGGAAGACGACACAGAATCAGCGGCCCGGCGGTGACCCCTCGGAGCTTGTTCGTCGTCTAAGAGAGGAGAGGGTGAGGGAGACAGAGATGAATGGGTATGGGGGAGTTGGAACTCCCCCTGCCCGACTCATAACCCCCGCACCCAGCCACCAAGCGGTAGTACCGCCCTGGTACTACTCTGCGGCAGGAGGCCGGGTAGTACCGCTCGAGCGGTGGTACCATGGAGCTCGGTGGTAGTACTACTTACAAGAGTAGTACCTGCCAAACCCCAGCGGTAGTACCGCGCAAGCGAGAGCAAGCAAGAACAAGTTAAAAGAGTGGCTTATGCAAATTTTAGAGAGGTTGTAGATGAGATGGATTGGAAAGTCGAAAACACCAGCAAATGGAAAGAGGCACTCCAATTTAAAAAGGACAAACAAGGAAAGAGCAAACTGGGAGTGACTCAAAATACAAACAAAGCCCTAATGACTAGATAAAACCAAAAGGAACCAACTCAAGTAACTACCTCTCAACGAGAGGTGGTGGCCGAAGTCACCTATGTTTGAGTCAGTTGGTATGTCACCGCGAAGATTTTAACCTTGGGACCATGACCAAAACACATCTTTAAAGCACAAGTACCATAAAAAATGACTAATATGTAACCTATTTGTTGCAATTTAAAATCATGATGAGATGCATATGCAAGCAACATGCGAATAGATTCAAGACGAGCAATGGGAGCAAAGGTTTCACCATAGTCAATACCCTTGACTTAGGAGTAGCCTTGTGCCACCAATCTTTCCTTGTTTCAAACAACCACACCATTCGGATCTTGCTTGTTCTTGAACATCAATTTGGTTCTAGTAACATTGTGGTCATCCAATGGCTTTTGTACTAATTCCCAAACTTTGTTGTGCTCAAAGTTGTTGAGTTCATCATGCATGGCCTCAAGCCAATCCACGTCATCGAGCGCCTCATGTACCTTTTGGGGTTCAACACAAGAAACAAACACATGATGCTCACAAAAGTTTGATAATTGTTTACGAGTAGTTACCCATTTTCTCAAGCTTCCAAGCAAATTCTCCCATGACATGTTGTTGATGCTTTAGCATGAAATACACCTTGGCGGCATGATGCTCCAAAATTTCCTCAATAGGCATTTGAGGGAATTCATCTTGATCATCTTGAGCACTGTCTTGAGCTTGCTCTTGATCATGAGCTTACACTTGATCTTGAGCTTGCTCAGAGTCATGAACTTGATCCTGGGCATCATTTGGTGCACTGCTACGTCTTGAGCTTGCGTTGGTTTTCCTTGAAGAGGAAAGGGTGATGCAGCATAGTAGCATAAGTATTTCCCTCAGTTTTTGAGGAACCAAGGTATCAATCTAGTAGGAGGCTCCTCACAAGTCCCACGAACCTACACAAACAAACAAAGAACTCGCAACCAACGCGATAAGGGGGTTGTCAATCCCTTCACGTCCACTTGCGAAAGTGAGATCTGATAGAGATAATATGATAAGGTAAATATATTTTTGGTATTTTCTAATATAGATGCAGAAAATAAAGATGCAAATAAAAGTAGATTGGAAACTTATATGACAAAAGATAGACCCGGGGGCCATAGGTTTCACTAGAGGCTTCTCTCAAGATAGCATAAGTATTACGGTGGGTGAACAAATTACTGTTGAGCAATTGATAGAAAAGCGAATAATTATGAGATTATCTAGTCATGATCATGTATATAGGCATCACGTCCGTGACAAGTAGACCGACTCCTGCCTGCATCTACTACTATTACTCCACACATCGACCGCTATCCAGCATGCATCTAGAGTATTAAGTTCATAAGAACAGAGTAACGCATTAAGAAAGATGACATGATGTAGAGGGATAAACTCAAGCCATATGATATAAACCCCATCTTTTTATCCTCGATGACAACAACACAATACGTGTCTTGCAACCCTTTCTGTCACTGGGTAAGAACACCGCAAGATTGAACCCAAAGCTAAGCACCTCTCCCATGGCAAGAAAGATCAATCTAGTAGGCCAAACCAAATCAATCATTCGAAGAGACTTGCAAAGATAACTCAATCGTACATAAAAGAATTCAGAGAAGATTCAAATATTATTCATAGTTAAACTTGATCATAAACCCACAATTCATCGGATCTCGACAAACACACCGCAAAAAGAGATTACATCAAATAGATCTCCACAAGAGAGGGGGGACATTGTATTGAGATCCAAAAAGAGAGAAGAAGCCATCTAGATAATAACTATGGACCCGAAGGTCTGTGGTAAACTATTCACAACTCATCGGAGGGGCTATGGTGTGGATGTAGAAGCCCTCCGTGGTGGACTCCCCCTCCGGCAGAACACCGGCGACGGCTCCAAGATGGGATCTCGCGGATACAGAAGGTTACAGTGGTGGAAATATTTCTTCGGTGGCTCCCTGGATGTTTTCGGGGTATGTAGGCTTATATAGGAGGAAGAAGTATGTCGGTGGCCGCCCGAGGGGCCCACGAGACAGGGGGCGCGCCCAGGAGGGTTGGGCGCGCCCTCCTATCTCGTGGCCGCCTCGGCTGCTTCTTGGCTTGCACTCCAAGTCTTTTGGGTCACATTCGTTCCAAAAATCATGCTCCCGAAGGTTTCATTCCGTTTGGACTCCGTTTGATATTCCTTTTCTTTGAAATAATGAAATAGGCAAAAAAACAGCAATACGGGCTGGGCCTCCGGTTAGTAGGTTAGTCCCAAAAATGATATAAATATGTAAAATAAAGCCCATAGACATCCAAAACAGGTAATATAATAGCATGGAACAATCAAAAATTATAGATACGTTGGAGACGTATCATGCACCACCGTCATCATGAGGTTGATCTTGCCCTTGATCTTGTTCATTAGGTTGAGGGTCTTCAATTTTTACGTCGGAAGCGTGTGGGTCTAGTGTCGGTGATGGATCCACTTGAGTAGAGCATTGTCCTTCTCCTTCGGCCACAAGGGGTTCCTCAATGGGGAGTATTTGACTAATCCCCGTTCTTATTATGGCTTGAGGAGGAATTTCATCACCTACATCACAAAGACCACTTTGCTCCACTTAGGAGCCATTATTTTAATCAGACTCCACATTACATGTCTCCTTAATGAGTCCATTGGACTTGTTGAGGACACGGTGTTGGGCATCGTTGCATGGAAAATAAAAAAAATCCACGCACACGCAATGATCTATCTATGGAGATGCAAAGAAACGAGGGGGAAAGTGTGTCTACGTACCCTCATAGACCGTAAGCGGAAGCGTTTCACAACGCGGTTGATGTAGTCGAACTTTTTTCGTGCTCCACCGATCGAGTACCGAACGTACGACACCTTCGAGTTATGCACACGTTCAGCGGTGACGTCCCTCGTCTTCTTGATCCAACAAGACGTCGAGGTAGTAGATGAGTTCCGTCAACACGATGGCATGGTGACGGTGATGGTGAAGTGATCTTCGCAGGGCTTTTCCTAAGCACTAAGAAAATATGACTGGGCTAGTAAACGGTGGAGGGGGGCGCCGCACACGGCCAGGCAATTGTCTCGTGTGTGCTAGGAGCGCCCTCCCACATATATATAGGTGGGAGGGAGAGGGGAGGCAGCCAGGGTGCGCCCCAAGTAGGATCTGAATCCTACTTTGGGTTCCCCAAGTGGCGCCCCCTTCCATAAAACACCAGAGAGAAAAGGGAAGGGGGAAGAGGGAAGGAAGGGGGGGCGACCCCCTCTTTTCCTTCTCCCAATCGGTCTCCTACCATAGGGGGGTGCGCCACCCCTTGTGGGCCGGTGTGCTCCCCACTCATGGCCCATATGGCCCATATATTCCCCCGGGGGTGTCCGGTAACCCCTCCGGTAATCCGATAAATACCCGATACCTTCCGAAACGCTTCCGGTGTCCGAATATCATCGTCCTATATATAAATCTTTACCTCTCAAGCATTTCGAGACTGCTCGCCATGTCCGTGATCTCATTCAAGACTCCGAACAACATCCAGTCACCAAATCACATAACTCATATAATGCTATATCGTCAATGAACGTTAAGCGGGGGGAACCTACGGGTTCGAGAAATATGTAGACATGACTAGGACACCTCTCCGGTCAATAACCAATAGAGGAACCTAGATGCACATATTGGCTCGTACGTATTCTACGAAGATCTTTATCTGTATGTTACTTGCCCGAGATTCAATCATCGGTATCTTCATACCTAGTTCAATCTCGTTACCAGCAAGTCTCTTTACTCGTTCCGTAATACATCATCCTACAACTAACTCATTAGTCACTTTGATTTCAAGGCTTCTTATGATGTGTATTACCGAGAGGGCCCAGAGATACCTCTCCGATACTCGGAGTGAAGAATCCTAATCTCGATCTATGCCAACTCAACAAACACCTTCGGAGATACCTATACAGCATCT
Source organism: Triticum dicoccoides (assembly GCF_002162155.2). NCBI lineage: Eukaryota > Viridiplantae > Streptophyta > Magnoliopsida > Poales > Poaceae > Triticum > Triticum dicoccoides. The sequence continues at coordinate 539,349,123 of NC_041381.1, read as the reverse complement.
TTATAATCACCCAATTACGTTGTGACATTTGATAGCACACAAGGCATTCCTCTGATCTCCGGGAGTTGCGTAATCTCATAGTCGAAGGAATATGTATTTGACATGAAGAAAGCAATTGCAATAAAACTGAACGATCATTATGCTAAGCTAACGGATGGGTCTTGTTCATCACATCATTGTCCTAATGATGTGACCCTGTTATGAAATTAAAACTCATGTCCATGGTTAGGAAACCTTAACCATCTTTGATCTACGAGCTAGTCAAGTAGAGGCTCACTAGGGACACAGTGTTTGTCTATGTATTCACACATGTATTTAGGTTTCCGATCAATACAATTCTAGCATGAATAATAAACATTTATCATGAATAAGGAAATATCAAATAACAACTTTATTATTGCCTCTAGGGCATATTTCCTTCAGTCTTCCACTTGCACTAGAGTCAATAATCTAGATTACATTGTAATGATTCTAACACCCATGGAGTCTTGGTGTTGATCATGTTTTGCTCGTGGAAGAGGCTTAGTCAACGGGGTCTGCTACATTCAGATCCGTATGTATTTTCCAAATCTCTATGTCTCCCTCCTTGACTTGATCACAGATGGAGTTGAAGCATCTCTTGATGTGTTTGGTTCTTTTGTGAAATCTGGATTCCATCGCTAAGGCAATCGCTCTAGTATTGTCACAAAAGATTTTCATTGGACCCGATGCACTAGGTATTACACCTAGATCGGATATGAACTCCTTCATCCAAACTCCTTCATTTGCTGCTTCCGAAGCAGATATGTACTCCGCTTCACACGTAGATCCCGCCACGATGCTCTGCTTGGAATTGCACCAACTAACGCTCGACCATAAAATATGTATGTGTCCGGTTTGTGACTTAGAGTCATCCGGATTAGTGTCAAAACTATGTCGGTGTACTAAAGTAGGGGTACCTTAGTATCCCGAACTTGTGCACGGGCAGTAGCAGCATCCCACGGCAAGGCTGGCCGGGCGTCCGCCAAGATCCTCCGCCATTCCTATTTGTGCCATTCAAGAACAAAGTGTCTTAACTGAGAAGACAAGGCCCCGGCAAGAGGAGCTCGCCGGGAAGGACAAGGCCCCGGCAAGAGGAGCTTGCCGGGAAGGCCAACCAAGGCATTTCAAGAGACTTGCCGCGACGCGCCCCGCGTCCCGGCAAGACCCGGCGAGCGACAAGCTTGCGGGTGCGACAAGACAACGACCGCGGCAAGGCGCTTGCCGCGGCGAAGCCACCACTCTGCGCCCACGCTCCAGCGCATCCGACGACGTGTCGCCGCAGGATCGTTCCTGGCGCACGTGGCGGGTAGCTGTGCAGCCAAGCGGTGTGAGGTGGCAAGTGGAGATGACGAGAAGGCCATCATGGCGATCGGTGGCGCCCTTAACGGTCGTTTCCTACACTGTTTGGGCGACCAGACGGGCATTAAATGCCCTTGTCCCCTGCCGTCAGAGTTAGGTAGGGGGCACTGTAGATAGCGGTTGTACCAACCCCTCTTTTTATTTACCCCTCTCTGCGTTGCCACCTGTCGGTGACCCCTTTAGCCTATAAAAAGGAGGCCCATGCGCACGTAGAGGGGGTTCGACTCATTCGAAACTGCAACACACCCACGCTCTCGAGCAAGAACAAAATAGAAAACAAAAAGCAGCACTAGGAGTTTTATCTCTCCGGAGAGCTCCGAAGCTGGGTAAAATCCCTCGCGTGCATCGCCTCGATCTGCTCTTCGTGCGCCCTGCGCTCCCTGCCGGACCGAAAAGGGGCCCTGCCCCATAGGTGCTCGTTCTCCCACGACATCTTTGGCGCGCCAGGTAGGGGGCGTCGAGGTTGTGCGAACCTGATCCGGTCTTCGCGCGCACTACATCAACATCTTCATCGACATGCCACCGAAGAGGAAGGCTTCGGAGGTGGCCGCTTCGTCCACGTCTATCCCACCGCCGCCGGAGCAAACGGGCGGTGGGGTAGACGCCGGCGGAGGAACGGGCGCCGATGGGGGGACTCACATCGTCACCAGATCCAAGGACAAGGCCCCGCAAACTTCGGCGTCCGTACATGCACCGCATCCCTCTCAGGAGGCGCGGGATCGACAACGCCATGGTGCTCCTAGCACCGTGCTTGCGTTAGAACAAGGCCAAGCTGGTGGATCACGGGACGCTCAAGGCCAACATGCACGCCAGCATGTTGGCGCGAGCGCGGCACGGTCGCCTGGACGAGATGTTGCTCCTTCTAACACTGTTAGAAGTTTGAGCATATCCCGCTCCTCGCGTCGTTCGCCCCCGCCGCCGAAAACACCAGAAGAAGCGTTGGCTCGAGCCCAACTGCTACTAGACTACCCTCCAGCGCCAGACAAGATCGACGACTGGAGGATCACCATCCAGAGCCTCATCGGCTTCGCCAACGGCGACAAGCCCCGGCAACCAAGCACGTCAAAGCCAAGGCAAGACGCCCAGGCGCAAGCCGATGGCGACAAGATTGGTGGGGGTGCCACCACCGTGCACTCCCCGCCGAGAAGGTCAAGATCGCCAACTCGCCGGGCTAACCTCGACACCGACTCCACTGCATCGTCGGACCCGCGAGCTCGCCGCGATCAACGCCAAGTTCTCCAAGAACGACGACAAGAAGACACTCGTACTTGCATCGAGCGTCGAAGAGAAGCGCGACGTCAGTCCGACCAGCGCGCTGGGCCCACTGTTGATATGCATGCGCCAGGGGAACCAGGCGACTTGCCGTACGCGGTAGGTTGCCCTGCGTTCACTCGTGAGCTGCGGCAGGTCCAGTGTCCCAGTACCAAGAACTTCAAGCCAGACGTACCCAAGAAGTACGATGGCAGGATACATCTGTCGGAGTTCCTCAGTGTCTACACCATTGCGGTGCAGGCTGCCAGGGGACGCGACGAGAAGATCCTCGCCAACTACTTCCCGCTGGTGCTCAAGCCCAACGTCAGATCTTGGCTCATGCACTTGCCGGACAACTCCATATCTTCGTGGGCGGACCTGTGCCATCAGTTTGTCGGCGCCTTCACAGGCGGCCACAAGCCCCATGGCCAGGAGAGCGATCTTCATCTGCTCGCCCAGAAAGAAGGAGAACCCCTGCGCAAGTACATTCAAAGATTCAGCCAAGTGCAGCCCAACATCCCAGACGTCCACCCTGCCGCGGTCATCAGCGTGTTCCATTAGAACGTGCGAAACCGCAGGATGAGGGAGGAGATGGCGATGTGCAAGATTAGAGACGTCAGCGAGCTATATGCCCTGGCCGACAAATGTGCACGCGCTGAGGAGGGGAGGAAACTCCCTGGAGAGAACGCAGGAGCAGAAGGATCTGACAGTGAGGATGCCGCCCCGGCAAAGAAGAACCGGAGGTGGAATAATAGAAAGAGGAAAGCTAAGGATGTGCTAGTCGTCGAGCAGTCCGGCAACGGAGGTGGCGCCGAGAAGGCCAAATCTGGTGACTCCGGCGAGGCTGTGGTGGCCGCCGACAAGCAGGACGGCTCCGGCAAGCAGTACTGAAAGATCCACCGCACCAAGGGCCATGATCTCCAGGCTTGCAAGAAGGTTGAGCAGCTTGTTGAGCTACAGAAAGCTGAATACGAGCGCCGCGACAAGGAGAAGGCCCAAGAAGGTGGTGCAGGATCCGGCAAGAATCGTCCCGCCCGGGGAGGGCGCCGCGGCAAGGCTAAGCAGCAGCAAGGAGACAGACCTCCCCGCGGCCGCGACAAGGACGAAGACGAAGACGAAGATGATGAGATAGATGAGGATGAGACCGACGAGCAGGAGTTTCAGAAGGCAACAGAGGTTTTGTGCGTCAACGGCGGTGCTTCTCTGCATACCTCGCACCGCCAGCTCAAACAGTGGGTGCGGGAAGTAAATGCAGCAGAACTGTCCATTGAGTCGCGCAAGCCCCTGAAGTGGTCCAGCACGCCCATCGTCTTTGATGTTGAGGATCACCCTGATCGCATAATTGCGGTCGGGTGCTTGCCGATGTTGGTTTCGCCAACCATCCGCAACCTCAAGGCACAAAGATGCTGGTTGACGGCGGGGCCGGCTTGAATCTGATCTCCTCCGCGGTGCTCAAGAAGCTCCAGATTCCCGACAGCGAGCTTGAAGATACTGGTACCTTTCAAGGAATTAACCCGGGAAGGAGCAAGCCGAAGGGGAAGATCACACTGCCAGTGACATTTGGCAGCGAGCTGAACTTCAGGACAGAGAAGGTCACCTTTGACGTCGCTGATTTCCCGTTGCCCTACAATGGGATACTCGACCGTCCAGCGCTTGCCAAGTTCATGGCAGCCTCTCACTACACCTACAATGTGCTCAAGATGCCCGGTCCGATAAGTCTCATTTCTGTCCATGGTGACAAGAAAGATGCACTTATCTGTACCGACAAGATCTACCGGGAAGCAGCAGCCGCAGCAGAACGCAAACCACTTGCCGCTGAAGCTCCCGGGGGGAAGAAGAAGACCAAGTCCGGCAAGAGTAGCTCTGATGCCCACTCCGGCAAGCGCACCTCTTCAGAGTGCTGCGCTACCGTCGAGGACGCACCATCGAGCTCCACCGGCAAGTGCAAGAAGGCAAAGACAGCCTCACCAGAGACCAAGAAAGTGGCCGCCAAGGAGGACGGCACTGGTGGTACCTTCACCATCAGTGCCACGCTTGACCCTAAATAGGAAAGCGCGCTCGTTGCTTTCCTGCGGGCGAATGTCGATGTGTTTGCATGGCAACCATCTGACATCCCCGGTGTTCCCAGGAAAGTAATTGAGCACCACCTTGCCGTTTGTCCTCACGCGCGGCCCGTCAAGCAGAGAGTCAGGAAGCAAGCGGTGGAACGCCAAGAGTTCATTGCGGAAGAGATCAAGAAGTTGAAAGCAGCAGGCCTTGTCCGAGGAGTACTCCATCCAACATGGTTAGCCAATCCAGTAGTCGTGCGCAAAGCAAACGGGAAGTGGAGGCTTTGTATTGACTTCACTGATGTTAATAAAGCTTGTCCCAAGGATCCATTTCCCTTGCCGCGCATTGATCAGATTGTCGACTCCACGGCAGGATGTGATTTGCTTTTGTTTCTTGATGCATACTCAGGATATCATCAGATCTTCATGGCAGAAGAGGATGAAGAGAAAACCGCATTCATTACTCCATGTGGCACGTACTGCTTTGTAAGGATGCCTTTTGGACTAAAGAATGCCGGTTCAACATTTGCAAGAGTAGTCAGTCATGCTTTTGAGCCACAGTTGCACTGAAATGTAGAAGCTTACATGGATGACATAGTGGTCAAGAGCAAGGACAGAGAAACTTTGATCCAAGATTTGGACGAAACCTTCACAAACCTGCGCAAGATCAATCTCGAGTTGAACCCCGAGAAGTGCGTGTTTGGAGTTCCTTCCGGCAAGCTTCTCGGGTTCTTTGTGTCCCAGAGGGGGATTGAAGCCAATCCCGACAAGATCAAGGCCATTGAGCAGATCGAAGCACCGAAGCGTGTCAAGGATGTGCGAAGGCTTGCCGACTGCGTTGCTGCTCTCAGTAGGTTCATCTCTAAGTCTGCTGAGCGCGCCCTGCCATTTTTCAAAATTTTGAAAAAGGCGGGTCCAATGAAATGGACTCCGGAAGCGGAGGCTGCGCTATAGGACTTGAAGAGATACCTATCCTCTACTCCAATACTTGTCGCACCTAAGCCATAAGAGAAGTTGCTGCTGTATCTAGCGGCAACCAATCAAGTGGTTAGTGCTGCGTTAGTAGCGGAGAGGGAGGCAGATGATGAGCTAGCGGCCACGGCAAGCGAGTCCAGCGACAAGCAGGGGGCTTCCCCAACAAGCTCTGGTCCCGACAAGGATGGATCTGTGTAGCCGCAGGAAGAGAAACAAAAGAAGATGGTGCAGCGCCCAGTTTATTTTGTCAGTTCCCTTCTGCAGGGGGCTAGATCAAGATACTCTGGGGTGCAGAAGTTGCTCTTCAGCCTTCTCATGGCCTCGAGGAAGCTGCGCCATTACTTTCAAGCACATGAGATCACAGTTGTCACTCGCTTTCCGTTGAAGAGGATATTGCAGAATCCAGAAGCAACAGGCAGGATTGTCGAGTGGGCACTGGAACTATCGAGCTTTGGCCTCAAGTTTGAGAGTACTTCAACTATCTAGAGCCGAGCATTGGCAGAATTCATAGCAGAGTGGACGCCAACACCTGATGAAGAAACTCCAGAAATGAGCATCCCCGTCAAGGAAGCGAGCAAAGAGTGGATCATGTACTTTGATGGGGCCTTCTCGCTGCAAGGCGCCCGTGCGGGTGTGTTACTTGTCGCACCCACCGGAGAGCACCTCAAGTACGTGGTCCAGATGCACTTTTCCAAGGAGCAAGCAACAAACAATACTGCAGAGTATGAAGGCTTGCTTGCCGGACTCAGAATCGCTGCAGACCTTGGGATCAAGAAGCTCATTGTCAGGGGTGACTCACAGCTTGTCGTCCGCCAAGTGAACAAAGATTATCAGACTCCATTGATGGAAGCTTACATTGATGAAGTGAGAAAGTTAGAAGAGCATTTTGACGGCCTGCAGATGGAACATGTTCCGAGAGCTCAGAACGACATTGCAGATGGCCTGTCAAAGTGCGCCGCACTCAAGTTGCCTGTGGAACCAGGGATTTTTGTGCTCAAGCTGACTCAACCATCTGTAACACCATCAACTGGACAGAGCAAGAAGAGGAAATTGATTTCTGGTGACTATTTTCCGGCAGAGCTCCCCGAAGCCGCCGCCAAGAAGGTCCCCAAAATCAACACACAGAATCTGAGGAGCAGTCTGCTCCGACAAGCCCTAGGGTTTGTTTCGTTGAAGCAGACGCTCCCGACAAGTTGTGTCCCGACACGCTTGCCGAGGAGCATCACGCTCCGGCGGAATCACAGATTCTTGCCGTGGAAGCAGATGTTCCCGCAGCAGCATTTGCTCCTTTAGTCCTTGTCGTTGAGCCACAAGCTCCGGCATGGGCACAACAGATCGTCCATTTCCTTCAAACAGGAGAACTTCCCGAAGAGCAAGAAGAAGCAGAGAGAGTAGCCCGGCAATCGAGTATGTACCAGTTTGTCGACGACATACTGTACAGAAGAAGGTTCAACAGAGTGAAATTGAAGTGTATTTCCCGGGAAGAAGGACAGGAGCTGTTGGCGGAGATACATGGAGGCATATGTGGTCACCACATTGGCGCAAGAGCACTTGCCGGCAAGGTTTCTTTTGGCCGACAGCCCTCCGGGATGCAACTGCGCAAGTAACCAAGTGTGAAGCATGCCAGTTCCACTCCAAGCAGATACATCAACCAGCCCAAGCTCTCCAAACAATCCCTTTATCCTGGCCATTTTCGGTCTGGGGGCTCGACATCCTCGGCCCCTTTCCCCGAGCTGTCGGGGGCTTCGAGTACTTGTACGTAGCAATCGACAAGTTCACGAAGTGGCCGGAGGTGGAAGCAGTGAGGAAGGTGACAGCACAGTCAGCAGTCAAGTTCTTCAGGTCAATTGTTTGCCGTTTTGGAGTCCCTAACAGGATCATCACCGACAATGGCACACAATTCACGAGCCGCACCTCTATGCAGTACGTCCAAGATCTTGGCACCAAGATCTGCTTCGCTTCTGTTGCTCACCCGAGAAGTAACGGTCAAGCGGAGAGGGCAAACGCTGAAGTGCTGCACGGACTCAAGACCAGAACTTTCGACAGGATGCACAAGTGCGGAAGAAATTGGATCGAGGAGCTGCCGGTGGTTCTTTGGTCGATCAGGATGACGCCAAATCGAGCCACTGGCCAGACACCTTTTGCTCTTGTCTATGGAGCAGAGGCAGTTCTCCCCACGAAACTCGTATATAGATCGCCTCGAGTGCTTGCTTATGATGAGCTTGAGCAAGAGAAGCTGCGGCAAGATGACACGCTGCTCCTCGAGGAGGATTGTCTTCAGGCTGCTGTACGAGCTGCTCGCTACCAGCAAGCTTTGTGTCGTTACCATAGCCGCAAAGTTAATGCCAGAAGTTTCGGGAAGGCGACCTTGTTCTTCGGCGCGTTCAATCCGCCAAGAATTCCAACAAGTTGACGCCGAAGTGGGAAGGCCCTTATCAGGTGAAACGAGTCACTAGGCCTGGCGCTGTCCGCCTTGAGACCGAAGACGGCTTTCCGGTGAGCAACTCCTGGAACATAGAGCATCTTCGTAAGTTTTACCCCTAAGGCGCGGTTGCCGGGACCTGCTGTTCCGACAACCACCTTTTGTACAAGCCTTGCCGCTGTTGCATGTAACCCTTTGTACAAAGCCGGGCGCAGACCCCGTGCATAAATAAAGATCATATGCTCAACACACGTTGTCAAATTTCATGCTTTCTTTCTTTTTGCATGCATTATCTGACACTTTGTGCAGCACTACCCCCCGGTAAGCACTAACGAGCCTTAAGGCTCCATACCTTTATTTTCTCTTCTTTATTTTTCTCAAAAAAAAGGTTC